>NW_028277096.1:18970500-19275000 GCF_059951505.1 Python bivittatus
AAAAATCATAGCTTTCTCGTTCATGTCCGTCTTGATGAAAGGCAAGCTGATCTATCACGCAGATGCCAGGATGCGTCTGTCTTAATATTTATCCACTTTCATCCCTAATCTGCTTAGCCTCTCAAAACTCCTTTTGCACAGGCAGCAAGCTGGGGTGGGGGGTGGGGGGAGGGAGGGACAACGGTGGGGAATAGCAATTCATCATTTATGGATTGCTTGTATTTTGGGAACCCCATCCATAAAGCTCAGAAAAATATCTCTTGGGCAGAATTTGCCTTGATTCTCTTGTTTTCTCTCTGTAACAGCAAAACTGTTTATCTGAACAAATGTCCATTGGCCCTGTGTTCAGTTCCACAAATGTGTGCTTGCTGGCGGTGGTGTTGGGGGAGAAAGTGATAAAGTGGTGGTGGTGTTTGTGACATTCTGGAGGCAGCAAAGATCAGAGAGACATTCATGGGTTTGGGGGATGACAAAGACATTTGGGGGAAGGTCAAGATTCACAGTGAGATTTGATGGACTGGTTTTGGATATGTCCAACCAGTTGGTTTCAGGGAAGGAAGGAAGGAAGGAAGGAAGGAAGGAAGGAAGGAAGGAAGGAAGGAAGGAAGGAAGGAAGGAAGGAAGGAGGGTTACAGTGAGCTATACCTTAAATAGGATGAAATGCCAAAAATTTAGCAAACTTCTGAGTTCTTGGAAACTCTTCTTCAGGCTAGAAATCATGCAAAGGACGAATGAACAAGGAAGTAACAAACGCAAACAAACCAAACACGTTTTGTGTTGGTCTCTTTCCACAGCTTCAGTCCCAAGATAGAGATTGCGGACCTGTATAGATTGCTCTTTGCTAACCACTGCAGAGGGCCCCTCCCAATGTTGCTGAGGAATTCCCAGAAATTCCCATTATCTGGACATGCTGGCTGAATTGTTGGGATCTGGAGGCTTACATTCTTTACTGCCGAGTTACACCTCTAGAAGCAAAGACATTTTGAAAATGTGAATTTCAGCAATAACTCAGATCAGTTTCTAGACTAATGTGATACATCCTACCATCTTTGTCCATCTGTTGAGTATATTAATCTTTACAATGCCATCAAACTCTTAGTCATTTTCCCTGCAACAAAAAAACATGGTTTCCTTTCCAAAATCTGTCCATAGGTCTCTTCTACTAGCTCTTTGAAATAGGACAGGTCAGGAAAGAGGCACCACAGGAACTACTGCTTTATTATTAAAGAGTCTAATAGCAGAATCTTGAAAGCTGAACAGAGGTTCACTCTCTCCCCTCTTATACTAAAGAGCATCAAGGTGGGACAATCTTGAGTTTCTTTCTCATCCTTTTCTGTCTCTCTGAGCTAAGCTGATGCTTACATAATCATCATTGGATTTCTTCTTGAAGGCCATCTTCAGACTCCTCTACATCTTCTTAGAGTAAAGGGCTAAAGTAAAAAGAATGATAGAGCCTTTATCTACAAAAACTATAGAGGAAACCTAGAGAAGATGTTATGGCATTTGCAATGCTTACTTTTTAGGGACATCCAAAGCTGTGTTATACGGATTCAGAACATTTCCGCAAGGCATTGGCTTCTATTCCAGCCCTCGGATGCCATCTTCTCCTGTCCCTTTGTGTGTCTTCGTGGTGGCTGTCCTGTCATACACAGAATTAGCCATGAGTTCATCAGTACTCCCTGTAGCCAGCCGATGCTGGGCCACAGAAATTGCTCTGAGCAAGAGCCTCACTCTTGCCCTTCTGTCTGTTTCCAAGGCCAAGGATAATGGGAAAAGGCTGACCATTGCATTGGGGGTGGGAAGAAGCAGAGTTATGACTCCACTCAGGAGAGCATCTTGGTGAAATGGTAGTAAGCTACAATGGTGCCTTGACTCCCATGGAGAAGAGAGATCCAAGGAGCTGGAAGATGGGATGAGGTGAGAATGTCCACCCAATGGGAAGTTACTTACCCCATTGGTCCAGAGGAAATACCTTCATACTATCTTCACAATAGTTTCTCTGGAGCAGTGTTTCTCAACTTCAGCAACTTGAAGATGCGTTGAGATTCTCAACTCCCAGAATTCCCCAGCCAGCATGTTGAAGTCTTCAAGTTGCCAAGTTTGAAAAACACTGGTATAAGTGAAGATGGTGGAAAGGTGGGTTTTCTGCAGCATGCCAGCTTTCCATTTATTTTTAATTAAGGGCATTTTTGAAAAAACCAAACCAGCTGAGGCATGGAACATGAGGGGCATCATGGTGCTTTTCCATGCTCTGCCAGTTGACATAAACACACGTACTTCTCTATCGGTTTGCAGGTCCTGGCCATTATAAGGTAGCTTATACATATTGAAAGAACATCTCAATCCTCAGTATGTTTGCTCAGAAGTAAGCCCCCCTGAACTTCCCTGAATGGGTTCTTTTCTGACAATTATTTTCCATGGGGATGCAGAAATATGGATTAAAAAATGCAGGCCAGGGGCATCCTCAGGGTTGTATGTCAAAAAAGGTGGTGGCCAATGCATGTCAATGAGGGGCTTTGATAGGGTGGTCATGGCTGACCTCATGATTTTTTCCAGCCGCTTGACCCCATGTACACCCCTGATATAGAAGAAGGAATACATTCAACTTTTTTGCAAGACGTTAACACAATCCTAAAACTGTAAGGAGTAGAAAAGTGCCCCCCATTAGGCTTTGTGTTGATCTATCAGACTTAGCTTTCCCTCCCTTAGACCTGAGACACCTTTCATCTTGCTGCCCCCCCTCCCTGGGTTCCTTTTGTAGCCCCAGTGTACCCCAAAACTCATTCCAAGCCAACACACCCTTCGTCCAACTTGATGGTCCTACAATGCTTAAATTTGATTTTGGCCATAGAATTGAGGCCCTTAGTGAGACTCAGAGTATCATAGCTTTAATTCAATACCCCCCAGACAAGTTTCTAGATCTCATGGTTGAAAGCATACATTTCCAAACATCAGAAATTGTCGGGTGACTGCAGACTAGTGAGATCACGCCTCGGGGAAGCCTGATGTCCATTGCATTCTGTTGTCCCTGATTCCTGATTAGCTTTCGGTCTGAGCGTTTAGATGGCAATTTATTGTTGCACCTGACCCCAGTTTTCTTCCCGCTTCCACAAGGCTGGGCCACACTGCTGCCCATAAACATGATTTATCACAGTCCTTTAGGGAGAAACACTCCTTCTCTCGGCATCAAGTTATTTTACCAGATGGACCGTCTGTTACTCCGCTGATAAGTCTGGACAGTGACTTAACTGATCGCAAAACGCAGCCTCCTATCTCCCCTTGATGCCATCTGTGAGTTAGCAGCCTGCAAGCATTTTCTGACTTTTTTTTTCCAGGAAGAGCCTGTGTAGCCAGGATTATGGACAGTTTTCTGCCCCCTTTGGCAAGACACATGTTTTAGTTGAACCATAGAATGGAAAATAAGGACAGGTGTAGAATCTGGTCTTTGGAAATCTGAGACAGAACTTGAGTACACTTAGCCACTTACACGTAGGCAACTCCAAAGTTTCCACTTTTTAAGCCTACAATGCAAGCCTCACAAGATGCTGGAAAATCCCTTGGAAAGCCTCAGGAACTTCTGAAGACTGTTTTATTTTGGCGGATTGTAGGCAAGAGCAAAACGATGCAAAGTCATTAGGTTTAATTTGCATAATTTATACAGTTTGTCCCCACAGTGAAGATGTGGGAGCTGTGAAGCTCCTTGGCGGAGTGAGATACAAATCCAGGATAGGTTTGCCAAAATTCATTCTGTTAATCATGACAGCAGATTTACCTCCCAAAGACAAGATGGTCTCAGCGGCCTGTTTAAAATGACTCAGACTGTCATTGCAGCAAAAGAAGGCCTTCCATGTTTGCAGGGAATCAAGCGGACGCTGCTCTATCTGCATTTCAAAGTTCCCAGCTTTGTAATGCGGCTGGTGGGAAAACAGCATCGTTCCCTCCCCTCCATTATACCTTTAAATTTTCTTTTTTTTTAAGGATAAAATCTTGCAGGATCACCAGATCTCATTGGATGTTGATGTTCTTGCATGAGTTTCTGTGAGATTTCAGGCCAGAGCCTTGGACATACAATAGTGAATGACTTGACTTATGATATCGCCCAAGGTTTGGTCCTTTTCATAATTTTTTAAAAAGTTTTTTTAAAAGGCAGTGAAGGCACCCAGGATCTGAAGAGGTTGCTCCCCTCTAGGCCATGGCATTACAGGAAAAATGAAATAGGTTTCATACTTGTCCTGCCGGATAAGTCAATGGAAGTGTGCAGTGAAGTTGTCCTATTATTGGGTACTGGCAATTCTGGTCTATCCAGAGCTGTGGATCAATACATAAAATTAAAAGAACTCAGTCCTCAAACAACCTGTTGTTCTCCCCCAGTTTCTCCCTACCTTATCCCCCTGGGGAGGCCATCCTTAGCTCTGGATGGGTACCTGGGATATAGAGAAAAATCCTCTTTGTTGGCTGAATGCAAAAAAAAAAAAAGTCCACTTTCTTTATAAAAATATGAGTGTGAGGGCTTCAAATAGGAACACTTAGCTTTGGATTGATTGATTGATTGATTATATGCCACCAAGTTGTTTTCGACTCCTAGCGGCCACCTAGATGGATTTTCTCCAAGCCTTTGGAAAATTCCTCCAAGCCTTTGGAAGCTTGGAGGAATTGGGGTCAGTCATCGGCAGTTTAGAAACAGACACAGAATGAAAAATAAAAGATTCTCAAGGAAGGCACGTTTGGGGGCTCCATTAAGCCAAGGAGAAAGCATCTGGAAAATGGCTTTGACAGAGGGGCGGGCAGGAAAAAGTGCATGATTAAGTAAGCTTGCTCTCCTGCCTGCCTTCCACAGGCTAAACTAAATGGTTATAATAATCCAAAGGGTCAAGCCCTTCTCATTTAATGCCTGTGAGATTTCTTGTCTCGGCTCTTCAATTCTTAAAGATATGTTTGTGTTAAAGGATTGTAAGCTGCCTGGGGAAGATCGGGAGCTTATGGCGGGAGGCATTCAAGATGAGAAATATCCAGGGTCCCATCAAAACATAAGCTGGAACTCCTCCTCCTCCTCCTCCAAGGGACACAGAACATCTGTCTTTTTAACACCTTGGAGACAATGCTAAGGTTTACGGGGAGAAATGCCAAACACTCCCTTAGCCCAACCACGGAAGCGTCTCTACACTCCTGATCCCTCTTGGCCAGCATTCGCCATCTTTTTGGAAAGCCTTTCTTTTGGGGATTGTGCTGGCAAAGGAACACGGAGGCCAGAGGGACACATCGGTATGTCCCCCTGGTGAACTATTTCCCTACAAAGACCTATTCCGAAGCGCAATTCTGTCTCCCACCAACAGGGGTGTCTGCAGGATGGGTCAAATAAGTCATGATGGCAGCCATGGCTGCATGGTTGAATCTACACTTGTGGAATGGGACCTGCTCAAAAAACATGGTGATCTATTGTATTAGTCTCTCTACCAAAGATTTGTGCAGCCACCCTTCAGGACATTCTTCCAAAATGAAGCAGACTCCAGAATTTTTCAGCAGCACGGTCTCAGAGTGGAAATGTGGGAATTCTTACTCAGGAATTCTAAACTGGGTAGGATTGATCCTAGTCTTAGTCTTAGTCATGGGATACCAGAGGAATAAAGGCAGTAGGGAATGGGAAATAAAAAGAATAGGAAGTAAAAGGAATAGGAAATTTAAAAAGAGGAGAAAGAAAGCTCTTCAGATACAGCAATGTCCTTTGAACCAAGACCAGCTCTCCTGCATTATGTTTTAGATTCAGACAGTCATTTTTACAATCTCCAAACAGGCACTTACATTGTCTGTGCTCGTCAAGGGCTTCCTTTCTAGAATTAATCTCCTCTTCACATCTCCAACACACTCATCTTTATCTATTCTTGAACGCGAGAGAGGAAAATTATCTTCCACCTTCACTTCTTTGTGATCAACTATACGTGCATAAAGCATGCAGGTTAATCTGACCTTTGTCTTCTTAATGTGTAACATTAACCCAGATTTTTCACTTTCCACTTTTTACTTTCCTAATGATGTCTTCTGAGTCTTCTACTTATTTGGGAGCATGTGAAGTGAGCTGACAACGTGGTATTAAAAATGACTATGTTTGGCCGGGTTGAGGGTTGTAGAAGAATGGGAAGAGGGAAAGGGGATGGGTGGGATTTAGGAGTTTCTAAAATATCCTTGGAAGAACCACAAGTTATTACTAAAGTTAGTTCATACCAAAGATAGTTAATAACCACGATGGCAAGAATTTGTCCATACAGTGACAAATTGAATTGAGTTGAATCCAACTTGGTGGCATCCATCTGATAAACTATTTTGGCTTTTGATAACAAAAGACAAGGTTGCCCACTGGTGAAGGGACTGAACTGCTCTTATGTCTTGAGTTCCTTGTCGATCCGTTGCTCTTAGGCGTAAGAGCAAGCTATCCACTCTCCCTTCCTACAAATTACAATGCAACAGGGGTGTCCATGGCGTGTGGTTGAAAAAAGAGAAGGGAAGCTGGGAAGTGCACTCAAAGCTCTGCCTGGTTTTTATGTTTTGTAGAACATAACCACCAGGAAGAGCATTGATTCCACCCTCACAGCCACTGCCTTGATGTTTTTGACCACATCCTGCAAACACCCCTGCAATGTGGGAAGAACTCTGTTTAATGAGAGCAACAGTTGATCCAGTCCAGTGTATAGTTTCTCCCAGTGGCAATCCGCTTTCTCTGGAAGCCCACAAGCCGCAAAATCCCACTATTTGCACCCCAACCAACACAGAGGCATACAGCCTCCAAACCTAACTATCCTCCATGAACTGTCGTCCGCCAGTTATGCCCTTTCCTGGACTGAGAGGCCCTTTGAACAGTCACTCATGCCCTGGTCATCTCCCATATAGACTGTTGTAATGCGCTCTACGTGGGGCTACCCTTGAAGAGTATCTGGAAGCTTCAACTGGTCCAGAATGTGGCAGCATGGATGATTTTGGGTGCATCAAGATCAGCACATATAACACCTTTGCTCCGTGAGCTGCATCGGGTGCCAGTTTGCTTCTGGGTCCAATTCAAGGTGTTGGTTATCACCTTTAAAGCCCTACATGGCATGGGGCCAGGCTACCTGAAGGACCATCTCATCCCCGTCACATCAACCCGTCCCACCCGGTCATGCAGAGAGGGCATGCTATGGACCCCGTCTGCAAGAGGATTTCATCTGACGGGGTCCAGGAGGTGAGTCTTCTCTGCAGCAGCCCCTGCCCTTTGGAAGACCCTTCCCCCAGAAGTGAGGTTGGCCCCCTCCCTCTTAGACTTCCGGAAAAAACTGAAGACCTGGTTTTGTTATTATGTATGGGGTGGGGATGGGAATGGTCAGTCTTGGGGATGGCTGGTTCCCTAGTCCTACCTGACCAATATTACCTGGTCCCAGGCTGCAACAATACCACCATCGCTTGGATTTTATCATATTTAATAATTGTATTTTATGCTGTACTATTTATGTTTTTATTGGTTTTAACTGTTTGGTTGTGAACTGCCCAGAGTCCCTCCTTGTGGGGGAGTTGGGCGGTGATATAAATTTGATTTATAAATAAATAAACTTCTTTCATTGCCTTTTCAAGCCCTGTCTTGTGGCAGGGAGTTCCACACATTAAATTAGGCACCACCTGAAGCCCTCCTCCTTTTGGCTCTGTGCCCAACTCCTGCTGGTCAAGGGTCATCAGATTTAATTTTGCCGGAGAAAATGAGAAAACCAAACCAAACCGAACCAAAACCTGCCCGTACCGGTTTTCTTCACACTGTGCATTCTTTTAGATGCCTCGATCAGCTGAGATGGTCTCGCTGCAAAATAAAAATGAAAAACAGCAACCGATTCTCCCTTCTTCCTCTCAAGAAGGTAGTTTCTGGCCCCTTGGCCACGCCGTTGCTTACACTGCATCTTTTTGGCAGCCCTGCTGTTTGCCAGAGGAAAAAAACAGACAATTATTCAACTCGGAAATGTTTTAATGGGCCGACGTCAGCTTCTAGCATCCTGCAAAGATGCTCAGTGCTAGGGCAGCGAGAGGACTGACCATGGGCAGGGGGGCGGGGAAGATTTTGTAAAAAAGGACCAGCCCTGGCGAAAAGGAGACCCTTGCTTCTGACCCGAAGCCTCCCCCCTGCCCCCGAAGCCCACCACTCAATATAACCCCCCCTCCGCCCCAACCCCGGGCCCCAATTATTATTCCACTCGTCACCTTCCTAAGAAAAATAGAAGCATTAGATTGAGAACTGTTTTCATATTTGATGGGAAATAGATAAATGGCAGTCAGGTTGCATTGATAAGGTTCTGCTCCAGGCATCACCTCTTTCTCAGAAAGCTCTTACTATGCATAGACCAGAGCTATCTGTTCAGCTGCACCTTGACACAAATCTATCTGCACCTAAGATGAGGCAATTCTCTCAAAAATTACAGCACTGGGGATTGAACAGGGGTGGGGGTGGGGGAAAGGGACGCTGGGAGGAAGAAGGATGCACACATGCTTTCCAAAGACCTATTCCACCTCTTGGCACAGCTGTGGATCGTACAAGCATCTCTCTTCCCCCTCCCCCCCCCCCAATTTTATTCTTGTTTTTCTTCCCTAGGTTGTGGTTGCTTGCCATTTCGGTGGGATCTCTTGTGAGAAGATGCTGCAAGTCTTACCGCTCTACACTGCCCTGGTGAGGCCACATTTGGAATGCTGCCTCCAGTTCTGGTCCCCACAATACAAAAAAGATGCTGAGGCCCTAGGAAGAGTGCAGAGAAGAGGAACAAAGATGATAAGGGGTCTGGAGGTTAAATCCTATGAAGAACGGCTAAAAGAACTAGGTATGTTTAGCTTAACAAAACAGCAAAGAGAAGTGTGGAGTCCTTGACTTGGAGTCTTCTGACCTTGGAAGCTCAGAGAACACCAAGGATTCCACAGTTCAACCCTGAGCTACAGATATTCTCTTCTATTGGAGAAGAGCAGTCTTCCAATACTTGAAGGGTTGCCCCAGGGAAGAGGGCATCAATCCCCATAGCACCTGAAGGTAGGACAAGAAGCAATGGGTGGAAGCTCCTCAGAGGGAGATCCAATCTGGAAATGAGGAGGAATTTCCTGACTGTGAGAACTATTAAGCAGTGGAACAGCTGGCCTCCAGGAGTTGTGGGTGCTCCATCGCTGGAGGTTTTCAAGAAAAAATTGGACAACCATTTGTCTGAGATGGTATGAGGACTCCCACCTTGGGCAGGGGGATGGACTGGAAGACCTTCAAGGTCCCTTCCCACCCTATGATTCTATGACTCACGGAAGGCTGTAGGAAACAGAATCAAATCATTGCTCTCTTTTGTGACTTCCCCACCAGCACCATTGAGGAAAAGTTTGTTTGATCTGAATTTTAATCCAATTAAAATTGGATTAAAGTTAGCACATGCTGGACCAAGTTGCCAGCTGGAACCTGTTCTCCTTTAGCATTCACCCATCTTTGAATGCTGCGCTGCTGGTCCCCAAGCAGAAAATGCGTGTGCTAGAGCAGTGTTTCTCAAGCTGGGCAATTTTAAGACATGTGGACTTCAACTCCCAGAATTCCCAGCCAGGGAATTCTGGGAGTTGAAGTCCACATGTCTTATAGTTGCCAGGCTTGAGAAACACTGCACTAGAGGATACAGGTATACAGACAGGCCGATAACAGTGACTGGAACGTGCAAATAGACCTTTTGGTAGAAGGAAGTGCCTGAAAAAAAAAAGAAAAAAAGGAAATTCTTTTAGGCAAAATATAAAATGGAAGATCTTAGGAGAAACGGACATGAGTGTGCTTTCTTGGAAAAAGCTTCCGATTGACACAGAAAAGGGATGATTCATATAACAGAAAAAGATGCTAGCAGAGAAATTGTAGTGGGACTATTTGCTTTTGCCCCCCTAGGACCCTCGAGAGCTGATGCCTGTCAGGCATTCACCTGAAACCGGGCAGGCAAATGCTCCAGTTGGACACGAGAGAGTCTTTCAATGGTCTTCAGAGAGGCTGTAGCTCAGTGTCTGACTTGCAAAAGACCCCACGTTCAACCCCTGGCTTCTGTAGACAAGGTACCTGGGTAAATCCGTGCACGCTAGACAAGTGCAAAGTCTAGGTAAATCTGTGACTGCAGATTTGTGAATCAGGCTCCCATCAGTCCTGATCTTTGGACAGGCTGGCTGTGGCGGAGTGGTGTTGGAGTCACCCTCAGGCATTCCACTAAGGATATCTAGATATGCAACGCGTTCCGGGGCCTGCTGTAGAAATTGCTGGGGCGTCATCAGAACAAGCCCATTAACAAAACGATGGGAGTCCAGGTTGGTGGTAGAGATGGAGATGGACGGCTGTATGTCTTTCTCTGTTTGGACGCCTGTTCGAAAACAGAAGGCCTTTTTTACGAGAAGGGCTCTTTGGTTTAAGTGTGACTGAAAGTGGAAGAGCCCTAAGACCTTGGTGCTGAGTTGGCTCCCAAACTTTTAACATTGCACAGACAATAAACTGAGAAGCACACAGGTGACTGGCCCATCACAGTCTTCCTCAAAACGGTTTTTTGCACTTTCACTTAGTAATCAGATTTAAAGGGGTGTCTACGTGTGTGCATGTGTGTGAAATAAACTAGCACATAGAAAAAGTATTGCAGATTTGTACAGAACTCTCTGCATTTTCTCTTGGGCGTTATGTCAGGGACCATCAGGAAGGGGGGAAAGTCAAGGCGTTTTCTCAGGAAAGAGAACGAGAAGGTAAACTTCCCCTGCAAAATGAGGTGTAAAACATACTCCAGCTCATTCAAAATCTTGATTTAAGGAATAAAACGTCAGCTCACCTGGACTCTTCTCCGAGGTTTTATTCTGCAGTCGCTCAGATTGGCCTCCCCCAGTTATTGGACAAAAAGACCTTGCCGTGTCACCGGAAGGGAATTCTAAATGAATTTGGCACTTCTAAAGACTTTAGCCGAATGTCGTTTTTGCTGGCGACACGACTTTTTATCATCCTCAGAGCCACGAGGCTGATGATTAGCTCAGGCAAGGCATTGCTACGAAGGCAGCAGTGCCCCGAGTCACAAAGCAGGCAGGGGACTCTTCACAATGAGAGGCCCTTTGGGAATTGGGATGTGAAATTTTGTGGCAAAGATGGATGCCCTGCTGCAGAGACGCCCTGGACCTCCCCAGAAAATTAAAAGCCTATTTGGCACGGTACTAACAACACATCAAGACGTGATCCTCCTATTATCCATCAGCTGGGCCTTCTCCTTTTAAAAGGACAACAACGACCACAGCAATAATAAAAACAACTCAAAACCAGAAAGCATTTCATTTAGAAGTTCAGTATGAACGGACAAGGTTGTTTTCACAAGGAGACAGATTCGACGAGGGGTACCTTTGTTTGACCCACTTTGGAGGAACTAGAATGAAAACCCACCGCTGTGAAAGTCCACTTCTCTTGGGTGTGCCAAACTTTATCCACGGAGACTGTCTGATTTGGTGAGAGGATGGAAAACAAGAGCTATTGCTAAACCATTCAGAAATGGGAATCCTTGCTATTCTCCTGGGCCTCATCCAACGGAGCCCAAGTAATGCCATCAGGTTGGAATCACAGATTACTATGGATTAGATGCTTTGTGGGTGCTGTTTTTATAAAGGTTTGGGGCTATTGGAGGAAACTTGGGGGTGGGTGGGCAGGACAAGTCAGCCACTGGCAAATTTACCTTTTTGCCACTTAAACTGCTTAGCTTCGATCGGCTGAAGATGCTATCCGGGAGCCTGTACAAGTTGTAGCCCCAGGTAGCAAGGCTGACGCAAAAGAATTGCGGACTGGGTCTAGGATGCGTTGGGAATCAATTTCAAATTGAATGGCATATCATATGGTGATGTCATGGGTTGTGAGAATAACCTTGAGGAACAGGAGGAAGAGCTGCAGCCAAGACAACGGTTAGATAAGAGAAATCTGAGTCCAAAGCAGAAATGTAAGTTGAGAAAGCATCTCAGACTGGACCCTCCCTATAGGATAAAGGTAGGGAGGGGGGAGGCACATTCAAGACTTGCAAGATTCTGTTACTGTAACCCTATAATAAACATAGCTTTGGTATTCATGACTCTGGTGTTCAAGTCTGGTCTACCTTGAAAGGCTGACAGGTGATTACAGTGATATGGGTCCACCATAGGAAGAGCTGAAGGACCAAGTTAGGGACAGATCATTATGGAGGAAACCTATCTATGTGGTCCCTAAGAATCAACACCAACTTGATCATCATCGTCATCATCATCATCATCTGGTGGAGCTCACTCAGTAGAATATCCTTCTTTAGAGCAGTTCCCAATGCCAACAAGGAGGCCTCCCAAGGATACTAAAACGTTAAAAAATAATGGATAGCATCAGAACCAAACATAAATTTATTTTCATTTCCATTTAAAATCAACTAAGAATACCAGACCTGGGCTGCTGAAATCTGGATGGCCAGGACTGGCCAGGAGATGGCAGCAACAAGTTATGAAACGTCAACCGTTGCTGCCCTCTAATGTTTCCCTGGATTTCTGCAGGCCAGATCTGGTAGCCCTGACTGAATTTGCAATCAATATAGTTAATAGGGTGACTGCCCATATTTCATAATTTCTCTTTATATCACATTAAACTGCTTTCTGAGATCGCAGAGGAAGCTTTCTGAAGGCCTCAGGCGGTGCAGCTTTGTTTTGAAATAAAAGTGGCCAGTATCAGCATGCATTACAAAAAGACCATTTATCACAATATTCCTACCAACTGGACCAGGAACCCAAGATTAAGAATACTATTTGAATAAGATTACATTTATTTTGCCTCCCTCTTCCCCCAGAAGACTTAGCAATGCTATGGAGTTCTTTTGGTACCCATGCCAGCAGGAAGCATTTATTGTCTTCATGGTGGGGGTACTGGAATTGCAGTCATTCCCTTTCGTTCGTTCTTTTTTCTCATCTGCATATGAGAACTTTGCACAGTGTGGACTTACGGTTGTTCTGGGCAGACCAAGAGAGCAATAGGAGCTCAAACTAGATAGGAGCACCGGTCAATTATTGCGTTTAACACAGTTAACATATGGGAAAGTATGGGATAAAGCTCCATCTGATTAACAGAAAAAAGTCCAAGCAAAGTCCTGGGCTGTGTGAACTTGTATTGGTGTATTTGTGGGGCTGAGGGAGCAACCAGTCCCTGAGCTGAGTGCTTGAGCTCAACCTGCGCTCAACTTCTCCTTCCTCCCTTCCTCCCTTCCTCCCTTTCCTTCTCTTTCACACACACACATTCCCTTTACTTCCTCTTCCTTCCTTCCTTCCTTCCTTCCTTCCTTCCTTCCTTCCTTCCTTCCTTCCTTCCTTCCTTCCTTCCTTCCTTCCTTTCCTCCTCCTCCTCCCCCTCCTCCTCCTCCTCCTCCTCCTCTTCCTCCTCCTCCTCCTCCTCCTCCTCCTCCTCTTCTTCTTCTTCTTCTTCTTCTTCTTCTTCTTCTTCTTCTTCTTCTTCTTCTTCTTCTTCTTCTTCTTCTTCTTCTTCTTCTTCTTCTTCTTCTTCTTCTTCTTCTTCTTCTTCTTCTTCCTTTCTCCTGGATTGAGAAAGAACAATTGGCCCAAAGACACCCAAAAAAACAGGTCCACAGAGCCCCCAGGAATCAAGCTGGACTTGAGGGAATCATTATCTTTGATGCCAGCATAGCCAAAATTTGGTTCTACATTGATAACATTCAATGAGACAGACAGACAATGATAGATATGGAGAAATTGTTTAGCCTGCTGTGGTTTCCACCCCTCCAACTCTACAGAAAACAAATACAAAATGAAAACAGATCCTACTGACCTAGAAAAAAAGGGGCTGGATAAATTCTGTCCTGTTCCTTCCACTTGGGCCACTGCATTACTGTAGCATCCCCTAATAGCCTTTTTCTGTGTGTGCGTGTGTGCCTTCGAGTCAGTTTTTGACTCCAGTGACTGCCTGGACCAGTCCCTGCAGTTTTCTTGGCAAGGTTTTTCAGAAATGGCTTGCCCTTGCCTCCTTCCTAGGGCTGAGAAGGAGGGACTGGTCCAAGGTCCCCCAGCTGGCTTTGTGCCCAAGGCAGGACAACATTTATTTTATTTATTTATATTTCAAATTTGGACACTGCCCGTCTCATGAGGAAGTGGCTCTGGGCGGTTTACAATAAAAACAACAAATAAATATTAATTAAAATACAATAAAAATCGTATCAAATACAGTAACTCACATTCTCCCAGTTTCTAGCCTGGTGCCTTCGCCACTACACCAAACTGGCTCTCAATAGCCTGCTGGACAGCTTAAAAAATAAAAAAGTAAAAAAAAAAAGTGTGGGCTCTGATCAGAAAAGGTTGTGCACCCATAATCTTTATTCTCTATGGCTCTGGAATCTGATTCAACAGAAAGAAAAAGAAAAATAAAGAAAAATAAAGAAATAAAGGAAATACATGCAACTAGAGGAAATCCTAGAATTTTTTCTTCGGATCACAAAGGGAGTGATCCAAATTCAAATGCATCCTTTTCACCTGCCTGTCTGTCTTGCACAACAGTACTATTTGCATTAACAAAAGCAAAAAAGGGAACATGTTACACATTATTTTCCTTATTCCCCAGGTTTGGTTAAGGTTTTCAGGGGCAATTCCTTCCATCAACCTGAGCAGTAGGATCCTGCGTCCCCCGAGTTCTTGGCTTGACTTTGAGCAGATTCAACTTCCCCCTCCAGCCCCACATGCCGCGAGGATTGGCCAGAAGATCTGAGAAGGAAGCAGTGCTGTTCCAAACTGTTCTTCCTTTGCACGCAGCCAAAAATGTGCGAGCAAACTGGAACGCACACAACAGAAAGGCACATACGTGTGCACAGATTTCCTTGCACCAACTGCCCTTTCAATTTCACCTTTGCAGTAAAATGGCTGTTTCCATCCCTCCATACAGTAAAAAGGGGGGGGGGTGTTACCCCTTATTCTATTTCTCCCTCTCTCTCTCCTCTCAGTTGCTAAACTGGCATCGGTTTATGTGTTCAGCTTGTAGGAACAGATGCCCAGCTGCTTCCAAAGCAACAGGAGGTCTCTGTCAGGTACCAAACATTTAGCAATCTCCCGTGTCTTTTTGTAAACCCAGTCGAAGTCTTCTTCCTTGGAAGGGGAACTTAAAGAGGAGGGAAAACCCCCGTGCACAAAACCTTTCCTTGCTGGAGCTCTTTAGTGCAGGTCACCCTTGCTCGATCAACCTAGCATCTTGCCGGAATAATTAATTATATCTCACGTTGATTTTCACTGCTATCCTGGCTGGCTAATTAAATGTATGGGCTTGATTGGAGTGGTGGGGAGAGAAGGTTTTGAGGACTCTGGTTAGCTGAGGAGCAGCCCTGGGATACAGAGGGGGTCGTCGGAATACATTGCCCCCCCAGGAGGAAACACAGGGAAGTTTACGCACCATGACTTGGTGGTGGATTTAACAGGAAAAATGGGTTCCTGTCTGGAATGGGAAGGAATCGGCATTGGACCGTTTAAACCGCGGGCGGGGAAGGAGAGAAAGCCAGCCTTGTATGGTCAGGGGGGAGTATTGGGAGCTTAATTTCACATGCACAGGGGGAGATGGGCGGCGATCAATCAATCAATCAATCAATCAATCAAATAAATAAATAAATAAATTTCCATTACCAACCCTATGATGTTGGTTAGACGAAGATGTGGTATGGTGCCCTGGAAGCTTCATGGGCTAGAAAGAGATAAAATCTGGTTTTGCTTAGTTGTTTGACACTTTTATAAGACCATTCAGCATTAAATGTACACATTATAATGCAGTGTTTCTCAATCTTGGCGACTTTAAGATGTCTGGACTTCAACTCCCAGAATTCCCCAGCCAGCTGGGAGTTGAAGTCCAGACATCTTAAAGTCGCCAAGGTTGAGAAACACTGTTCTAATGTAACACATAATGTACATATTTGCTGTAGAAGTAGTGACTGTCGTTTGACTATTTCTACATTAAAGGTATTAGCTATAATTTGTATCACTAATAATGCAAATATCACACCTCTGTAGGGAAGCTATAACCAGGGCACTGGTGGGTTTCTAGCTCAGTTACTTTTCATGTGTTAAAAGCTGAACTTACTTCCAAGAGCATTCGGAGGATTAAAAAGAGGCATTCGCCTTCCAAAAATGCCTCTCTTGGGTCTTTCTTTCCCGGATCCAGTTAAGTGCATGGTGCGAACGCTGCCACCGCATCTCAGCCTTAAAGCAAAAGCAGCAAGAGCAGGGTGAGGGAAAAACATTCTGCCTATGCTCAGAGATGTCAGCTGCATTAGCGCATCGCTTGATACATGATGCACCGAGTCAGTATCCTGCCAGGAAAAGATGAACGGAGGATAAGCATGGTGGAATAAATCTTTGTGCACGTGTGCAAAAAAAGCAGAGTTGACGGGTGTGTGCAGGTGTGCAGAGGACAACCCCAGGCCTTGCAGAGCCTGGGTGTAACCTCCCCCCTTGCAATTTTCTTTTCCTAGGAGCAAAGAGTGCCACAATGGCCTTACTTCTTTCCTTGCTCTTCCATTGTGATGGGGGGCAGGCCCCACGTCTGCCCCTGCCCTTCCGGGGTCATCCCCCCCTCCCAGCCGCCTGCTGAGGCCCCACAAAGGAGGGCTGGGGTTGTGTCAAGTGGCGTCTGTGGACCAGCTGAGAAGCAGCCAGGGGGCCATCAGGGCTGGCTTCAGAGAGCCCCCTGCCCCCTTGGAAACGGGTCGGGGAGCTGTCAGGAAGTCCACGCTGGCATATGGCCCTTCCGTACCCGAGAGAATTCCCCTTCTCCCGGGTGGCTCTTTTACTCTTTCATCACCAGTCTTTGCATGAGGTCCTGGAGGAGACCTGAGGGGGGATGCGCTTGGGGAGGGGTGTTACGCCCCCCTTGGCCACCCGGAGTCTCTCTACAGCGACAGCGAAGCGATTGCGCCCTCAGAGCATCCCCGTCCCCGCCTCGGCCGCCCCTGCGGTGCCCAGTGGCCCCACACGCTCGTCCCCGAAGTCACGCACTGGCTGCAAGGCCAGCAGACGGACCAGCCCTCGCCTGCCTTTTGGAAGCCGGGGGGGGGGGCGTGATCTCGCTTCCTTGCCCAGCAGTGGGTTGCACCCCCAAGAAGCCTGGCACTTCCCACTAAGCAAGCTTTACGCCTGGCTGGATGGGGCCCAGAGTGGAGCAAGCCCCCTCGAAGTTTAGACCGGGTTGAAGAAGGAGGACGTGGGATCGGGGAGGGAGAGAGGCCTGGGGTAGCTCATCCCAGGAACCCCGGCGGGGTAGGGGCTAAGGTGGTGGGCTGCCACGCTGGGAAGACCCAGGTTCAAATCCACATTCAGCCCTAGAACAATGGAGTGGGAAGGGACCCCCAAGATCATCCAATCCAACCTTCTGCAAGGGGCAGGAAAACCATGGAACTTCACAGGGTGTCTCTGTCCAACCTACCATACAGGGTTGTTGTTGTGCAAGACTTGGGTGGAGGGAGCGTTCCCTATGCTGCTTTGAGCTCCTGCATGAAAAGCAAATATGACTCTAGCAAAGAAATAAACACTAGACACTAAGACACTAGACAGTCTGCCAAGTTAAATTTGCCCAGTGCCAAATTTTGAGGGGGGAAAAAGAACCCAATTAAAAATGCAAACATTTTCTGTGAGGTTGGGGGTGCTGATGGCATGGTTCAGCTCCAATGCTGGTTGCTGACAGCTAGCCCAAAAGAACATCACCCATCTGTGCATCGGTGAGAAGATGCATCAGATTTAGGGGATTCCCAACATTTTTCAAAGAACAACAATTTTGCAAAAGAATGTGGTATGGCAGAAGTTTCTGTCTGTCTAGAACCAGGTGGTAGTACTCGCTGACCACTGATAGGCTTGGAAATTCAGCAGTCGTCTGGTTAGTACTTGGATGGGAGACCACCAGGAAATTTTGAGGCTGTAGTCTAGATTGGGAACTCAAGGAAATGTTCCAGAGACAGGTAAACCACATCTATTGTCAAGGAAACTACATGGATGAGAGTTGAGCAAACCTCAAAGGAAAGTTTACTTATTGCTACTATGACTTTTCCAGCCTTGAAGCCAGTTTGCGATTAACAGCTCTTGGAAACGCTGCCTCAAAATTGATGTGATGTGATGTACCCTCGGGCTGGTGTCAACTCTTAGCAACCACATAGGTAGATTTTTCTCCTTGATGATCTGGTCCCAGCCTGGTCTTTCAGGTCTTCCAACAGTGCCCCCATCGCCACTGTAACTGAGTCCCTCCACCTTGGTGTTGGTCCTCCTCGTCTTCTCTTTCCTTCCACCTTTCTCAGCATCAGAGCCTTCTCCAGACAGCTGGGTCTTCGCATCATGTGTCTGAAGTAGGATAATTTGTGCCTGGTCCTTTGTGCCTGGAGTGAGAAGTCTGGGTTGATTTGTTCGATGATCCATGGGTTTGTTTTCTTGGTTGTCCACGGTCTTCTCAGGAATCTTCTCCAACACCAAAGTTCAAAAGCATCAATCCTTTTTCCATCCTACTTCTTCAAAGTCCAATTTTCGCTTCCATACAGGGTCACAGGGAAAACCACTGTCTGCATGTTTTGAACTTTATAGGTATAGACATATCTGTGATGGAATGGACTTATGAAGGCCATGCTCAGGGAGATAAGCGTGTTCTTAGCCCCCAACAGGAGCGTGGGAAGTTCAAGGAGATGAGGCTGGCACCTCCCTAAGGAATTCACGGTGTTGTGGCTGGCTGGCTTGGGAACTTGGGTTCAGTCTGGTGAGATTTCTTTCTTGAGGTTGGAGCTAATAAACCCAACAGAACTGTATTTGCATTGTCTTGTGGAGTTCTTTGGGCTGAACCTGACAATATCCCAGCATCTCAAAATCTTTTCCACAAATTGATGATTTGTGGAATTGATTCCATCGTTTGATGGAAATGTGATTTCCTGCTGATTTTTGATGGGAATCAGATGAACAAGATACAGTACATGCTTAATGTGTCCACCCCCCCCCAAATAAAAACTGGTTTAATTCAGCAACCTGGTTAAGCATTCTCTGGAATAAGTTAAAACACATTCCCTGTATGAAAACTTCTTGGGGGAAAGTGGAGGGGCTTTGTGGGGGTAACAGATGCCTCTTTAAGGATCAGTCATATGATTTGGTATTTTGTTTCCTTACCTGATCAAATTATATAAACACAGACAATTTTCGGCTCCCCCCCCCCCCAAATGAAACTGCACTTTTAAGACAGCCTTTTCTGACCTGGATGTCTTTAGATATTTTAGACTACAATTCTCATTATCCCTGCCTTGGAGCACAAATCTGGGGATGATGGGAAATGCACCCCCCTAAAAAAATTGGGGGATAGAAAGTCACACTGTCTGAGGCTGTGGAAAAACCCCTTGTAACTAGGGCAATAGTGAGCGTGCAAGAATAGTAGATAGTGGAAGAGAAAATGGGGAGACATTCATGCGGTGAAACTAAAAGGCAGGAGATCCAAGAGAAAGGGGGGAAAATGGGGACAGCACCACACACCACCTGCCATTCACGTCTGGAATTAGTGTCAAAACGCTTGTCCTTGGCTTGTGGCGCTGACAGCTTTATAGGGGATTAAACAGATTTAGAGGGGATAAATCTGCCAACAACCATCAGCCCTGATGGCTTCCCAGAGCCTCCATCTTTAGGGGCAGTCTACCTCGGGAGGCCGGTTTTGCCCAAAGAGGTCCTGCTGGTGGGCATCCTGGGAGAATCTACTTTGCCAACCCACAAATGTGCTAGGGGTCTGCCTCCTTGAAGGTCTCTGTGAGTCTGCTGTTCTTTGGGGAGAAATGAGGCCGGGAAAGTCATCCCGCTGTCACTGAACCCCGCCGCTTCTTTCACAGCATTCCCTGCAGCTGGCGCGGCAACCCTTCTGGCATGCCTTCTGTCGGAGTCTCTGGCCTGCATTGTTCCGGGTGCCGTGCCGGGCCCACCTCCTCCGAACCCGGGGCTGGAAGGCCAGCCCGGCCTATTCTTCTGCCCGGCTGGCCTCAGTGCCCGCCCTCGGCTGCACTTCCTTGCATTCAGCCCTCGTCCAGAGAGGCAGCGAAGCGCCCAAAGGGGGCTGGAGCCCAGCCAAGTCAGAAGAGACCCCCTGGGTCCCAGAACGCAACCTGGCCATGCTTTTCCTTCTCTGCTAACATTTCCATTTGTTTCCTTTCTGTTTTCCCTTTGGGAATCTTCGCCTCTGGGTTCTCCTTCCTCTTCTCTTTTTCTTGCTGTGCTGCTTCTTTGCCGTTCCCTGTTGTTGCTTCACTCTCTCTTTCTGTTTCTTCTCTGCTCCTCAGCTTGCTTCTTTTCACCCCTTTTCTCTTAGTTTCCTCTCAGGGGCATTGCAGTGTAAGGTCAAAAGAGTCAAGCTGGCGGTCACCAAGGTGCAACTAAAACCCCTCCCAAGTTTTAAAAAATGGGTGGCACTTCCATTACACTTGGCAAATGCCATCTTGAGTTTTTTTTTTACCTTACATTGTGGATGCCCCTGTTTCCTTTTAAACCTTTCCTCAGTAATGTCTTTTCCTTCCTTCCTTCCTTCTGCCATGACCTTCCTTCCTTCCTTCCTTCCTTCCTTCCTTCCTTCCTTCCTTCCTTCCTTCCTTCCTTCCTTCCTTCCTTCCTTCCTTCCTTCCTTCCTTCCTTCTTCCATGACCTCCCTCCCTCCCTCCCTCCTTTGTGCAAACTTTCTCTTTCTTCTTTCCCCCCTTTCCCTCTCCTCATTTCTCGCTCATCCCCTTTCCCACGGGAGCCTGATCTCCTGCAATGAAGAAACAGGGAACTGACATTGCTTTCCAGCTCGCCCAACATAATCCAGCTAGGACGTTCTTAGCTGGATTCTGCTCCGGTCGCTCACCAGTCCACCCAGAGCGCGCCTCGTGGGCCTTGGAGCGTCGGAAGGCAGATGGGCACCGCACAAAAGGGCCCTCAGCTCTCCAAGCTGGTCCTTCCCATGCTTGATTAAACCCTAATACCAAAGTTAGAATTGATACAGTGGAACTGGGTTGATTCAATTAGTGTAGCAGGCATGAAGCAAACACTACAAAGGAGACGTGGTCGTTAGAAAGCCATTTTCTTTTGATCATTATAGCATCTCACACGTGGCAGCAGAAAATTACAGGCTCATGTGTCTTAGTTTAATATCCTCTGGGGCCAGATTTGTCGTCACGTTGAAGTTAGCTGTCAGAATTGGAAAAAATCACGCAGAGTTGATGAATTTTCAGCACGGCTTCCCCAAGAAGCAGGAACAATCCTGCCAGGCGAATGCACTCTCCTCAATACCCCTTGATCTCACCTCTTCTTGGCCGCCTTGGTCCTGCTCCTCCTCTTCTTCCAGGTTTTAATCTTTCTTCTACCTTTGGAGTGTAAGGAATCTGCGCGTGGGCCTGTGGCTTGAACTTCCATGCAAAGGTTTCATAACTAGCACCGTCCATGTGGCTGAACGATCATCTAGCTGAGGTCTCCCAAATCTGGCCTGCAAAAATCTTGATTCTTTTTCACTGTCTGAACAGTTTTCTGCATCTCTTTGCTGGTATCTGGTAAACCTCTGGATTTTTGCAATCCACATTTGTTAGCCCCATGAGTCTTCGGGGATCCATTTTTTCCCCCCAATTTTCACCCTTATGAACCAACTTCAGTGACTGGGAATAGAAACTCAATGAATTAAACTTGTTCTCAAATGGTAACCATCAGGATAGTGAGCTTATGCACAGAGAGTCACTGAATTTCACCTCCAGGTAATTTGGAATAAAAGCTTCTGTTTTCAGAGATGGTGAGATGGGTGGCCGTACAAATCAATATAAATAAATACATGTCTTAAAATGGCATCGTCTTTAGATCCTAATGGTCTAGGATTCGGTGCTCTCAAGACCATTGCCTGGGTTCAATTCCTGGTCAGGGTGTGACTTTTTCATTACCCCACTTTCAAAAAGAGTGGGTAACAATAATGCTTGAAAATACATCATAATGATGATGATGACGATGATGATGATGTGATCCCATGGCAGAAAAAAAAAATGTATATATAGAGGAAGAAATGGAAGAACTTGACATCTTGAAAGGGCACCACAAGGTGATTTAAATATGACTATTATTGCAATTTTACTGCCAGAGGTAGGGAGAGATGATAATTGGTTATTATGTCTCATGTGCCCCAATGATTCTGTCCTTTACCCTATGGTGGTTTTTAAAAAAACGCCAGGGGCGTCTCTCTCCTATCAATTGCTCCTGGCGCCTTTGACTGGCAATGCCAAGGGCTGAACTTGGCATTCTATGCATGGCAAGCAGAGATGGGCGTGGTGAGATGCAGAGGGTTGGAGCTATGAGATCCAAAGGAAGAAACCAGCGTAAGTTCTGTGGCTTTTGTTAGCAGCGTATTGTAGTCTGGGCTCCCTGTCGATTTAACGTTTTTCACTCTTTCTATGCTTTTTTTAGTTTTGTACACTGCTCAGAGTCCACTGGAATTGGGTGGCCAATAAATTTAAATAAATAAATAAAAAAAATAAGATTCTGGCTTGTTATGCCACCCATAACCCAGGGTTATTTTGGCCTACAGATCAGCAATGACCCTTCCTGTGTTGCTTGTGTATCCACACCCTTGTGGGACAAGACACGCCACCTCCTGTTTGCTGTTCTGATTGAGGTGTTCCAAATGGTTGCCCAAACGCCATTATATAGCATTTCGTCGCTGCTCCATGGTGGCGAGACCCCTTCATTAACAGACCTATTTCTTCGGACTTAAACGAAATCGGTATTTCTGCTGCATTCCCAGCCTTTGATTGCCCCAAAATTGTACCCTGCTGGCAGGAGGAAGCGGGAGAGAGATTCTGTTCGATTTTAATTCAGTTAAAAAAAAAAAAAGGGCAGAAAAATTCTCTCTCCCCTTCTGGGCCAGCTCTTCTCCGAATGAAGTTGAGAAAAGGGATGCCAAGGTGTGCATCTCCATCGGAACTCAGGAAAGAGAGTTGCTCGTGATTAAATTTTCACCTGAAAAAGCGCATTCCCAAAGACTGCCTAATGATGCAATTAATGACATTAATAATGCAATGGATGCCATCTCTTGGCATGAGTGCGAAGGAATGAAAAAGACAGGTTGCTATGGCATGGCAGGATTCACATGACCTGCTAAATACCAAACCCACATTAACAAGCCTTCCGGAGGGCCGGGAAGATCTTGGCTGATCCCCCAAGCAATGGGCTAGTTTGGGGCTTGAGCTGCAAGGATGATTGGGGGGAAGGGGACTTCTGTTTTTGACTATGTTTTATGGATTGTTGTAAGCCATCGTGTGAGATAGGCGGCCATGTAAGCCCTGTAAACAAGCAAGCAATTGAGTGAGCAAACAAAAGACAGTGCCCTTGCCCAAATATTGCTAGGGCAGTCATGGGGTTCCCCTAATATCCTGATCCCCAACTCTCCAACCCCATGGAAGATCAACCTAGTGTTTGCATGACCCCAGCCCACCTCTTTTGGTTATTAAAACATTTGTTCCTTTATCTATTTGTTAAAATAATTTAATCACTTACTTGATAGGCCTACATCTCTTCTGTTAATTATTTATTTGGCAGACATGCATTTCATGAGTTCCTTTCCTTTCCTTTCCTTTCCTTTCCTTTCCTTTCCTTTCCTTTCCTTTCCTTTCCTTTCCTTTCCTTTCCTTTCCTTTCCTTTCCTTTCCTTTCCTTTCCTTTCCTCTCCTCTCCTCTCCTCTCCTCTCCTCTCCTCTCCTCTCCTCTCCTCTCCTCTCCTCCCCTCCCCTCCCCTCCCCTCCCCTTCTCTGCCCCATGGAATGAAACTCTACATTGCTCCCTTCCGGTGCAATCTGAACTGGAGCTGCTCTGATTTGTCATCAGATTGGTCCAAAACTTTGCAATATTCTGGATTTTCAACAAGAAAAACAAAAAAGAACTGTCAGAAATGGCTTGCCAGATCTGTTTTGCTGTTCTTCCCCCATGAATGTCATGGGGAAGAACTAGAAATGACATCTCAAGCTTTGATGATCTAAGATAGCCCTTCAGGGGAAGGTGCTTTGTGAAATTCCCATAACTCCTAACCAACATGACTGTTGCTGGTTGAGGATTAAGGAAGTGAAGTCCATTGTATTGAGGGCACTAGATTGAATCATAGAATCATAGTTAGAAGGGACCTTGGATTGGAGAAGGCCGACAATCTCCAGTGCTAAAAATGGTACATCTCAAAACGATTAATTGCTTTAAAACTTTAAAAAGAGACTATGTAAAGCAGTGTTTTTTGAACTTGGCAACCTGAAGATGTGTGGACTTCAACTCCCAGAATTCCCTAGCCAGCACACAGGCTGGAAAATTCTGGGAGTTGAAGTCCACACATCTTCTGGTTGCCAAGTTTGAAAAACACTGATGTAAAGTATGAAGTCATCTTAGGGCTTCCAACTTCCTTGGCCAGCAGGGCTGCTGTGCCTTTAGGAGATCTGCAACAGGCAGGAATCCATCCAATTATTGCATCTGTTCTTGCTGGGAAGGTCATTACCTCCCATCTTCTGCAGGTCTTAAGAGACATGAGAACACAAAATGAGATGGGGAGGGGGGAACTTAGTAAAATGTGGGTCTAAGAATTATTTTATGTGGGTTATCCAACAAAGCTTTGTAGCATTAGATTTAAGACTCACCAAAGAAGGGACACCTTCACACAAGCTTAAATTAATGGATGGGTCTTCCTGCCACAAGATACAAATTAAGACCTGCTGGTTTTAATGGCCCGAGAAGTTTATAAAGGATGAGAGGGACCTTCAATAGAGTAAAATGTTGCATTGAAGAACATTTATGCGTCCTAGTTTAATTCCATTTTTGTTCCTTCTTCCCATCAGTTTCTTCATACCCCCATTTTTTTTAAAGCATTTTTGTACGCTTGGAAACCTTCCACAAAGCCAATTGTTGTGAGATGTCATTTTGGTCTCTTGAAATCAGTGTTTCTCAACTTCAACAACTTTAAGAGGCGTGGAGTTCAACTCCCAGAATTCCCCACCCAGCATGCTTTAAGGTGGGTGGACTTCAGCTCCCAGAATTCCCCAGCTAGTGTGCTTTAAGATGCGTGGAATTCTGGGAGTTGATGTCCACACATCTTAGAGTTGCTGCAGTTGGGAAGAGAAACACTGTCCTGAATAACTCTGTGGAGTTTCCTGTGCCATCCACCAACAAAGTAGAAGCTGGAGACAGACAATGGGGACAGTTGCTGACCATGATTGGAAACCAAGTGCTAGGCTTGATGGGTTTCTCTTTGGATTTGCCAGTGCCCTCCTTATGTTCCTTGAATGGCTGCTTGATACACTGACATTAGCTGTGACAATACCAGGGAAAACAAAGCCGGCCTCTGAATTTGTGGCCAGGAGCTGCTCCTTTTAAAAAACCAGACTCGAAATGCCACAGTAAACATGGCAAATGAAAGCAATGATTTCATTGGAGTAGATTGCCATCATGTTATTTTGCATTTTTCTTTTTTTTTTGGCATTTGGGCTGTATTTTTTAAAAAATAAAATAGGTGTGTAAGCCTGTTGGAGGCTTAATACACTTGTTTTAGTGCGTTTTGCGTGAAAAATCCTGCCACGGAAAAAACAGGGATTTATTTTGGAGAGATACATTTCCTGATGTGAAACTTAACTTGCTGATTTAGGCAGATATGAGACAGGGAATAGATCAGTCAAGTCCTTTTGGGTCATCTGAAAATAAAATGTATTTTTTTGTCCAAATAATCCCCTGCAAGTTAAGGTGTGCATAAACTGAGTTTGTAGGGATGCAAGCTTGACTCTACGCTAAGGATGTTTCTACCTATAGATGGGATGCTTAAAAACCCAGGAACAAACCAGGATGTTTTCTGTCTTTTTTTCCTGGAAAAGCAAGCAAGCAAGAAGTTTTTAGGCTCAGTCCGCGCATCTTGTGGAATCTTGTCTTTACATCCAATTATTCTTCTACCTCTGTCTGGCTGCGCCGATATGCTAATCAGTGTGTAAGTATATCCTTTCAAATAATTATCATATATTATACTCTGCTCATCTCTGTATAATTTCCTCATCTGCATAATCGTATTTGACTTCCTTATGAATGTAAAAACCATCTTACCTTGGGCCAGTTAATCTTCATTGATTGAATATCAAATTCATTTGAATATGTTAGCTAACGCTTTCCCACCACACTCTGCCTCGAAGAATAGGGAGGTGAGGAAGGAAGGAAGGAAGGAAGATGTGTGGTATCAGAATAAGATTATACTGACATTTTGCACATCAACTTCACAATCCTCTATCTTGTGCTATTTACACACAAGCCCATTGACTCTACCTGAGCTCCCTCCTAGATGAACCTCAAGGTGCAATTCTAATACTAAAAGTGAATCATAGAATCCTAGGGTTGGAAGGGGCCTTGGAGGTCTTCTAGTCCAACCCCCTGCTCAAGGCAGGAGTCTTCATACCACCTCGGACAAATGGTTGTCCAATCTTTTCTTGAAAACCTCCAGTGATGGAGCACCCACAACTCCTGGAGGCCAGCTGTTCCCCTGCTTAATAGTTCTCACAGTCAGGAAATTCCTCCTCATTTCCAGGTTGCATCTCCATCTGAGGAGCTTCCAACCCATTGCTTCTCGTCCTAAGTGAGCAAGCTTTTTTATGGGCAGTAGCACACTCTGTACTTACTTCTAAAAGAATTCAGCCTGGAAGGATCTCAGGAGGCATTTGCAAAGACCCAATGGCTGCATTCACACAACTTGCATCACCTGGTCAGTTAAAGAGCAAGTGGCTGCATTTGTACAACATCCACAATTTGGTTGATTTTAACTTAGGGTTGCTCTTTCATCTCTCACCATGTGGCGCAGGGGGCAGCCGCTTTGATTACTTGAGTGCCTTGTAGGAACTCAGAAAATGGGTTAATTGAGTAACCAAGTTGAAGGTGTTGGGCAAACACAACTACAGTAGTGATTCCAGTCCCCGCCCCCCAGCCTTTTGGGAGGCTTTTAGGAGCTTTATAAAGTACATTAGATGCAGCCAAAAAAGTCAAGATGAAAAGCCACAACCACACAATTGTAGCCCTGCCCTGCCCTTTTTACTTGCAACTCGTGTGAAAAAGGGGCAAGGCTTTGCTTGTGTAGTCATAGCCGCCATCTTGACCTTTTTAACGCATTCCTGTGGACACCCGATTAGCAAATTGAAAGTTTCCTATTTGCATTTTATATGCTGCTTTGATCAAACAAAGCTAAGCAGTGTACAAGTCTGTGGCATATAATATCATCAGCGTCATAACCAATAACCAATAGAAATACATATCAAAGAAAAATACAGAAATACGCAGTAAATACCAGGTTTCTATTACCAGGTGCCTATCACTCATTGTAAGTAAATCAATCAATCCTGGGGCAACACATTGATTCCTCTCCACAATCCCCATGCGTTCTGTGAAAAACCAGGTTTTTACCAATTTCCAGAAGAACAAAGATAGAAGGTGTAACCTTCATCCTGGGTTGTTAGCTATGGCATCAGGGTGGTGGTGGTGGTGCCCTGAGTACCCTCCTGCCCCATATCATGTGGGTAGGGACTTTGAACATCAATCCTCTTCCTGTGCATTTTGAGTGAGCAAATTATACTTGGAACAGGAGTGTCCCAAACACTATCACTGGAACACAAGGTGAAATGTCTGCCAAAGATTCGATCTCTACTTCTCTGCTGGCCTCCCTAAGCTTGATGTCAGCCCTATGAGATAGGCCAAATTAGGAAACCAACTCCCCAGTAAGACTAGACCTATTCTTTATTGAGCTAGGATTAGTGACTGAATCTTGCAGGTCTGATGGTGTTTTTCTTCTCCTCCCTTTTATACCCCAGGGAGCCAGGGTGGAGCCAGCCTGGTCTCTTTCTAATACTATCTCCTTTCCCAGAGCTTACAGGCTACTTCTGCCCATGCTGTTTATGTACTGGTGTCTGAATATTTGCTTTAAGGTCATCTCCCTGGCCCTCTACTGCAGAACTCCAGCTAGAAGTATCTACAATACATGCAAACTCCTAGCCCATATGCTTGTAGGAACATCCAGGTCCTTATTGCCTAGTGAAAGGCCAGAGGGATTGGGGACAACTGGATCCCTGGAGGAATGTTGTGGCTCAGGGCAGACACCACAACAGAGAAGATACTTAAAAGAAGTCCCAGTGAATAAGATGGCACTTATCTGCCCGCAGCTCATGAACCTAAGCTAGATTCAGTTGAGCTAACACCTAAATGGGAGAAATTGGGAAGTTGAAAATGCTTTCTAGCAGAAGGCCAACCACAACTATATTGTTGCCAAGAAGACTACATGGACATGTTCATGAAGACTCCAGAACTCAAGCTTAACTCAAGAGAAACTTCATTTTCCAATAGAATCATAGAATGGAAGGGATGGATGGGACATTGGGATAACATCTACTTCAACCACAGCGTGCATCTACTACTACAGAATCATCCCAAGAGGTGGCCCTCCAGCCTCAGCTGAAACATCTCCAGTGAAGGCATGTCCACTACCCCTGAAGGCAATATTTTAGTAGCCGTTACAGGTCCACTGAGTTTTGCTGCAGTATCTAAAAGCTTGTAATTTCTGAAGATACTTTAGACCCCTGTTCTTCTTGTATTTGCCCAGCTAGGAAGCAACACCTAGCCAAGCTTGGCTGATCTCAGGAAAGCTAAGTGGGATCAGACCTGGGTAGTATTTGGTTGCAAGGGAATCCCAGGGAAATTAAAAAAAAAAAAAAGCTGGAAGAAGGAAATGGCAAATCATAGAATGTCAAGAGTTGGAGTCTTGGAGATCACCTAATCCAACCCTTTGCCAAGTGTATGAATCTGCTGCAATGGAGACTATCCAGTCTCAGCTTAAGTATTTCCAGCAAAGGAGAGTTTACCACTGTCATCTCTATAAGTAGATCATTCTAAGAAGCCAATGCTGTATAAGTCAAGACTACTTTTATTTTGACAGCTGTTGTAACAGAATCTTGCAAGTCTGAATGTGCTTCCTCCCTCCCTCACTTTATCTTCATGTGAACGAGGGAGGGGCTTGTCTGAGATGCTTACTCATGTTACTTTCTTAGCCTGGGCTCAAGCCCCACTTATCTGATTGTTGCCTTGGTAGTGGCTCTTCCTCCTGTCCTTCAAGGCCATTCCCTATGACCTCTACAACTATATCCCAAAGTAGTTTGTTCCACTGTTGAACGGCTCTTTCCGTTCTGCTTCATCTTCAGAAGGACAGCCTTTCAGATACTTGCAGACAGCTCTTTTCTCTCCCCACAGGCTTCTCTTTTCCAGGCTAAACATATTCAATACCTTCAACCATTCCTCATCAGTTGTTTCTTCTAGACCCTTTATCATTTTGTCTGCTCTCCTCTGGACACGCTCCAGTTTGTCAATGTTCTTCCTTAAATGCAAAGCTCAGAACAGATTACAATATGCTGGGGGCGGTTTGAGGAATGCAGAACAGAGGGGAATTTATTTTTTTAATTTCTTTTATTCAATTTATACAGCCCACCATCTTGCACAAGCGACTCTGGGGGGCAAAGACAATTAAAATGATGGAATGATGACTCTTTTTGATCTTGATGCTATAACTCTGTTGATGCAGCCCAGAATTTCCTTCACTTTTTTTTTCTTTTTTGCAAATGATGAGTAAGCATGAAGATTATTTAATCAGTTTCTTCCTGGTACCATTCCTTAACAAAGCAAAAGAGATCAGAAGTGGTATGTATAAAGCAAAATGACAAGCTGGTTTTGCTCTGTTTTCAAAGTTGTGGGGAATCAGGGAGGGAGATGGACTCTGTATTCAAATGTGACCTGAGTCAATTCAAGCTTCTTGAATAAATAGATGAATTGGAATGCAGCTTTGTGACAAACTACAGATTTTCCCAAAGACTAGGATGCAGTTCACAACTTGAAAAACTGATACAAGAATAGGTACATTATGGAGATAGTACACAGAAGGCTGTGTTTATTTGTTTTATTCGTTTATTTAACATATTTATATGGCTTCCCATCTACCGAAGTCACTCTGGGCAGCAATCAGATAAAAGCATTATGATATAGTCAGAAAAATAACTTGTGAATATGTTCATATTAGGAAAAATATATACCAAAATGTACATATTGGTGAAACATCTGCAGAGAAATGTGCATTTCAGAAAAATTTACGTGAAACTGTGTAAACATTTTTTGGGTAAAATTTTAAAAGTAAAAAAAAAAATCAGACTTGTGTGGAAATGGATCTGAAAGAACTTAAGCTTGAGAAAATGAGCAAACTCCTACCTGATTCATTTATATTTTTCTCTGTTTAATTCCTAACATCATTTCTTCTTCATTTCTTCAGCTGCAGGCTCATGGTTGTTTATAGAATTGCATGAAATCATAAAATTTGCCATATTAAATATGCCCACCCATACTGAAGTTATTCCTCTTTCTTTTTCTTTTTTTAAATAAATAAATAAATGTCATAGCTACTCTTGAGAGGCAGAATAAAGTATTCATCCCAACTACAAGAAAGTTACCTTTTAAAAATGGAGGACGCTGTATGAACCAACAGTTCATTATTATCGGGAGTTGGAGGCTCCAGACAGAAGACGTACAGTGAAGTTCTAAAATGATCATATCTGGGAACGATTCTTTCCTATAATAAGGCAATTCTGGCCAGCAAATTTGAAAACAAAACCTGCATCTTGGTTGCTAGCAAGGTCCATACTGAAAAAAGGCAGATGTCAATCTCTGATATTTTTAATCCTCCTTTCCCCAAAGGAATGCTCTCTGTTTTACTAGCTAAATCATTTTTAAAGACAAAAGTGTTCTTAAAAAAAAGAGAGATCAAAATAGCAAATAAAAAACACGCAGATACTTGTACCACCTCCCCAAATGCTAAGATTGCAGATTCAAAGCTTCAGGATATTTGTTTTCACTGGGATCCAGGGCTGGGGGGCAGGACGGGGCAGAAGTAAAATCTCAGGCTGAAGGAGCAGGATCAAAATGTCCAAATGCATTTGGCCTTTGCATCCTCCTGCACCTATCAGTTGCCATCCAAAGCCAGTAGGGGATGATTTTGCTGGGTGAAAGGACCCCCATCATCATCATCATCATCATCATCATCATCATCATCATCATCGCCATCGTCATCATTGTTGTTGTTGTTGTTGTTGTTATTATTATTATTATTATTATTATTATTATTATTATTATTTTGGCAAAGTTGGGCCCTTTGCAGTTCTGTCCTTGAGGATGAAGTTGATTGGTCTCAAAAAACTAAGCAGGGTTGGAGCTGCTTAGGATTTGGATGGGATGAAAATCCTAGAGCTGTAGGCCAAACGAGGACACTGGAAAAATATTCCAGAAGTTAGTTGCAAACTACTGGTTGTTGCCAAGAAAATGACATGGAGGTATCATTGTGAGGCTCAGCTGGAAGAGATCTTTACCCTCTTGCACTGAGACTTGCAAGATTGATATCAGCCCTCCAAGATAGACCAAACTTGAAAACCAAAGACATGCCAGCTAATACTCCTTTTATTATAAGGTTATAGTAACAGAATCTTGCAAGTCTGAATTGCTTCCCCCCTCCCTCCCTTTATCTTCATGAGAAATAGGGAGGGTCTTGCCTGTTTTTGAACTTTTTCAGGTTACAGTTCTGCTTTGGACTCAGGTTTTGCTTATCTGACCGTTGTCTTGACTGTGGCTCTTCCTCCTGTTCTTCAAGGTCATTCCTTCTTCCCATTACAGTCTGCAAGGTGTGGTTAAAAAAAGGTCATGATGGTGGCCATGATGGTGTGATTGAGGTATGCACAAAAAAACCAGGCAGAGCCTCAACGGTATGTCATGGCCACTATTTTGACATTTTGACCATATCTTCCAGACACCCCTGGAATCTGCCAATGTATGGATTCCCTTTTATTCCAAGACTGGGCCAGGAGAAGAGATGGTAACCAACTCTCCTGGCCCCAAATCACTCATTCAACTTTGTGGGTTGGGGGAATTTGGGTGATAGTTCAGCACAGTCATGAAGTATATGGGGAAGGAGAGGAGCTTCCTAGTGGCTGGTGCTGTCACCAAGAAACCAACATGGGTGTCACCATGAAATCACCAAGAGTCAAGCTGGACTGGAAGGAGATTTTACTTCTACCCAGTTAGGTGGCATCAGACCTTGGCTGATCTCCAACAGCTAAGCAGGCATGGACCTGTTTTGCACTTGGATGGGCGACCATTGGAAAATCCCAGAGCTGTAGACCAGACTGGGGAATAAAAAAAAAAAAAATTAAACCCCAATGATGAAAAAAAGACATCAATATGGGGCTTCTCAAGCAAGGGCTTCTCTACTGTGGCTCCAGAGCAGAAAACCCCATTTGTCTCCTTGTCCCACAGCTGAAGCCCTGTTTGGAAATCTGCTGAGATTCTGTTCCTAGCGTTCTTCCCCTGCTCCTCTCCTTCTCCCCCCAGCCTTACTCATTGTTATAAATTTTATAGTTTGACATGGTTTTAATTGGAGTCCTTGTCGACTTCTGTACTATCTTGCACTCTTGCCTTTCCAACACATGTCGAAAGGCAGTTTACAAACAAATGCTCTTAATTAATATTAATATCTATCCAAGGGAAAAGGCCCTTTGTCTGCCACCTCATCCAGACTACCAGGGGCTAATCCGGAGGCCGCCCAACTCCGCAGCTCGACTCTGAACCCTGTCATCACTTTGCAGATGAGGCTAGGCAGATAGGAATCTTCTAATCACCACCGTCTTTCCTCAGCCTGCGTGCCGGAGATAGGGACTTACCATATTCAAATGTGCAGCGCTCGCTTCTTTAATATGGGCAGAGAGTAGGCGGAACAAAAAATACAACAGGAACCACGCACGTGTGCGCACACACACACACACACACACACACAGATTTCAAGTCTCCAATGGGGAAATCTGGCATGGGATGGGGGGGAAGCAGGAAGAGATTTTGCCCCGTCGCATCAGCGCATTTAGAGTTCTGCTGTGGCCTGGAGCGATATGCAGTCTTCCGTTCTCGCAGAGTTTGTTTTATTTATTTATTCATTTTGCAAATTTATATGGCTACCCTTTTTAATCAAACAACTTTGGATTAACTCTAGTTTATGATAAGCAAACCATAATAAACAGAAATAAACAGCTACTATTGAAGGTTACTAGTTAATAGTTTATCCTTGGGTGTTGGGGGATGGGTGGGTGAGTTATGTCTGGGGAGTTTGTTTTAATCTTGTAAGCCACCCAGAGTCACTTGTGTGGGATGGATGGCTATATAAATCATATAAATAACTATATATATATATATATATATATGTATGTGTGTGTGTGTATACACTCTGTACACACACACACACACACACACATATATACAGTAAAAGACACCTTTGTTCTGTTACAGCAAATGAAAAATACAGATGCATCGGTACACTGGGTGGGAAGGAGACAGGCAACACATACTGTATATAAAGTGCAAAGAAATGAATGGAAATCGAAAAGGCATGAGTGACTTGATTGTTTATGATGAAATACTGAGAATTAGCGAAGGAGATAAAGGTGGTCCAAATTTCTGAAGGTGGAACAGACTGTTATTTTGGTAATGTCTGGAGTGGAACCTGGAGAAAAATGGACACAGAAGAAAAAAAGTGAAAGAAACTAAAGTAGAATTACTTTAGGAAACCCACATTTAAATCCTGTATGAAAAAGTATGAGAAGATAGATGAATCTCCCAAGAAAATGAATAGAAAGTTTTTGGAACAGAGTGAAAAGAATTAGGTTCCAAAGTGTCCAGAAGGGTGTGGAGTTATACAGACAGTCCCCTACTTGCGAACTTTCGTATTGCGAATTTTCACCGATACAAACAAGATGGACCCGGAAATCAGAACTGGAAGTCGGGCCAGAAGTTAGGCTGGAAGTTGGGCTGGAATTCAGGAGAAGGTGGGAAAGGGTTAGTTGGCAACACGCCACAAACTAGCCTTTTCCCACCTTCTCCCGCCTTCTGTTTGCTTTGGAGGCTTGGAGTTGGAGTCCCAGAAAGGGTTAGTTTACATGGCGCACTCTGCTGCTGGGTGGGCAGGAGAGGGGGCGGTGGCAGAGGACGGGGGGAGAGGCAGAGGTCTCCTGCCTTGTCTGGCAACAAAGCGCACCACACCGGCTCGTCCCAAGGAGCCACCGCCACCTCTCTTGCCTCACCTGGCAACGGAGTGCGCTGCACCCCACTGGCTTGTCCTTTGCTCCCCTCTCCTCTGCTACCACCGCCTCTCCTGCCTCACCTGGCAACACACTGGCAGCAGAGGACAGGGCTCCTCTGCCCACACCGCTGCCCTGCCTCCTCCTCTTCTTTTTAACTTTTTACTTGGTTGGACTTAAAAACAAAATGGACTTACGAACAAAACGGACTTACGAACAGCCTCTTGGAACATCACCTGTTCGTAAGTAGCGGACTGTCTGTGCTAATGAAAAGTCTGAAAAAGGCTGCTTGTTGGAATGAAGAGAATGAGGATGAGAAAAAAGAAAGCATATCAGAGAATTATTGCTACTAAAACTGAGAATGAGGGGGAAATATACTGCAGGTAGTCCTCGTTTAGTGACTGTCTCAGAGAGCGACTGTTTGCAATTACAGGGGTGATGAAAAAGTAACTTCACAATCAATGCCTGCATTTACCACAACAGTTCAATGTGAAACTGATTAAAGTCTGGTCAGTTTCAGGCAGCAGCTGGAGGGTTCTAATCAATTAATTCACAGCTGAACTTGTTAACTTGCCCTTAGCACTTTTTAGGGATTGGCTGTGCTGCAGAGAAAAGCAGCTCAGGAAGATTAAAACAGCTCAGGAGATTAAGCAATCTCTCCACATGCAAGGCGGCCCAAAAAAAAAGGGAGAGGGCAGGGAAATGGGTCAGGCACAGGACACCTTACCAGAGAACTTTATCTGAATGGGAGGGCACCAATCAGTGATCTTTGCAGCATCCCTCCCTCCCTCTCTCTCTCTCTCTCATTTTCTCTCTCAGTCAGATGGTTTGCTTAGTGACCATTTCTCCAGAACCAACTGCAGTCGTTAAACGAGGACTACCTGCATACAATTTGTTTAGAGGGAAAATAATAGTTGCAAAAGAGAGCAAGGACCAGTTAAGATTAAAAGAGGCCCAGAAGACGCAGACCACTTTTGATAGAAGTAAAAAACCCCAAACAAACAACGTTTGGGATTAATAGTGATATATTTAGCAGTAGAATTGAAATGAACTTTTTGGTGTCCGGCCGAAATGGATGAAGTCATAAGTGGGGTGAGAATTCTGAAAAATAATAAGGCTGCTAGTGTTGCTTGCATAACTGGAACGTAGTTCAAATATGGGTGTAATTTGCTTATAGCAGTGTTTCTGAACCTTGGCCACTTTAAGATGTGTGGACTGCAACTCGCAGTGGCTGGCTGGGGAATTCTGGGAGTTGAAGTCTACACATCTTAAAGTGGTCAAGGTTCAGAAACACTGGCTTAGGGGATAGTTGTGTGACAAATCTCACAGGTGTGTAAAGTCTGCATCTGTGCCTGACGATTGGAAGACTGTTGTTAGTGTTCCTCCATGAAAGAGAAAAGGAAAAACCACAGGTAGATCAGCTTGTGCCCGGGAAGACGTTTGGCAGATGTTTAACTAAAAGGATGCAGCAGAGCAGAGGTTTTCAAACTTTTTCAAGCTGTGGAACTTTTTTTTTTTTAAACTCCTGATCAAGGGGCAAAGCTTGACAGATAGAAAGTGGGCGGCCTTTTAAGTGAACCACTTTTTTGCCCTTTGTGTCTGGCAGAACTGGAACGTTCCGCCGGAGCCCCACCAATTCGTGGGCACCAACGTGACCCTCCCTGGTTCTCAGGAAGATAAAGGGAGGGAGGAGGGAAGCCCATTCAGACTTGCAAGATTCTGCTTTTGTAACCTTATAATAAAAGTAGTATTAGCATATACCTCTCGGGCTTCCTAGTCTGGTCTACTTTGAAGGGCTGGCGTTTATGTTGCTAAGAAAAGTTTCTCATTGTCCACCGATTCAGTCGGCTTCAATCTTTCCATTTGCAAGTCCAGCTGAAGGCCCCCCCAAGTTAGTAGCAACCCAGAGCCAGCAACCGTATTGATCGATAGGATATCCTCTCTGCAGTTTGGTCACCACCTTTCTGAGAAAACATGGTGATAAATGGGGTGGGGGCTTCCCCACGTTTTGGCCTCCACCCCCAGGACGTTGCAGCAGCCATAACTTCTGCAGATAGCTCGTCCTCCGCCCGACCTTTGAACCCTGGGCTCTGCCATGTTATGGGGCCCAAGCGAAGATGGCTTCCATGATGTGCCTGGGGGTGGCGGGGGAGCTGAAAAATTAGACTGAATCAAACGAGAAAATGAGTTTTCATTTATCTTGCGATGATGCACGAGGTTACATGAAGACAAATCGCTGTTTTGGAGTCTTCCTTTATCACTGTCAGAGCAATTAATAGGCTATGGCCTTTGTTACCACGCTGGTGCTAAAGAGACACTGCCGTTGACCACCCCACCCCGAGGACATTAATAAGAAGAAAAGAAAAGAACACAGTCCAAGCACCTCCCAGATTTGGCCATGGTTAAAAGCTTGGCTAACTGTTTCTTTTGGGACGCTGGCAGACGTGTTGGGGATTCGTGTCTTGGTCCTTTCCAATGCAGTCTGGACTCTGTGCGCTTCTCCAGTAACGGAGCATCAAGAGCCAGCATGCTGAATAGCGTGGAAAATCTGAGCCGGCCATTGGAAAAGGAACCGAGAAGACTTTTGAGATGCAGACGCTGTTGTGCGTTTACAGGGTTGGTCGAGGATGTGTCTTCAAAACAAGAAGGGGCTGAGGATAATGTGGGGTATGGAGCAGCCCATTGGCTATTCATAAAGAGCTTCGATATTGGGGGTGGGGGGGAGAGCCAGGAGACACTTAGGGGGCCAGGAAGCCTTATTGTTAATTAGATGCATTGTTCAAAGCCCAAGAGATTTTGATTCTATCTGACATATTCATTTTCTACCTGCAGATACACTTTCATTTTTCCATCACAACGGCCTTTCCTTACAGTAGAAGAAGTGGACTGCAGGCCCGGTTTCATTTTCTCACTAGGTCAGCAATGGGTTGAGAACAGCCAAAGCAAAAAAAAAAAAGGAACTTGAAAAGATGAAGGATCAAGGTTGCAGGGCCTATTTCCCAGAAAGTTCTAGAAACTGTCCAGCCATGGGGCTGCAATAAGGGGCGGAGCAAAATTGGCTCATGGGGATTAAATTTGCTCCATTTGCTGCTTGGGAACAAAGCTGGAGTATCAAGTCAATGTAGGTTGGAAGTCAATAAGAGATTTGTAAGCTAAATTGACTTTTACAGGTAGTCCTCATTTGGCAACTGCCTCATACAGCGACTGTTCACAGTTACGACAATGATGAAAAAGTAACTTTGCAACCAATCCTCGCATTTATGACCTTTACAGGTCTGTACAACCAAGGAAAGCTGAAGTCAGATAATAAGCACAGTTGCGGTTTCACTTAGCGACTGCTTCGCTTAACAACCAAGTTGCCAGTCCCAGTTGTGGTTGCTAAATGGGGACTCCCTGTACTTTGTGTTGGAATTAACTGGGAAGTATTTATAGCTGGGCAGAATCAGAAAGAGTCAACAAGGTGTCTTGTATGACATATATGCTACACTTATTTATTTACTAGATTTATAAAGCCGCCCAACTCAGTCTGTGTGGTTTGGGTAGCATACCATCACAAAAACACAAAAACAATAAATGAAAAAGAACATAATCTTAAAACATGCACAAAACATAAATAGGAAAATATATGCCAAAGAGGCTAGTCGTCGTCTACAGTTGTTGAAGAGTGATACGGTCAAAGACTCAATCCACCGTCTTAAGAAACAGCACAGCTGTTGGCCAAAGAGGTCGGTCCTCCCCAGTAGAGTGGGGAGAAGTTTACCCACATGGTCAGAAAATGCTTAAGTCTCCCTGCTTCTAGCCCCACACCCTCACCACTACCCCACATTGGCTCTGAGGCTAAGAGAGAGTAGTCAGCTCAAAGTCACCCCGTGAGCTTCAATGGCGGAGGAGGACTTGAACCTGGGCCTCCCCACTCCTAGCCTAGCACCTTCCCCACTGAACCACGTTGGCTCTAGCAATGAGAGAGGAGAATTGGTCCAAAGTCACCAGGGAGGTTCCATGACTCAGGGGGACTTCCCCTTTCCTTCACCTCTGCACCACACTGGAGTTCCAGAACCGTGTTTCTCAACCTCAGCAACTTTAAGATGTGTGGACTTCATGGTTAAAGTCTGGGAGTTAAAGTCCACGTATCTTAAAGTTGCTGAGGTTGAGAAACACTGGTCCAGAATAAAAGTCAGGACATTCATCACAGGCCTTGGCCATCTTGTCACAAACTGAGTGCAAAAACACCGCCCTGCAGCCCCACATCCCCTTTGAAATCCCTTTTTCTTTGTCTTCTGGAGAAATGTCCAAAGTCATTTCGTGTTCATTAAACTGAGAGAATTGGAAAGAGGGAAAAAATATGCAAGGGTCTTTTCATACAGCGTGACTTTGACTGACGCCAGAGAAAAATGAAACGGCCACCGTTGTGACGTTCCATTCCTTCATGTCCAGCTTTTGCTCAGCTTAAACCCACAGAACCCGTTAATTTCTCTCAAAATGGCACCCTCCAAATAGACTCCCGCTCCAGAATTCTCAGTCATTGGGAATGAATGGGCGGCGTGAGGGGACACAGCAGCTAATCTCCGCAATGACATTTGTCTTCATGAGCAAGGAGGGGAGGAGGCGGAATAATTTAGGGGGACGGAATGGTGCCCCTCTTGAATTATTCCCCCCCTGCTCCTTCTGATCTCTCTTCACCCATGAGTGGAGTTAATTGTCATGAAATCATTTGCATGTCAATGACAGCCCTGAGCCAAGACCCCAAGGCGCCATTCAGATGGTCACCCATAGAAGAGGAGTGATGGCCCCGAGATTGCACGGCCAGAATCTGAGGGCATCTCCTCTTCAGCCCCGGAAGACCCGGTCACCGATTTCAGCGCACAAGCACTTCTTGAGGTTTCCGGCAGGAAAAAATATGGAAAGAAAGAAAACAGTGAAGCAAAGCAACACGAAGCGTTTGCTGCCTCCTCTTGAAATTCAAAGGTGGCACCTTAGCAGCTTCCTGCTTTGCTTAATGATAGGGCTGGCCCTGTTTTTGGTGAGAGATGCAGCTGTTTCTCTATCCAGAGACAGCAAGTTGTGTTCTTGGGAGTTTGTTCTGATGTTGGGAAAGGGAGTAGCTGTTGCTTCTTAGAAAACCTGTTTTCCAGAGAGAGAGAACTTTTGGAAACTCCATTCCCTTCCCTTCTCTTCTCTGCTCCTTCTTCTCCTCTTTCTTTTCCTCTTTCTTCACCCCTTCCCTTCCCCTTCCCTCTCCCCTTCTTCCTCTTCCTTTTGCCCTCCTTCTTCTCCTCCTTCCTCTTCTCTTCTCTTCTCTTCTCTTCTCTTCTCTTCTCTTCTCTTCTCTTCTCTTCTCTTCTCTTCTCTTCTCTTCTCTTCTCTTCTCTTCCCCTTCCCCTTCCCCTTCCCCTTCCCCTTCCCCTTCCCCTTCCCCTTCCCCTTCCCCTTCTCCTTCTCCTTCTCCTTTTCTTCATCCCTTCCCTTCCCCGCTCCTTCTCCTTCTCCTCCTCTTTCTTTTCCTCTTTCTTCACCTCTTCCCTTCCCTTCCCTTTCCCCTTTCCCCTCCCCTTCTTCCTCTTCCTTTTGCCCTCCTTCTCCTTCTCCTTCTCCTTCTCCTTCTCCTTCTCCTTCTCCTTCTCCTTCTCCTTCTCCTTCTCCTTCTCCTTCTCCTTCTCCTTCTCCTTCTCCTTCTCCTTCTCCTTCTCCTTCTCCTCCTCCTCCTCTCCTCTCCTCTCCTCTCCTCTCCTCTCCTCTCCTCTCCTTCCCCTTCCCCTTCCCTTCCCTTCCCTTCCCTTCCCTTCCCTTCCCTTCCCTTCCCATCCCTTCCCTTCCCTTCCCTTCCCTTCCCTTCCCTTCCCTTCCCACTTCTCCTCTTTATAAAGTTCAGTGGGATATCAGGTTTATAAGTTTAGGATCCTATAGTTGCCTAAGTGCTATTTTTACTGTGGTTGTAAATATGTCATGACAGATCTTGATTTTATTGCTTCTGTGTAATTTTAACTGTTGTTAGTTTTCACTTGTTAATTCTGAACGTGGTTGGACCGCGCCATGGTGGAGGACACATTATAAATAAAAGGTCTGTTTGAGTGGCTGTTTGACGAGGCAAAGATCCAATCCCCAGCCTTCATGTTTTTAAGGGTCCCTTTCCCACAAAATAACTTCTTAAACCTCAGATAGTGACTAAATACAAAGGTGATTTTCAGCCAGCTGAGAACCTTGGAAGAGGTCTGAGGTTGGATTCAGCCACAGATTCATCTCGTCCAGAGTTCTGGGTCATGGCGTGACCAGCCATGCTGTCTTGGCTTCTGGGACTAGCAGCCGTATACAGCCTGATCCCCCATGAATTTGTCCCTTTCAAAACAGCCTAAATTGGTGGGCATCTTCCAAATTGTGGCAACGGATTCCGTAGTTTAAATTATGTACTGTTCAAAGAAAGGTTTCCTTCATTTGTGAACTGACCTGCCTTTGGTTTCATTGAATGACCCCAAATCCTGCCCTTGTGAGAGAGGGAGAAAAATGATGCCTGCATTTTCCACACCAGGTGTAATTTCACATCCAGGCAGATGGAACTTTCGCCAGCTAAAAGCTGCATCTTTGAATGACCCCCACTGGAGGTTTCATTTCCAAAAGTCAAAGATGGGATTGGGGCAAAAATTATTTAGCTTTCATTACATTTTCACTGAAATAGAGCCATCATCTTCTGTCACACACGTAGGCTTTCTCTGCCTCCTGTCTGATTAAAAATTACAGTTTGTAGCAACTTTTGGAGGTCTCCACGGTTTAGGTTTCTGGGGTTCATTGAGACCCTGGTTTATGGCTACTAGAATATATCCCTTCTCATTTGTCCTCTTTCTAATGCCATAGCTTTTCCTTAGTCTCTCTCAGGGATGTGCTAAGGGGAGATCAGCAAGGCCAAGATGGCAGCCACAACCATGCGATCAAAGCCCACCCCATTTTTAGGTGCATCATTGGCACAACAGCCATTGAAAGCCTTGGAAAAGATATTCAAATGCCGTGATGTGTCTATACCTACAAGGATCAGAATCGTGCAGTGAAAGTTGGATTTTGAAGAAGCAGGATAGGAAGAGTGTCGATGTCTTTGGACTTTGGTGTTGGAGAAGACTCCTGAGAAGACTGTGGACAGCCAAGAAAACAAACTGATGGATCATCAAACAAATCAACCCAGAGTTCTCACTCGAGGCACAAATGACCAGGCCCAAATTATCCTACTTCGGACACATTATGCGAAGGCCCACCTCTCTGGAGAAGGCTCTGATGCTGGGAAAGGTAGAAGGAAAGAGAAGAAGAGGATGACCAGCAGAAGGTGGAAGGACTCAGTTATGGAGGTGATGGGTGACCTATTGGAAGATCTGAAGGACCAGTTTAGGGACAGATTGTCATGGAAAAAAGGGCTTCTGTTTTTTTGCCTCATTCTCAGGAATTTGTTATTAAATTTCTTTCAAACCCAAATGCTGATGGTGCTTTCGAGCTTACATTAGTTCAGTTTATTATTGATTAGCCATTAGGCTACATCAGGATACAGAATATAAAACATATAAAACATAAGACATTAATAAGACCATCTACTAAAAATAGGATAAGAGAAACAAATTAAAATTAAAATTAAAAGAAAGAAAGAAAGAAAAAAGATGCAAATGATATCTCTGTATTGCCCTTCCAATTTACTCCAATCGGATCCATATACATCTGGACTGTGCTGTTTTGTTCAAATAAAGGGACACATTTTATGTAATTTTTAAATTCTGACCACACATGAAATGTGGTGTTTTAATATAAGGATCCCAATAGGTCTTTCGTCTAATGTGTGGTCCAAAATACCGATCCCTCTCTTTTTTATACAATTGACATTCACTTAATATACTATGCGTTATGTCTTCTATCTCTGGAGCTCCGCAAATACTTAGGTGTTCATTATAGGGGACTTGTTAAATCTTCCATATTTAACCATGGTGTCCAGCTGCTCAAATCTTGCTCGAGTAAATACTGCACTAAGGTATTTGGGCATTTCTGTGTTTAAATCCTTGGCAATTTGGAAGGTACATTTGTAACGGCTCATCCATTTCAGCGTGCCAACCTTACTAAGGGTGGCTATATCTTTCTGTGCTTCTATATCTAAGATTCTTGACCCTAATCTTTTTAGCTTGTTCTCCAAAAAGCAATTGGACACGAGACAGAGAGACCACAGCTTGAGCTTACATTATCATGGCAATGTCATTAAGATACAGACGTAGCTGGGTTTTGTTTTATTGCCCATCTTTCCATCAAACTGAAGCTTCCCTGGCTGATCATACTTCTTAACCTGACAAAGCCACCCAGGGGGAGTTTCTTTTTTCTGTTTTCCCTTGCGATTGAAAGGAAGTATGAGAAGCCAAGGAGGCTGCAAATCACAGACTGGAGAATTGTACAATAAAAGACAGCATGTGTTTAAATCCTTGGCAATTTGGAAGGTACGTTTGTAACGGCTCATCCAGTTCAGCGTGCCAACCTTACTAAGGGTGGCTATATCTTTCTGTGCTTCTATATCTAACATTCTTTGTGTGGCATACGCGTGTGCGCACACACACACACAGAGTTTGGAACTCAGGACGAAAGGAAATGTAAGACTCTCGCCTTCTATCCAGGAAAGGCCAAAATCTTCTTTCCTTATCACGAAATTTCAAAAACAGTTCCTTTTCCACTAAATTGAAGAGGAATGGTTAAAAAAAAGGCACAAAAGCAGTTTCTAGCATCGTAGTATAAATAAGCACATAACATCACGATGTATATCTGCTCTCACGAGTTTTGTTGGGCGAGGAAGACAGATGCTTCCAGGACCTTTGGAACAGATTAGACCTGTATTTCTCACACTTGGCAGCTCTAAGGTGTGTGGACTTCAACTCCCAGAATTCTCCAGCCAGCCATGCTGGCTGGGGAATTCTGGGAGTTGAAGTCCACACACCTTAGAGCTGCCAAGGTTGAGAAACACTGGATTAGACGTACTACTCTCTCTTCTCCAAAAAGAGAAACCAGAACTCTTCGGCCTTTTTCGAAAAGGGGCCCAGCCTGGAAACTGCAGAACAAAATAAGTAATTTGCCCTGGGCATGATCTAAAAATATGTCTCTGTGTCTTCTTTCAGTTGTTGAAAGAGAGGAGAGCCTCACTGAAAATGTTAGTCCAACGTGCTCAGCAGACTGGCTTTCTTTTAACGCTCACCCTAGCCAAAGAGCGTGCTGTAATTTGCATACATTTAAATGCTCATTTGCACGTGTTAATTCAAGAGCTGTCGACCTCCCCATAGGGAGGGGTGGCCGTCTTTGACCTCTTCCAATCTGGAGCAAAGTGATTGGAGCCAAACGCTGGGGGTTTTCTCCGCTTCCGTTGGGAAGGGAGGCGCATCTTGGAAGCGGGTGCCGTAAATGGCGACGCCGTTAATCGGAAGCCTACTGTGCTTTAAAGACACTTAATTTTTCATCCTTAAATACTGAGCTGGGCTGGTGTCTCCCGTTGCCCGCTCCCTCTCCAACCAAGCTCTTCCACAAAGATGGCTGGAACACGGGGATCCAAAATGGGGAAGGGGCTTCCTCAGGCCATGAAAGAAATGCACGCGTGTATAATGCACGGGTCACCCAAACCGTCAGCATTGTTTCTGAGGATCTCGGGAACGCACCCAGGACCCTTAGCACCCGCCCCCTGCCCCCCGCTAACAATAAAGGGCAAAAGAAGAACAATGAAAACAAAATACCATCCAAGAATGGGTAATGATGAAATTTAACAGCTCCCTCTCGTGCACCTGGGGTCTGGCCTGCAGAAGTGGAGGAGGGCTGCCTGTGTTTCATCTCTGTACAACCTTGTCCTTGCGTGGACATTTAAGGTCCTTCTGCCACTAGCCATAATCTATGGCAGCCCCTGGAAAGAGCTCCCAAGCTCTGGCCCCACCTGTTTCTTCCGGGAAAGTGGCACTGATTTCGCGGAGGGTGTCTGCTCGCTGCACCAGCTGCAGAGGGCAGCTTTTGGGCCCTGGAAGAGAAGCCAACTTCCCTCTGGGTTTTCAGCTTCTCACGGGAGGGCACCCCCTTTATTGGGGAAGGGGGACCGGGGCTGAGTTCGCACAGGGCGTTTAGAGCGGTGAGACCTCAGATGAACGTGTCATGCTTGGTTAGTTTTAGCCTGGGTTAGTTTGGGGTGGGGAGAGCTTTGCATGTTGCAATTTGGCTAATTTTGGGTTTGGGGTATCTGTGTATGAATGGATGCAGACATTTCTCAGGCTACTATGTTGCTTTTAGTTGTAAAACAGACTCCAAGCAGGATATGCTCCCGTCCAATAACGATTGCAATATAATCACAATTGCAATATATATATATATATATATATACACACACACACACACACACACACACACATGCATACACATACACAGGGAGTCCTCATTTAGCGACCACAATTGAGTCCGGTGACTTGGTCATTAAGCATAGTGGTTGCTAAGTGAAACCGCGACTGCGCTTACGGTCTCACTTTGGCTTTCCTTGGCTTAACAGACCTGAGAAGGTCATCAATGCGAGGATTGGTAGCAAAGGTACTTTTTTATCACTGTCCTAAGTGTGAACAGTCACTAAACGAGGCCTACCTGTATGCATATATGCATATATATAATGAATATATGTGTGATATATGAATATATGTGTGATATATGAATATATGTGTGATATATTCATGCACGCATGAATGTGTGTGTGCGTGTGAATATCAATTTTCTCATATATATATATATAACATCCCAAAAAATTAATCATCATTTATTTTAGGAGGAGCCTTTCCTGGAAAAGCCAAGTCTTAATGGTGTTCCTAAACACCAAAAGGATTTAGAGGATATTGTAAACAGCCCCAAAATAAGTTAACTCAGTAACAAAGGTAAGTGTGCTAGGTAAATTCAACCAGTGAGTGTGTAGGTGAAAAATCGAATATACAATATACAAGTATTTATACAGATGCTCCCCAAAGGGTAAGACCTGATTTTTGTGAACTCTATGGAAATGTTTCCACAAGCCACAAACATGCAATAAAATGTTGTTTTGTACCTGTGGAAAAACAGCGGCTGATCATGATGCCAAAGGCACTATGATTTTTGCAAAAGTTGACATACGCAAGGGATGGTCAGGGTCTGCTGGTGTATATGCCTGTGCGTGTTGCAGATTTGAAAAAAAAAATCAGAAAAGGGAAAGCCAGGGGTGTCCGCAGGAAGGTCAAAAAAGTCAAGATGGCAGCCGCCACCATGCGATCAGAGCCCCACCCCTTTTTTCATGCATTGGGACACACTTTTTACGTGCTTCGTGATGCACGTAAAACAAGGCAGGGCTTTGACTGCATGGCGGCAGCTGCCATCTTGACTTTTTTGACCCATTCCTTGCAGAGGCCTCTGCCCATGTTATTTACAGGGTGCCTTCAAACACAGCTGCAGGGGGACAATGGTAGGAAAGGGATAGGAGTGGGTGCTGCTGTGATCTACCAGGGCTGGGCTTGTTCTTAATTGAGGGTTAGCGTGATTTATGGAATTCATCCTGCCGTAATCAGCCATTCATTTCTTTGGGCAAGATTAGCTGAACCCGTGTCTCTCCCCCAGCACATGCCCAGCTTGTTGTGAGAATACCATGAAGGGGGAAGCCGGGTCCACCGGCAGTATAACTGCCCAGGATTATTTTGGAGCAATGCCCATAATGTTGTATTATTATTCTATTTATTTAACACATCTGTGTGCACATTCATATCATTATTGCATTAGGAATGGTATTTTGCTCCTCGTGGATATGTACGATCAGGTTTGCTGGTTACGGTTTGGTTCGATTTCCATGTGTTAGCACAGCGATGTGCTTGTACAACATTGCGGCCTTACCTGGGGCAGGAGGACTTGGGAACTGTAATTCAAGCCATTATCACTACCTATCTAGACCAGTGTTCGTCAACCTCAGCAACTTTAAGATGTGTGGACTTCAACTCCCAGAATTCCCCAGCCAGCATGGTTGACGAACACTGGTCTAGACAAGTGTTTCTTAAAGTGTGGCCTGAGGACCCCCTGGGGGTCCCCCAAGACCCTGTCAGGGGTCTGCGAACTGAAAATTATTTGCCATATATTGAAGATATTTGCCAAAATTTAAACCAACGTCACTTTTCTCATTATTTTTTGTTAAAAACAGGTTTTTTTCATGGAAAATATTTTATTTATGTTAATATCGAATGGGTTTAATATTGCTATTTTTACACGAGTCAATCAATAATTATTCTATGAATGCATCGATTTTCGTTTTTAATAGGGTAAATATCGATAAGTATAACCCATACAAATCAAAGGTCTTTGGGGCTTCTCGGTAATTTTTAAAAAGGGGAAGGGGTCCTGAGTGCAAAAGGTTTAAGAGACGCTGGTCTAGGCTACTGTAATGCATGCTTCTTGGGGCTGCCCTTAAAGAATATTCAGTTGGCTCAAAATGCAGCTGCCTGAATATTTTGAGTTTGTTGTTGCCATCTTTTGTTTCCGTTCTATCGTTACAGTGGTTTGTTTTACCTTTTCTGTGGGGTTTGTTTTATATTACATTTTTGTCTGTGAGCCTCTGAGAGTTGTTTTTGATTGCAGCAGCATCCGAGTACGTTAAATAAATAAACAGTCCTTTCTTTGGCCATAGAATTGAAAAGACATGACATACAAGGAGAGGACGATGGGGAGGGCAGAGGAAAAAAAAAGAGCAAACTCTGGCGCTCACAGATACAACACAATGAATATTGAAGGAGGCCAAAATAGGGACTAGTCCAGGCAGTTCTCCAGGAGTCAACACTGACTTGAAGACACATGCACAGAGTGGATGATTTTCAGCCAAATTAGCAGAATGGCCAGTTTTCCTTCTCTTCCTCCAATCGACTTGTTGGAATAGTTGCCATTAGGTAATCATTGGAATAGAGACTTAGAAAGCCAAATGTCAATTATTGTGGAAAGGTTTTCTTTGTCTACCCCATCTGTGTTTTACTCTTCATTCATCTGTCTTCCCACGGTGACAGCAAATTCTCTTAACTTTTGCCACAAAGGCCCTCCTGTTCGCACCATTCTGTGGTCTTCGAGGAAAAGAAGGGCAGCTGCAGTGCCCCCAATGGCATCGCTACCCCTTCCCTTTTCCCAGGACCTCAGAATCACGGCACGTTCACAACACGTTAGGACAATTCAATACTTGAATAAGATGCGTGAAACCAAGTAGAGGCTTTGCACACTTCATTGTGGCACTCTAATTCTCCAGGAAAAGAGGACAACCATGCCAATTCAGCAGGGCAATCTTGGGAGGGGGGGGCACTCTGGAGCTTGCAAAAATGGGGTTGTGGGGGGACCAGGTTGCTCACCATGGACGTAAAAAATGACGTCTTAAATAACAATAAAAATTGGAATAGGAAACCAGCATGAACCTTGCATTTTGATTGATTGATTGACTGATTGATTGATTGATTGATTTATCAAATTTATAGAGCTGCCCATCTCACGAGTGTGACTCTGGGTGGCATACAATAAAACCAACTATTAAAGCAGTCTTAAATAACCATTAAAAACAATTAAATCTAAACCAGATTGTAGGATAACGCATCAGAAGCTCACACCTAGTGCAACCAGCTTGCAGGTTCCCTGTTACCATTTATGATCATCTACATTACCAGCTTCTTAAGAATGAGCCTTCTGCAAGCTGGGGTCTTCTGGACCTGCCAGCCACGTCTGCCATCACCCAAGCCAATGTGAGGTGATGATGGGAGTTGTAGTTCAACACCTTTCAAAGCACCGGCTTGGTGGAGGCTGTTACCAATGAGCCCCCTCCCACAGCCCATTCTGTGCCTTTGTTGGTAGACATGTCCCACTAATTGGGCTTGGCAGGAGAAATAACGCTTGTACAGGTCGTCCTCACTTAACGACCATTCCTTCAGAGTCTGTTCAAAGTTACAATGGCGCTGAACAAGGAGACTTACAACCGGTCCTCGTAGTTGCAGCTGTTGCAGCATCCCGTGACCATGATTCGGGGCCTTAGCAACCGGCTTGCAATTATAATGTCGCAGCATCCCACGGTCACATGATCACCATTTGCAACCTTCATTGCTGGCTTCTGACAAGCAAAGTCAGCAGGAAGTCGCAAATGGCGATCCCGTGTTGTCATGCTTAACAACCGTGTGGGATTCGCTTAAAACCCGAACTGGAATTGCCGTAACTGCTGTCGTAAGCTGATGTGGCCATGTGATATCATGCTTTATGACCACTTTGCTTAGTGACAGGGTTGCCAGTCCCAGTTATTGTTGTGAAGCGAGGACTACCTGTCGTTCTCTTGGTCTTTCAAAGAAGCCATTAAATTTATTAAATCCTAGTTAGAGGCTCATTTGCCTTCACTGCCTGGTCTCCATCTCCCTCCCTCCCGATGTTGAGAATGATGTTTATAAGGTATAAATCAAAACAGTGCTTAAATGAAAAGGTGGCTGCCATCTCAAACGCGTTCCATGTATCATCCATCGTACGATTCCATCAGTGTCATCCGTCAGTTACCCATCCCGACAGGTGGTTTTGTTGCCTTTAGGAAATTAATTACCTGTAGTAAGACAACAATGCGGTAATAAAACAATAGTAATGCTAATAAATGGTTGTGTAAAGGCCCCCCAGCCCCCCCCCCCCACCGGTCTTTTGTTCTTCTTCAAGGCAGAGCACGGGAAACCTGGCAGACTCAGTGTAAAAAAGAAGCAGAGGGCTGAAGTGCTGTTTAAAAGAGCCTGTCTTCAAGCCTCGATCAGCTTTGATCGGTCCTGGGGGGCCGGTTAAGGGAAGCAAGCTGATCACCATCAGCAAAAGGGCATTTGCTAGTGGTTGTTTCGGAACATGAGCATGGATGGGGTAAAAGAAAGCAGGACGCGGTTGAGGGTTTGAAATATAAAAGATGTAACATGTTGATCAGAGAGCCAGTTTGGTATAGTGGTTAAGGCACCAGGCTGGAAATAATTAAGAAGTTATTAATACAATTAATAATTAATAAAAATTAACTAATAATAATAATGGGATACAATTAAAGGCCAATTTCTTACACTTACAGTTCCTGCAATTAAGAAAGAGCCAGCTGGGTGTTGTGGTTAAGGCACCAAGCTAGAAACCAGGAGGGGGTGAGTTCTAGTCCTGCTTTAGGCACAGAGCCAGCTGGGTGACCTTGGGCCAGTCAATCTCTCTCAGCCCTAGGAAGCAGGCAAGGGAAAACCTCTGAATTCTTGCCAAGAAAACTGCAGGGACTTGTCCAGGCCGTCGCCAGGAGTCAAGCCCGACTCAAAGGCACCCAAAAACATGTTGATAATAACCCCCCTCTTCTAGAAAGGAAAGACGAGCTCCCTTTTCCGACCGAGGAACGTCCCCTTTGTACCTCCTCGTTATTCTAATGGGCGCGCATAACTCACTGCCTTGATGACGAAACGGAGCCGGAGCCGTTGTTCTGGAGAAAGGCCCTCTGCTTGACAGCAGCCCCAGAGGCGACGCCAGGGTGTGCCCCTTCTGCCATCCGCTAGTTAACCGGCTAATTTCCCCACCTCCACTCCGGTTTCCCCGAGTGAGTCTGAAGGAAATTTATGGCAGCGAGAATCTGCTACGGGCAAACTCTAATAAAATGCTGTTTCGCTGCAATTTGTTTAATTGGTCACAGAAGAGAAGGAAAGCCGAGCACATGGAAGAGGCCTGCTCTGGAGGCTTTCTGCCCCATCTGCAGAGGGGAGAGCATCAACCTTTAGGGGTGAAAAAGTATAGAGAAATCTCACCCCCCCCCGCCCCCCCCATTGCCATGCAATCTCCTTCCCCTCGGTGCGAATCTGAGCTGATTGAATGCACTTTTAATCTGCATGATTTGAGTGTGTGTGTGTGTGTGTAAATAAAAAGAGGGAAGGAGGGAGTTTGACAGTCGAGACCAGTGTTTCTTAAAGCGGCCAAGTCTGAGAAACACTGGTCTAGGTTCTGCCCCAAAGAGATGCCGATCTAAGGATGCTAAGAAAAAATATCAGCGTTACTTGGTACACCGGAAACCGTTCTAGGATATCTTTTCAGAGGCAGTGAACGCCTCGCCGAAGACAGAGCAATTCATGGCCCAGAGATTCAGACTCAGCTCCCCAGCAGAAAGAGATGGAATACATCCAACATTCAGAAGGAGACTTTACGTAGATTTCTGTAGACAACTGGATTATAGTTTATTTATTTATTCATCATATTCATACAGCCGCCCATCTCGCAGAAAAGTGACCCCCGGCAGCACAGAGTTAAAAAAAAATAAATCATAGAATCAAAATATTAAAACAAATACAATGAAAAACATCAACAACATTTTTAATAGCAAGACAGTAGAGAAGACTGATGCAGACATCTCCTTAGATCACTGTTTCCATGAGATCCCCAGGCCTGCAGACTCAGCCTTGTTTTGAGGGCCTTCTGGAAGGAGGACGATGTTCCACAGGGCAGGTGCCATGGCAGAAAAGGCCCATCTCCTGGTCCTGCCAGATGAAACTCCTTTGCAGACAGGACCCGTTGCATACCTCTCCTGCCAGACCTGATGGGATGGGCAGATGTAATGGGGTGGAAGTGGTCCCTCAAATAACCTGGCCCATGCCATCAAGGGCTTTGAAGGTCAAAACCAGCACCTTGAATTGGACCCAGAAGCAACCTGGCAACCGATGCAGCTCACGGAGCAAACGTGTAACATGTGCCATTCTAGGAGCACACATAACTGCTTGCACCGCTGCATTTTGCACCAGCTGAAGCTTCCAGATACTCTTCAAGGGCAGCCCCATGTAGAGTGCATTACGGTAGTCCAGCCAGGAGGTGACCAAAGCATGGTAAACATCCTGACCATTTCTTAAAATTAGGTTGTCAATTTTGCTTTCCCCCCGGTGATTAAAGCAGGGTGGCCAGAAACCATAGCTCTGCCTTGCCAGGGGTATCTGGGGATGGGTGGGGTTGCCTCTGTGTCAAAAAAGTCAAGATGGGGGCCATGGCCATGCAATCAAAGCCCTGCTCCCTTTTCATGTGCAGAGCAGGGCTTTGATTGCAGGCGTGGCCGCCATCTTGACTTTTTTGACCCCCCTCCCTTACAGACACCCCTGTGTCTTGCCTGGGAGAAAACACGGGGAACAGTCTCCCCTTTTCAGAGCAGGGTTTTGCAACATGCAAATATTTATGGCCTTTTCATCAGGCAGGGGAGCTATCCAGCAGCCCGGGGACGTAGGGCTGAGCAAAACCTCTATTCTTGCCTGGAGAGTTTCTTGCTTTGACTCCATCAGCTGATGGTCCCATCAGAGGTCATAGGCTTCCTGACCTTGTTCAAATCCCAACTCCCATCAGCCCACTGAGTAGGCTAGCTAAGCCTGATAGGAGTTGGAATCCAACATCTGGGGAATGGCAGGTTCCCCATTTCAGGGTTAGGATCCAGCCAGGCATCCTTCTGGTGAGACAAAGTAGGACCTTGCTCCGAGTCAACGCTGATTGGAGTAGCCTATAAGCCCTATAGATAATAATAATAATAATAATAATAATAATAATAATAATAATAATAATAATAAGCTCGTGGATGCTTCTTTTGATGGAAAGAATGCCTTTATTCATTTCTTTTTTCCAAATGAAAAATACCCCTGGAAGCTGGCCTATGACACTCTAGAGCAGTGTTTCTCGACCTTGGCCCCTTGAAGAGGTGTGGACTTCAACTCCCAGAATTCCCCAGCCAGCCATGGCTGGCTGGGGAATTCTGGGAGTTGAAGTCCACATCTCTTCAAGGGGCCAAGGTCGAGAAACACTGCTCTAGATTATCCTCTTTATTTACCAGATTGCCAAGGACTCCACAGGGTTCTCAGAAAATTCAAAAAGATGGGAGGCTGCAACCCAGAGCTTTCTTAAGAAAGATACTGTACATCCTGCCAAGCTATGCATTTTAAGAGGTTCAAGGGGGTGATGGGAAACAGCTTCATTCATTTGACTGAGTCCAAGTTCCCTTTCATAATTTATATGGGGCACCCACCCATCCATCCATCTATCCATCCATCCATCCAGTAAATAACATCTCATTCGGCTCTTATGCTTGCCTTCCATCCAGCCTTCCTCCTGGATATTCTTCTTTTGTTTTTTTTCTACACACCTTGCCAAAAGTCTCCAGCCAAAAGGTGCCCTTTGGAGCAGATTTTTCTCCCTGGAAGCCGCAGCCCACTGAACCCAACCGGAATTGTTCTTCTCGTTCACCCTATCTTCCCCATTTTGTCCCTGAGAAGAAAATGGATTTGTATCTGCAGAGCGGCGAGCAGGCCGCCTTTCGTTCCAGCGAACGTCTTAATTCGGAGAGATCTCTTGATTTATTCACGAGTCCCGCATTTTTTTTCTCATTGGGTTCTGAGACTTACAAGAGCACAACAAGAAACTATGACCTGTTCTGCGCTCCCCCCTCCCACCCACCCGCTTGGGAACAATGTCAGCTTCTTAGTTCTGAAAATGAATCTCTCAGAGGATCTGTCTGTTCAGAGATTTAAGGCATAAGGAACGGACTTGTCTCTCCTTCCATTCTAGGAGATTTCTTCCGACTCAGGCAGCCTCTTGTGCTCTCCGACGGTCTCTCTTAATAAAAACAAAAATTTAAGAAAGTTATTTAAGAGATCGGGGAGCCCGTAAACCCTTCTCCTGCCTCCTATATTTATAGTCGGGGTGGATCCTATCCCTAGTAAAGGATGAAATAGAACTGCGTGTGTCTGTACGTGGGTGTATATATACACAGTGTTCTTTGCCCGAGCATCTCGTACTATGTAATGATGAAGGTGAAAGAGACTTTTCATGCCCAAGGATCTCCTAAACAGTGATTTGTACACATGGAGAATATTATGGCTCTCTCAGGATTTTCCTTGATACTCATTAAGTTTCCTCGTTGCAGCATATTTCAAAGGTTTAGGCGCGGGAGCGATAAGACTCATTTAAACTGAGTTACAGCCCTTGGCTGTGTTGAACCGCCTTGGTTTTGTTAGTCTCTGAGAACTGTGGAGGCAGAAGAAAAGAGTGTGCAAGCCAGTGGCTTGCGTTCATGAGGACTGATAGCAGAAGGGACTGCGTAACCCAGTGTTTCTCAACCTTGGCAATGCTAAGATGGGTGGACTTCAACTCCCAGAAATCCCCAGCCAGCATGGCTGGCTGGGGAATTCTGGGAGTTGAAGTCCACCCATCTTAAAGTTGCTAAGGTTGAGAAACACTGTGATAGAGGAACAAGTCTTCTTGGATGACATTCCTTCAAGTACTACCATGTTCTTCTTCTTAAGTCTTCTTCTTAGTCTCCCCTGATGGGATTCTCTTCATATACCAATGAGTGTTCAGATATGAATCAGTTCCCAGCGGTGGGACAAAGCCTCACCTTTATTTATTTATTTATATTTATTAATCAAATCTATATGGCCGCCCATCTCACAAAAAGTGACTCTGGGTGGCGTACCACAATCCAATAAAACAATAATCGTTACATAAAACCGTTATATAGTCATGATTGAAAACATTAAAAACCATAAAAACAGAATTAAAACAGAAGAGGAAAATAATAGGCGAAGGGATGTTAATAATAGAGTCACCTCACTAGTTCACCAGTCCCCTGGGATCCCCAGGCCTGCTGACATAACCAGGTCTTGAGGGACTTTTGAAAACTCAGGAGTGATGAGGCTGATCTCATCTCTGGGAGGAGAAGGTACCATAATGTGGGCATCACAGCAGAAAAGGCCCACTGCCTAGGGCCCACCAAACATAGCTCCCTAGACAATGGAATCCGTAACAAACTCATATCCGTAACATACCCACCTTCATATTAACTCTTGCGGATCACCCTACTTCTTCAGTAGCTTTGGAGACCCAGCTGCTGATATCTGGCTTATCCACCTCCCTGGTATCCAGGCTGGGCACGTGTGTGAGTCAAGGAAGTTAAGCTTGGAAAGTCAACCACCATCTCAAAGTTCTCATTCTGTCCTGAACCCTGAGGTAGCTCCTGGGGTGATGTTGCTCTGTGCTATTGTGGGGCCACTTTCTTGAACTCAAGGACTTTGTTCATGGAACATGCTTAATTTGGTGCTTGAACTAACCGCATTTCCTGGGTTCACACAATGCATTGACTTCTCCAGATGCCAAGTAGGTGGCTTTACATTAGACAATAAACCATGAAAAAAGAGAAACCTGTGCCAAAATTCAATGGTCCAACCTTTAAATGCCAGGCTAATGCAGCCTGTTGTTGTTGTTCAGTCGTTAAGTCATGTCCGACTCTTCGTGACCCCATGAACCATATCACACCAGGCCTTCTGTCCTTCACTGCCTCCCTGAGTTTGCTCAGTTTCATGTTCATTGCTTCAGTGATGCTATCTAACCATCTCATCCTCTGCCGTCCCCTTCTCCTTTTGCCTTCCATTTTTCCCAGCATCAGGGTCTTCTCCAAAGAGTCCTCTCTTCACATTAGGTGACCAAAGTATCTGAGCTTGAGCTTCATTATCAATGCAGTCACTCGGTCTTAAATTGATGTGCTTAAGCCTGTCCTGAACCCAAACCAGCTACAGAAAGCAAGTCAACTCACCAAGCAAGCTTGCTTAAGTGGCTGGCTGGCCCAACACTGGGCCCTTTGCTGGCACAGTTAACTTGGAGCTGGCTCTCTTCCAAGCTGTGCTAAGAAACCCTTCTCTTCATGCCGTATCTCTAAGCACATCACAGCTACAAGGAGGAGCCTGCCCAAGACAGAACGGTCCACAAATTATAGAGTGGATTTGTTTGAAAGCAATGCATACAGCTTCCTTCCCTAATGATTTGCTCAGAATTACTTTGAACCAGCTGATTTATAATGCAAATGGAGCCCAGCTTTAAAAGAACAAAGCAGTGGGTAAGCCAAGGAGAACTTGTTCTTAACCCAGACCATAAAATAACATAAAATAATAAAAAGAAAAAAGAAAACAGTGGGTTCAGACCTGTGGCAAAGTGCAATTAATGATCCAAAACACATTTCTCCTAGTATGAAGAATTCAGTGGATTCTCAAAGGATGTATAGCCCACGTGAAGGAAATTATTCACCACCTTATACATATCCAGAAAATGTCATCAACCACCCTGTTTATCTGGAAAACAAACTGCTGTTCCTGTGCTCCGACATTTCTCTCCTCTGTCAACATGATTCTTTCTTTTATTTTCCCCCAGCTGAAAAACTCTGAAGGGAAGGAAAGAGGCTGTCCAGGAAGACAAACCAAGGAAACGATCTTCACAAACGTGCCTCTGCTCGAGCACAGAGCTGGGAGTTTGCTGCCAGAGGCAAAGCACAAACCGAGCCAGGAAATTGTTGTCCAGAAAGGAAGTTCTTTGAAGGCTTTCTTTCCAGAAATGCATGGCGGTAAAAAATCCAGCCAGACTACTCTAGTGGCTAGGTTCGGTGGGATGGGAGAAACCCACATTGAAGTATATGCTCAACCCTGGTGTTGTCTGGAGGACTTGGGACCAATCTCTAGCTGTGTTCAGACAAAACGCTACCAGCCAATTAAAATCTAAAGGCTGAATTTGATCAACAGGCATCCACAGGTGGGTTAAAATAAGTCAAGATGGTGGCCGCGCCTCCACAATCAAGGACCCACCCCAGTTTTAATCTGCACTGGGCATATAATGCTCATAAAAAGAGGTTGGGGTCTTCAATGGCATGGGCATGGCTGCCATCTTGACTTTTTTGACCACCCTGGTAGATGCCCCTGCTTCTTTCCTCCTTCCGCCATTGAAACATCCCAGGAGCCAGTGTGTTGTGGAAATACTACTCCAGCTAGCTACTTTGTGCTGCATTCACCATTTTCAAAGAAATATCAGGACCAGCCATTGAATCAATCAAATGCTGCTTTGGAGCTGCTCAAGGAACAAAGGCACTGGAGGGGCAAGGGGGAGGGCCAGTTTCTGCTCCAGCATGCCCATTGGCCACAGAACCCCAAAGCCAGCCTCCAGTTGGCTCAGTTGGCCGTCACTTATATTTTGAGATTTTTTAAATCTTGAAAACAGCTCTAGTTTTTTATTGAGTGGCTGTAGATCACTTCCTACCATTGCTGGTTTCTGGAAGGGGCTCTTAAACTGTGCAGCCCCTGGCCCAATCTCCCCCCCATCCCCCCATATGACCTTATTTAGCACAGCCTGTGGGAAGTCTGGAGGACCCAGCTAGGGTTACCAGATTGGGGCTGCAAAAATTGAGAGGGCCACTAGAGAGCAGCAAAGAAGATTTGGAAATGTTGGACTCTTGGGGGGCCCCTAGTGGTTGCTCGGAGCTTTGCAGCTCAGAGATGCAGCTCGACAAAGCAAATCAGAGATTTTGACAATACATCAACAACAAGCCTTCGACAATACATCAAATCAGAGATCTTCGGGTCACTGAGGAATAAAATGAAGGAATATGACAACTGAAGGTGTGACCTGGAGGTTTGCTCTTTGCTCTTGATTTACAAAAGCCCGGTGATTATTTATCTTGCCTTGCCCCTGCTGCATTGACTATAAGCCTGTTGAAATGTACATGAAATTACAGAACTGTTAATCACCCCAAGCCATCGGGGTGGCGTTTGCTATGTCAGCGCCATCTCTCCGTTTACGTACAGGGATCCACATCTCACCAAATCCTTCTGAGATTTCTTCCTCCTCCATCTCTTAGCCTGAGAAAACATTGTGCATCTCTGCCACCTGAATTAGCAGGCTGCAATTCTTTAAGGATTGGAAACAGAGCTTACACATTTTGTAGCTGGGCAGCATCCTGCTTGAGCAAAACAGAAAGTATAAAATGGTCTAGTAAATTGATGAGGTATCAGTCTGGAGCAAACAACCCGGAGCTTGTAACATTCCCCCCCCCCCCCAAAATGCTGCCAAACTTTGGTGGCCAAAATGACCATTTTTGTGGGCATTATTTCCCCATTAGGAGAGCATAGTTAAAAATAAGGGGCAAAATCCCCCAACTTGCCAAATATTTCATTCTAACCCTCCTGCGATGTCTTTGCATCACCAGCCAGGCTTCCAGAAGTCCTCAGAGCCCAACACATTTTTTAAAATAAAAAATGTAGCCCCCAGACTAAAAAAAAAAAACCTGCAGAAGGGTTAGCAGATCTGGGCTGCTATAACTGGAATGACCACTGGGTGGCAGCGAAAAGAGACTGAAAATGGACTCTCTACTGCTGTCTAATGGCCATTTGGACCTTTGCAGTTCAGAGCTGGTAGCTCTATTCTGGAATACGTGGGAGATGGGTATCTGCAGGATATGGTCAATGCACATAGCAAATAGGCAGAGTATTGTCGAAGGCTTTCACGGCCGGCATACGATGGCTGGTGTGGGTTTTCCGGGCTGTGTGGCCGTGTTCTTGAAGTTTTGTTTCCTAACGTTTTGCCAGCACCTGTGACCGGCATCTTCAGAGTGCAGGAGCACAGACAGGAGCAGTTCTCTCTGTGCCCAGGGTGATGTGACCCTTCTGTGGGTATTTATAGAGATCTGGGGGGGGAAGGGGGGATTGGGGGTGTGTGGGGGGGTTGGGTTACTGAGTGGCTGCTTGTTTTGGTGTCAGCATCTGTGTGTATCTTCCTGGGGATTAGGCAGGGTTTTTTCTTCTATTGAATTGTTAACGAGGGGCTGCTGGGGGTGATTAGCAAGTTCATTGTGTGAACTGTTCACATGTCCTGGTGGTTGAGCTGAGTTCATTGACCTTTTGCAGGCTGTATTTTTCAGGATTGGTAGCCAGGTTTTGTTGATATTTAGACTCTCCTCTTTTTTATTGAAACTGTGCTGGTGTTTGTGAATCTCAATGGCTTCCCGGTATAGCCTGGTATAGTGGCTGTTGGTGTTGTCCAGTATCTCTGTGTTTTCAAATAGGATTTTGTGTCCAGTGTGCTTGAGCTGCAGATTTTGTGTCCAGTGTTCAGCTACTGCAGATTTTTCTGGTTGCTGTAGTCTACAGTGTCTCATGTTCTTTTATCCTGGTATGGGTGCTGGCGAAACGTTAGGAAACAAAACTTCAAGAGCATGGCCACACAGCCCGGAAGACCCACACCAGCCAAATAGGCAGAGCTTTGATTGCCCCATCATGGCTGCCATCTTGACTTTTTTGACCTCCCCTGCGGCCCTCCCTGATGGCAGAGAAACGTTCCCGGTGCCGATGGAAATCTTTCCTGCCCCTGCCCGCCATGCTGTTGGCCGAGGGTCCCATACATGTGAAAGGAGGAAGTCCCAGACTGTTCTTGACGCAACGGCAACCATTTTGTCAATGGCTACCTCAGAGCAGGGAAAGTCCCCCCAAAATTGCCTTTGTTCAGGGAGGCTATGCGTGAACGGGGCCAATTCACTGGGAAACTGGCTTCCCTTTTTTTCAGCATGGCAGAGATTTTGGGGGGCGGCGGGGAAGGCAAGGAGGAGGAAATGCGGCAGCCATTTGCTAAGTGCTCAGTGCAGAAAACCTGTCTGGTGTTTCAGATTCTTGAAGGGAAAAGAGGGGGAGAGCTCCGGAAACCTGTGTGTTGACATATGAAGGTAATGAGTCTTGACATATGAAGATGCCGCCAAACCGAAAGCTACATCCTATTTAGCTTTTAATTTGGATGTTCATAGAGTGGATTTCCAAACCCTTCCCACTTTCATCAGTGCATTTAAAATGGTTCTGACTGATAGGAAATGACCTGAGGTGGAACTGCATTACTTATGAACTTGACTTGAATACCATCTCTTCCCCTTAAACAGACGCTTTCAGGAATTCAACAAGGCATTCGGAGCTGAAAACCACTTTTGCCGGCCCACGGAAAAAAGGAGGGGGGGGGAAAGAAACATCTTCGTTTCTACCTTGGGGGGGAAGACTGCATCTAAACTCCCCAAGTCAGCAAGCAAAACCCCTCAAATTGAACAAAGATGTATTTGAGGTTAAACCTCGCACAAATGGGACTATTCCAAACCTCCAAATTGGGGGAAGTTACTCCAAAGTAGGGTGCCCAGCCGAGGGCTAAAGGAAATAATTTCGGGGAGAAAGAATAACCCTTCCTTCCGTTTGCCTCTTATCTCTATTTCTACTCTCTTAAGCCTGATTGTCTTAGGAGAAATTGTAAAATTCATGACTTCCAGGGAGCAGGCACACAGATGCGTAGGTTGTCATTTCTGGCTTTGCTTTCTTATTTGAAGTAACTTCCCGTTCCCTCCTTCCTTCGGTTATTCATTCATTCGTGGATCTTGTTTTTAGTCGGCCGCTTGGAAGCGGTGCAGATGACAAGGGGTCTAAATGCTGTGTACAGTGTAAAAGAAGGAGCTTCTCACCGTGCATGACTAACCTAGGGAATTCATTCCCACAAGATGGAGGGGATAACTCCTAAGTGGGGTGTTTTTAAAGGGAACTGCACACCTTCATGGAGAATAGATATATTGAGGCTAGCAGGCGTCAGTCCAGGGGTTCTTAAACTGACCCAATTACCCCCTTTCCCAGTCTCCAATAATGTCATTACCCCCACAGAAAAAAGCCCAAACTCTGTTTTTCACAAGCATCTCAGCGGTGGCGTTCCCAAACTGGATCCTCAACTCACAAACAAGCAATGGCGAATGGCTCCATTACTGTCATGTTCAGCCCAAAGAACTCCACAAGACAGTATGGGTCTAGTTCGATAGCTTTTATTAGCTTCCACCTCAAAGACAGAATCTCTCCAGACTGCATCTAAACTCCCCAAGTCAGCAAGCAAAACCCCTCAAATTCCTTAGGCTGGTGCCAGTCTCATCTTCTTAACCTTCCCACGCTCCTGCTGGGGGCTAAGGCAACGCTTATCTCCCTGAGCGCGGCCTTCATCAAAGCATTCCATCACAATTACCCCCAGGATATGCCCATGTTACCCCTTTGGGGGTAATTACCCCCGGTTTCAGAACCACTGCTTTGGTCTGACCGGCTGCTAGATTGGAGGCACCAAACTGCGGCTGACAGCAGAGGAGCAGGGTCTGATAAAAAGATGGCAACTCACCATGGCGATGGCAAAACGTAGGTTGCAACTCAGCCCTGGGGCTCCACGCTTTTTCCTGGATCTTGCCCCTCCATTGCTTCTTTGTATGGGTGTCCGGGGTGCAATTCCAGAGCCCCCTAATGGAATCTGAGTTCTCTGTTTGGAGGGAACGGGACAATAGTTTCTGCAAAGCTCTTAGATGCAATTCCTGGGGAAATCTCTCTCCTTGTATCAGCAGTGGACAATTCCAAATTAGATATTTAATGCACACAACCAAGTGGCTTCAGGAAAGTGAGAGAGCTTGTACTGCATTGAAATGATGTGCATAGGATTAAAAATGAGCCAGAATTAACATAGGGATATGTCAGGAAGTGGTGGCGAAGGCAGGTTTTTAACATCCAAATGAAAGCCTAAGAAATTTTATCCCAAAGGCTTGCTCTAACAGCTTCATTCTAAGCATAGTCTTCCTTGTCTATTCGTTTCATGGAGAAGCTCAGAAGGGCCTCCTCCTCCCACGCCTGTAATGGTATGTGGGAATGGCTTTGGGAGACAGGAGGAAGAGCTGCAGAGGGGGCAACTGGCACGTAAAAGATGTCTCAGCCCACAGAAGGAGGGAAGGTGTAGGAAACGTTTCAGAAGGGACCCTCTCTAGTCTTCTGGAGAATAAAAAGAAAGGAGGGAGGTATACTTTCCATCTTGCAAGATTGATGTTAGCCCTGCGGGGTAGTCCAGATAAGAAGCACAACCAGGAGTAATAACTCTGTTTTATTGTAAGGTTACATTAACAGAAACTTGCAAGACTGAAAACAATCTCATGTCTTGGCAGATGTTGGCATTCTTGTAGCAGTTCTTAGTTGATTTCCTATGTGCACCAAAGATCTCAAAGGCTGGAAGATCTCCTGAACTTTGGACTATAACTAACTCATAGAAGCAAATATGTGTAGCTCAGGGTTGAACTGTGGAGTCCTTGGGGTTCTCTGAGCTTGGTTGTTTTCTTGCAAATGTTTCATTACCTGGCTAGGTAACATCTTCAGTGCTAAACAGTTCAAGGCCTTCCAGGTTATGGCCTAGAATTGGGTCATGCATGCAGAAAATTCCTGAAACTGGTAAGCTGTGGATCTCAGCCTGTGGTTTCCAGGGCAGGAACATGCTTCTTAACAAAAATGTAGGTAGTCCTTGATTTACAACCATTCGCTTAGTGACCGTTCAAAGTTATGATGGTGCTGAAAAAAGTGATTTACGACTGGTCCTCTCACAACTGTTGCAGTGTCCCCACAGTCATGTGTTTGTGATTTGGGCACTTGGCAACTGTTGCACATTTCCGACGGTTGCAGTGTCCTGCGGTCACATGATCGCTGTTTGTGACCTTTCCAGCTGGCTTCTGACAAGCAAAGTCAATGGGGAGGCCAGCAGGGAAGGTTGTAAGTTGCAGTCATGTGGTGTCTCACTTAATGACCACACCATTTAACAACAAATTTTCTGGTCCGTATTGTGGTCGTAAGTCGAGGACTACCTGTAAGGGAGGAACGGTTGGTGAAATTGATAGAACTTACTGAGATGGACAAACTGACTTCTTTGATTAGAGAAAGAACAATATCTACACTTATTGGTGACTGGTAACCTCTTATGGACTTTTTGCATTAAAGTGAAAAAAATGAACTTATGATTTATGGTTTTAATGATACACAGGAAAGATTATAGAAAGAAGAGAGTCACAATGTACCTTTAGAGAGAGAGAGGTTAAAATATAATTGTACTTATAACGGCTGTGAAGTATATTGGAAGCTACTTCTTTATACCTTTTTGAATATCTTTCTCTTTTTCTCTCTCTCTATTTTCTTTTCTTATTGCACTTTTAGCTTTTCATGTTATTTCTATGTTTCTTTTTCGTGTTCTCTCTTCTAGTTTAGTTTGCATTGCTTCTTGTAATTGTTCTTAAAACTTTTAATATTTTTAAAATATTATGTAATATGATTGTTGTAATAATAACGCAAAACAAAAATAAGGGAGGCCTATCCCTCCCCATGGGACTCTGAGGTTTCTTCAGAGGGTCCTCTCATTCTGTTTCTTCGCGGCTTCTGCATCTCTCACAGCCCTCGCCAGCCCTGTCTCTGGCTTAGATATTCATCCTTCTCCTTCAGATTGGACTTGGGCAAGCATGTCATAAAAGCATCCTTATCACCAGCCCAGGCTCCACTTGGTTTATTTATTTATTTTATTTCTTAAATTGATACTTGGCTCCCAGTACGGCGAGAAAACCTTATCTCTGATCTCTTTGGTAATGGCATGCCCTCTATGTAGAGTGAAATAGAGTTTAACCGAATCCTGTAAGAAACCCTTGACAGGCTGTTTAACAAGATGTCCAACAGTCCATTTCCCCAGCGCTTCCTCTCTCCTTAATCCTTTTATGTGGAGGCATACACAGGAGTAAACACGTGTGAAATTGAGGCCTCTGAAAGACACACACACGCACGCACAGAGTATGCCGCACGAGGGTTCGGTGGAATGGAGAACCCTCGGGCTTCTTCCATCCGAGGAACACAGTGGCCTTCATTCAAAAGTCTCTCTTGGTGAGGTCAAGCAGGATTGTGTGCCCCCAGAGCAAACGTCAGCATGGATGTCTTTATTTATGAGATGGAATTATTATTGTTGGTGTTGTTGTTTTAAAAGTCCAAGATTCCACCTTTGTGAAAAAGAGTGGTTGGGATGATGATGGTGATGTCAATGGCCCAAGAGTGAGACCAAGGGCAGGCATAAGATTATTGGCAAAGCCAAGATGGAACCGGAGATAGGATCGCTGGTAGAGTTATAGGTCAGGGGTGGAGACTAGAAGAATCTGCAGTTTACTGGCTTTTTAGAGCAACTCCAGGATTAGTTAATTGAAAGAAATCTCTCTCTCTCTCTCTCTCTCTCTCTCAACAATATAGGTCAACGTTCAGCTAGGTTTCAGCACTGAGCCAATGTCTGTTGATCTTGAAAAGCTAAGCAGGGTCAGACCTGGTTAGAATTTGGAAGGGAAGCCAGTAGGAAATGACAGACGTGTAGAACAGATGGAAAAGTCAGAAAACCATCCAGGAATAAGGCAACAGCATATTACTTCCCATTGTGCCCCATTTTTCATATTCTGCAATGCCCTGGGTTAAAGTCATTCTGGAACTTTGCATGTGTGTATATGTGGGTTTGGGGATGGGGAGGGAGAATGATGGTGGCCAATAAAAGAACAGCGGGCCCCTGCTATTCAGATGTGTCCCCAAAGCCTTGGGTGTGGCCCCCAAGATCTTCCCAAAGAAGCTATCCTTTACTGAACATATGGGCTGGAAATCAAGCACTTATAATTAATCCCAATTAATTTTTGTTCTCACCCCACTGCTATTTTTGGAGGGGAATTGAAGGCTCTGGCTTGCTAGTGGATCTTGGACTTTGGACTTAGAAAAGTTGCACATCATTGAAACAGCAAACAAACCCATAAGATGGAGATCGCTTGGAAAACATTCAGCAAAATGGCTTTTCTATGGGCCCATCGTGACAAAAAAGCAAACAGCCAGGAAATGTTTATCAAAAAAGGGTCTTGCAAGAAATGGTGACTTAGTTCTCATGCCAACAGCAGTTGAACAGTTGTTAAGTGTTGAATCCAGGTCGACTTTTAACTGAGCTGTAAGCAACCTGCTTTGATGGCTGGCTGTGATGTGATGTATTAAATCTGGAAACTCTGTTTTCCTGTTGTTGCTGTTGTTTTTTTTAAAGGGGGGGAAATGATCCAATATAGAGAAAAAACTGGAGTGATTAAAATTCCTGTGTTCTCATCAAACCTTGTAAATGAAATTGTCCTTCTTGGCATAGACTTATGAGGACTGAGCACTGTAAAGATAAAACCATGAAAACCACCTGAAGGGGGGAAATATAAAATCCTAATAACAAATTCAACATTGAGGTAATAACAAATTCAACACTGAAGTAACGAGGAGGCAAAAACAGATCAGACTTATCTTAAGTAATGGAAGCCTTTAAAAGAGTGAGAGAAAAATGGGGTGGGGGGAATCTTGCATTTCCAATCTTACTGGGGTATCCTCAGTTTCACACTGATGGCACTTTTGTTGGGACTGAAGCTGTCATCTGCAAACAGATCCATCGGCCAGGAGACCTGGAGAGGTGGAACAACGTGTGGGCAAGTGGAGCTATGCCTCGTTGTAAGAAGCATCTGCTCTAACGAGACAGGGTCAGAAGTAGAGATAGTTAAGAATAAGGTCCTATCTCAGACTCTTGAAAGCTGGAGGGTACAGTCCTGTTTCTCCTGAAACCTGAGTTTCCCCATCTTTCTAAGCCAATGCCCTAGAGGAAAGGTGCTTTCTCCTCTGGTGTCCTTCAGTCAACATTCATTTACTTATTTGTTTGTTTCATCACCCACCTATCATTCTGTACCTGACAGTGAGCTGCATAGTGATCCATCTCCTCCTATCTGCCCCACAATAACAACCCTGGACTGAGAGAATGACCAGCCTACAGTTACCCAGTGACCTTCCCTGGCTGAAGGTAGGCCTGAAGCTGGTCTTCTCATTCCTGGTCCAACATCTTCACTACTAGACTACCCTGGTTCTTGGGCTGAGAGGGAAAGATCACCCAAAGTCCTCAGGGAGCTTCCATGGCTGGGAGAGGACTAGAACCTGGGTCTTCACACTCCTAATCCAGCACCTTCCCCACAACCCCACACAGGGCCAGTCTTTCCTTCTCAGCCCAAGAGCCAGTGTGCCAGAATTGATTATATGACTCCCACCTCCAAGCAGAACGTATGACTGAGCTACCTCCTGTAATGGAAAGTGAGAATAACCTTGGAAGACTGGGGGAAAAGATGCTGCCTAGGGAACGGTCAGATAAAAGGAGGAGGAGCCCGCAACTGAGTAATGGGCAGAGAAAGAAACTTAGAAAGGATCTGCCCTAACCAGATGGTTAAAAGGGATGGTGGGAGATTTGTACTTTCAGACTTGCAAGAGTCTGTTGATGTAGCCCAACAATAAAGTAGAATTAGCTCATCTGCTATATTTCCTGTTTGTCTACCTGGGAGGGCTGACACCTCCCCATAGTGCACACCCACAATGTGGGCCACACCTTAGCCATTGAAGGGCATATCCAGACACAGGCACTGAGCAATCTGTCCTGCTGGTTCTCCAGGTAGACTCTGAGGGTGGAGTTGGTGAGCTGTTCCAGGAGGTATCTCAGCCCTTCAACCATTAGGAAGCTGGGAGAATCCCAGATATTTTTAATTATACCACAACACCACACCACATCTCAATAGATGGAGATTTAAAGGCCAAAAAAAAGGACATATCCAGGGGAAAAAAGATAACCTTAGATCAGGTGATCTTTCATTCTCTCTCTGGTGTCTTTTCACAGCCAAATAAATATTAATTAAGCATCTTGGCATTTTCCTAAGTTTTCTTCCCTGATCATCAACTGTTGATCACCTGTCAAAAATTTAATAGATTTTGTATTTTTTTAAAAAATATTCTGGATTTTTCAGGAAATGATAGTGGTGTATAAATACACACAGGTATACAAGGCTTTGGCCAGCTGGGTGGGAATTATGGGTGCTGATAACCACGACATCTGCAGAATACCCTTTTGGAGAAGATACTTCATGACTGAAAGTTAATGTTCCTCATACAGTTTCTAGGAACAACTGAACTGGTTCCACAGAACTTACAAGGTTCCTTCAGGTTCTCCAGAATGTTTCTTCAAAACAATGGGAAAGAAGTCAACAGTGGAAAAATTAAGCCAAGTATTTCACCTATGAGACTCTTGCTTTTAAGTCAAACAAAGTCCAGATAGATTGCCCTGATTTCTTTAATCCAAGGTCAGTGTTGTCTTTCGGAAATTAACATTTAGGGACAAAAAATAATGGATAAATTATCCTCCATTTCTAAGACCACAAAGGCCACTACAGTAGTCTGCATTGTTATTATTGTACATTACCCCAAGCATCTTTTAGACAGAGAATGCAACCCATAATCCTATCAAATAAACCAAATAAACAGTGTTGAAGGGCTGTGCGGCTTCTTCCCCCCGAGCTTCCACTAAGCTAAACTGCTGATTTCAGGATTAGCAGTTTCCCAAATTAAAGAAAGACGCGACTGGTAATCCAGTAGTCTTCTGGATAAGGAACCAGGGAGATGCAACATGGTAAATATGATCAAAATTCATTTGGGAGAAAGTGGTTGTTTAGGATATTGGATCAGAGAGAGGATACATCCTTCACTGCAAGAGAGAAAGGGACCATTCAATAATAATAATAAAAAAACACACCCTAAATTATCTCCTAAACTTCCTTACCCTTAATTGTGTGCATGTAAGGTGAATGTGTTTAAAGGTCCCTTCATCCTGGAAATGAGCAAGAGCCTACCAAGATGCAGGAAATGGGGAAGGCCTTTGATCTTTGGGGGAAATGAAACTCTGAACAGATTTTCCCATTTCCACCTTTTCTCTCCGGTTACAAACTAATAGATCATTCCCAAGCAGTATCCTTGAGTGAGCAGCTTCCAGCAGAATCCAAGGGTTGAAGGTCCATCGGCATGAACAATTAAGTTCATCTACGTGATTTTTTTTTTTTTAAGGTGATCATCCGCTTCTTTGAGACCTGCAAAACCCTGCAAATCCAGCTGAAGGAACAGGGCTGGCGGACTCTTTAATCTTCCTCAGTCATGAAAGGACAAACAACCGTTGCAGAAAAAAGTGATGCTCGGAAGAGGCTCATTTAGATAGGGGGAATGAATGAAACTTTCAGAGACGTTGTTTGCTGGGGCATATTTATCACGGAGAACATGTTTCTTATCAGCAAATGCTGGAGAAGGTGGTGCTGGAGACAGGAAAGGTGGCATTCTTCAGAATTTACCTCTTTTTGTCCTTTCTGTCCATATCTCACCTCCCTTCACCACCCCCTTTCGCCATCACTTTCTTCATTTCTTTCCGGTGGCTGTCAAGTGAACATTTTTCCATTTGCATTCTGGCTGCAGCTGAGGACAATTCAGCAATCGTATGCAAGAAAGCAGGAAGCTGCAGTCTTTTTTTACTCCGGTTCCATCACCTCCTGCCCACGTGGGCATTCGAGTTCAGATCCCTCACACTCCTGACTTGCTCTGTTGCTTCTTGCTCCATCCTAGCTACATTCTACTATTAAAGATTCAAGCTGAATTGAATGAGAAAGAGGTATTCAGTGGGGTATAGGGCCCTTACCTTTTAATATTTTCATTCATGGCTTGCAAAGAAAGGTAAAGGGAATGCTTATTATATTTGCAGATGACCCCAAATTGGATGGGAGGGGTTACTGAATGGAAGGTTGGAGCAACAGGCTGCAGGTAACAGAATGGAATTTAAGATAGTGTTGCAAAGTTCTTCATGTAAGAAATAAAAATCCAATACACAATATGGGATGAGGGATCGCTTGTTTGAAAATAAGACGTGTGGAAAAGCCCTTGGAATAGTAGTTGATCGCAAAGTGAATATGAGTCAGCAGTATGACGTGGCTGCAGGGAGAAAAGAAAAAGAAAAGGGGGGGGGAGCAAATTTAGGTGGCCATAGAAGAGAATATCTGGTGCTCAGGGTTGACCTGTGGAGTCCTTGGTGCTCTCTGAGCTTGGCAGTTTCGTTGCAGATGTTTCATGACCCAACTAGGGAACACCATCAGTTGCACAACAACCAAGCTCAGGGAGCACCAAGAACTCCACAAGGTTAGGTTGCATCATCAGCAGTTGTTTCCAAATTTTACGAAATAATAGTTCTACTTTATTCTGCTTTGGTCAAGCCCGGTTGAAGACTATGTCAAGTTCTGGACCCTGCAATTGAAGGAGGATTCAGAGACACTAGAAGAAATTCAGAAAAGGGCAACAGGGACGATTAAGCCCTCTGAAAACTTGGATAGGTCCATGAGTATGTTGTTGTGGGGAGGTAAAGTGGTTTTCTGGCTGTTTCTTATTCCTTCTCTGCATATTATCCTGAAAGGGAATAGCACGATGAGAATGTGTGTATCTTTGCATGCATCCCCGTATGACTGATTAAAGAAACCGTATCCTGATACTTTGCAAATGTGTTGATTAATCAAAGTAAGGTTGAACAACTGAGCACATTTTGTTTTCCTAACTAGCCAGGTCTAGGATCATGGGCTACCCTGTTGTCAGTACTTCGTTGGCAGGAACGCCTGCAAACTCAGACTGGTTCTCTGTAGAAGTGCGCAAACTGTACTGCTAAGTTACTCGGTGTACCGTATGCTACCCTGGAAATAGCTTCCACCACCGTTCATGCAATTAACATCTAAACTGACCTGACCTTGTACTGCAATTCTGCTCAAATTTCCTCCAGGTTTCTGGGCTGAAATTGCCGGCACGTTTGACACAATTCAGGGAAACTTCGCCCGTTTTGCCTCGTCTCCCTGTTAGCTGGGTTTGTGAGAGTCATTCAACAGAAGGAGGTCTGGGGGAAAGACACAGCCTGATGAGGCCCATTTGAAAGTGAAATGAAATGCTTTTCTTAGCCTAGTACCCAGTTGTCAAATATTAGCCCAAACAAGGAAGGCGGTGCATGAATGCGCGTGTGTCTGTCCGTATGGGGGAAGCAGTTTGGTTTTAAAAAAAAATGTCACATACATTGTCCTCGAAGATTGATTTCACACCTGTAAAAATGATCTATGGTCTCCTTTTTCCATCCCCCCGCCTCAATCTTTCCCAAGCTGCTTCATCAGAGAAAAAGAGAGAATGGATCTTTTAAAAATCCATCCATCTCCCGTTATTTACATCCTCAAATCCAAGCATGCCGATTTAGCGGTGCTGATTTTTGAAGGGAGGAGGGAGGGACCACCGATTTGATGGCCATCATTTGCTACACTTGGAAAAAAAAAATCCTAAATGGGTCTATCCCTTTCCCCAAATTAGAATGGAAATAACAACAACCATGTTCTTTTCGTTTCATTGGTTTCATTGCTATTCTTTTCTGTCGTTGCTATTTTCTAAAAAGCAACAGCAACTATACCTTGAATATATAAAAGCTGCAGATTCCTGTTCTAAGTAAGCCAGTTAGAGTTTGATGCCAAGTCATGTTGATGAAGGACAGGTGAGGTGGGAATATCTGACCGAGGAATTGGCCCTAAACAGCTATTTATATTAATGCAAAGGAGACCCGGTGTTCCTCTTTTTGATATATGGTGCTACGGGATATAGTTCTATCCCCACCAGTGAGAATAAAAATATGCCGTTCATGATGGGAAAGTATCACGTGAGCGAGATAAAAAGCAGAGGGTGTAATGTATGTCTCTGTTACGTATTCTCCCCAGATTTTCGCTCAAGATCTGAAGATGACAACAGAAAAACACTTATTCAAGCTAAGACACTTCTGCCTACTGAGTCTCTCCCCCCTCCCCACCGTCTTCAAATAAAAATGATTTTATTTCAGGGATGGGAGGAAGCAATACGAATTTGAGATATCTTGGACTTCTTAGAGACCAAGGGTTTTGACTATTTTGGAGAAGGGAAATTGGATTCGGCTGGACCTGCTACCCAGAAATTCTTGGAACCCGGCCTTCACTAATTGGAAAGGATTCTGAAATAGATTTTTCAGCAATTAAAGTTGAAAATTGCTCAGGAGTTGGACCAGAACGAGCTGTGGCCATTCATTCTATGCTGATTGGACAAGGGAACAGCATCAGGTGGTGGCCCAGAATCCTCTGGAAACCAGGTGACCCAGGAGGGCCAATCACTTTTGAAGGAAAGGTATAAATATTCGCAGGTCCATTAGGTTCTCTCAGTCTGAGCTACTTGTTACTCAAGGAGGCTGCGGGATCCCTCATCTGTTTCCCATTCTGGCTTCCTACCTTCAGAGTCTTCTGAACTGCCATTTTTTTTCATTGCATGTACTGAGAATGTGCTGTTGAAGAATGTGAGAAATCGTACACTGCTTTTCCCCAACGGTTGGTCCCTACCATCCTGGTAGAGTGATCCTAACCATAGAGACTCCACCCATGCTGCCATAGTAAATAAGAACCATTTCACAGGATAAAGCCACAACATTTGCTTCTACTAGTATTAATTTCTCAAGAGCCAGGGTGGCCTGAAGGCAGTGGCAGTCCCTTATACAACAGCTAGCACTTGACCCCTGAGTAAAAGCTGGAGCATGCAATACACTTGTTCAGGGTTCTCATTAGCCAGTCATGCTCCTTTCATCTCCCCCTGCCTGATTTTCCAGTCACTGCAAACTCTTTGTGCTTTGAGTGTCTTTGATCCTCACAGCCTCTGCTGGGAGGTTGTCCTGCTGCAGAAGAGCCCAGAGATGACTTTGGAGAATGGATGTGGAGACCATTTGCAAAACATGAGCTGGAAAGACAGGAGAGGCTGAGGAAGAAACTCAAGACTGCCCTGCCTTGACTGTCTTTGGTATAAGAGGGAGGGAAGGAGAAATGCTGTCAAACTTTCAAGGTTTTATTATTATAGCTTATATCAATAAATATATTGATATATAAATATCAATAAATATATTGATATATAAATATATTTCCTAACCTGGCCATTCTCAAAGGATTGACACTTACCTAGGTCCTCCTTCCCCTCAAGAATTTCAATAACTCTGCACACCTTGATGTCCCCCTAACCCAGTGTTTCTCAACCTTGGTGGCTATAAGTGGACTTCAACTCCCAGAATTCCCCAGCCAGCATGCTCACTGGAGAGTTCTGGGAGTTGAAGTCCACACACCTTATAGCCACCAAGGTTGAGAAACACTGCCCTAACCTGTTAATTTGCCTCACTCATGCATAAGTGCTGTGATTTTTGCTCCTGAAGAAGAAATGCTTGTCACAGAGAGAATGAGTCTGTTTGCCACTGAGGATGGATGTTCTATTGAATCACCATGCGCACTCTTCCTTTTCATGTCCTCTCCTTTTAAAATCATGGATACCAGTGACTACTGATCTGATATTTTTTCTCCCTACTATCTTCTTCTCAACCTGCAATTTTGCATGGTTAGGCAAAGCATCCTTTCTCCTATATCAGACCAGAAAATAAATCCACCACATGGAAGCAGGTGAGATATGTCCTGTACTCAGCATTTGAAGAGTGGTTCTGAAAACAGTTGTATTTCCTTTTATCGCATACACCCTCCCTGCCCTGTTGAAAAAAGTGGGGGGAAGGAAGGATTCGCCCACATATCCCCTCTGTCTTTCCAATGCTTGCAGGCAGCAACTGTTACCATGGGACCTCCTGAACCATTGCTGGGCATTGGCAATATCTGTGGACATGTTAAAAAATGTTTGCTTAATTTGGGGGAATCATTTCACGCAAATCACCCAACATAGAAATGAGCCTGAGCTCATGTGGATTTAAAATAGAGTGAAGGAAGAGAAAGGAAAGGAAGACAGCTTGACCATTCTTTCTGAGATGCTATTGTTTCAGTGAGGTTGGTATGGGCTCTTTGGGGCAATGTTAATCCATAAGATACGTGCCAGACTTCCACTTGAGTGCAAGACTGAGGAGGTCTCCAAGCTTATGTGGATAAGGTGCACACATCAGTACAAGTTATATACAGATGGACAACAGGAGTTGGGAATTAAATCCCCAAATTTGGAAGAAGTTTAATCAGGATCAGTCAGGTCCTTCTGCCAATCTGGCCTTTCTCACAGATACACAACCCTGTATCTGAGGGGAAAATGAGACACTTTCAAACGTCTTGATGGAAATTATGGAAGCTACCTTATCCTGAGTTTGATCATTGTTCCATGTTACTCAATAGCTGATAGACTATTCAAACTCATCTTTCCCAGAAGATGCTAGAAATAGAATTAGGGAACAAAATAGGACCTTTATCACTGAGGTATCCTCATTTTACTGATGTTGGCTCCATATTTAATTTTAAAACAAACATCAAGTTTATAGCCATTATGGTACACAGATTTCCTTGGATGTCCATGGACCCAGGAAGATGTTCTACGGCAAATCAAACCCTATGTTCTTGTCAGGTAGACCAGGCAGAAAACACGATCAGATAAGCTAATTCTATTTTAACGTAAAGCTACATTAACAGAATCTTGCAAGTCTGAAAGTACAGATCTCCTGCCATCTCCTTTATAGCCTGGGAAACTAGGGAGAGTCTCTTCTGAGCTTCTTGCTCAGGCCATTATCCAGTTGCGGGCTATGCTGTCTTTTATCTGACCATTCCCTAGGCAGCATCTCTTTGCCATGTCTTTCAAGGTCTTTCCCACATGCTATTACAGTTCTTCAGAGAAGTGGCCCCCTCATAGTCCTTCATGGAGATGCTGAAGGTTAAACATAGGACATTTTGCATGTAAGGTATGCTTAGACTCATGAATCTAAACTTCCTTCTATGTTTCTCTGTAAGTGTACTCCTTACGGACTTACATCAGACATGACAAACTGAGATTATATCAAAATGTCATGCACAATGAGATCTTGAAGCAAATCTTGCCTTTGCATGCTTGCATGCCAATGACAGATATAAGCAACTAAGTTGTGGCTTTGCAGCCTGGAGGCCTGATGCACATTTCATCCCCCTTCCCCCCACCCCCCACCCTCGGCATCCCTTTGTGAGCTCGGAATGAGCAGATTTAGGATTGCAGTGCCTAATGGCTACATGTTCTAGTGGACATCGCTATTTCAGGGCAGAGTAGAAAAAGTCAAAATGGCAACTGCAACTACAGCTTCTTTTTTACATGCGTGGTTGTGGCTGCCATTTGACTTCGTTGACTACTTCTGTGGAAGCCCCTGTTGTATCTCAAAGCTGACAAAAGACAGTCTGCTGTTTGAAGGGCTGTTCAATCCAAATTTGGTTTAGAGAGAACGACCAGTAAAGATGGAGAGCAACCAGGTTCTGGAAGTTGACACTTCACAACAAGCTGATCAGAGAACAGACAACTTCCATTTTCTCAACTAGGACAAGATGTTACATGTACCTGTTTGAAATGATAGATATTATTTCTTTGTATCTCTCTATAGAAGTTACTAATTTTTAGTCTTTTTAATCTTCCTTCCTTCCTTCCTTCCTTCCTTCCTTCCTTCCTTCCTTCCTTCCTTCCTTCCTTCCTTCCTTCCTTCCTTCCTTCCCTCCCCCCCTCTTTCTTTTTCTCATATCTTTTTCTCCAGTGCATAAGTAGACATCTTGCAAGATGGCTTATGTTAATAGTATACACCTATAAGAAGCATTAAAAAAGGGGTGGCCTTTGAACATATGGTCACACCACCATCTTGACTTTTTTTACCTCTTTTCCCTGTGAATACCCCTTAGAGGAACAGTCTTACAGGTGAAAGAGGGCATCTGGCTCCATCACAATGAGCAACGAAGAGTAATCTGACCATTTCCTTCCTTCCTGCCTGCCTGCCATTTTCAGTTTAAGAAGCATTTGGAGGAAATTCAAAACAATATTTCCAAATTCCCTCTGCAGTAATGCAGGTGACTTTTTAAAACTCCCTCTAGCTATTTATATATTACAACATTTTTGGTTTATTGTTCTTATGGTGGTTAATCTGTTTTTGAAAAATTGGAATTTGTTCAGAGAACTTTGATAATTGTGAATAATAATAATAATAATAACAACAACAACAACAACAACAATAGTATCTGCCTGTGTGGTCCATCCATCAAGGGAGTTCCTACCGAAAGATTTCTCCCCTTGTCAGGTTTGCAGGACATGAATGAGATGACAGGCCTTCCCCTTCTCCTTGATCTTCTCCTTCTCTCTCCCCTTGTCAGGTCTGCAGGACATGGATGAGATGACAGGCCTTCTCCTTCTCCTTCTCCTCTTCCTCCTCCTGCTGATTTTTTAATATTATAACTCAAGGCAGCGAACACACCTAATATTCCTTCCTCCTCCTGTTTTCCCCACAACAACCACCCTATGAGTTGGGCTGAGAGAGAGGGACCGGCGCAACGTCACCCAGCCAGCTTTCATGCCTAAGGTGGGACTAGAACCCACAATCTCCTGATTTCTAGGCCAGCATCTTCACCACTGCACCAAACTGACTCACTTATAGAATATTCTCCCCCAATTATGACGTGCAGTCTCCACTTTGCTGCGATTCCATAACCAAGATAAAGCTATTGTATTTCAGCTTTTGGTCCCAGCTGTGGATGTCATTGTGGATTTTGTTTTGGTTTTCTCATGGTTTGTTTGGGGTTTTGATATCGATTTGAACTCCTGTATGTTTTTCTTTGGGTTTGATGCTGTCTGCCACTTGGACTCCTTTGGGATTGGGGTGGGTTCTAAGTATGAATAAATAAATATTTGGCCAAAGAAAGAAGAGAGAAGGAGAAAGAGGAAGGAAGAAAGAGTTAAATGCCTTGTTTGAATTAACAGGCCAGATTTCAACCTTCAGACAAAACCTGTTTCGCTTTGGAGTCTTTCAGCTCCGGAAGTGGACTATCTCAGAAGAAGAGATGTGCTGCTCCAGTGAAACTCCCCTCCTGAGACGTGTGAGAAGCTCATGAGGTTCAAGGTGGGGACTTTGTAAAGAATCTTTGTGATACTCCAGCTCTCAAACAAAAAAAGCATTTCTTATTTTTGTAGTAGGACACGTAAGCCCCATGAGGCAGACCAGACCAGGAAATCAACTCCACAGGAAGGCTAAAACTACTTGTATTGCGATGGGCTATAAGAACAGAATCTTGCAAATCTCACTGTGCTGGACCTCCTCCTTCTCCTTATAGTTCAGTGGATTAGGGAAGTGCCTGTCTGAGCCTTCTCTGAATATTATTTGTCTGTTGTGAACTTAAAAAATGCTTCAAACTCTTGTCACATCGCCAATGGTGCTTGAATATCTCCATCAAGGTCATCTTCTTTACTCTCTCCAGAACATTATAACTCAGGTTTTACATAAGTAGGAAAAGAAGAATCAATATGACATATACATTTCAAATCAGGAAATATAATCTTTTATAAGGACCCCTCTCTTTTCTAATGTAACCATGATAGACTATTTGCTGAGAAGTGCATGTAAAAAATTCAGAATTTATTTTGGCTCTTTATTTATTCCACTCTCCCACTGCTGACCCCAAGCTGGTACAATGTTTCATTGCAAAAGAGCCATTCTTATCAAGAGCGAGTAATTCATCCTAAGAGGCGAATAAAGCTTCTGCTGGAAAGGGTGCTTTCCCTCCATCCTTGGCTTGTTTATTTTCATCTCCTCCCTATATCCACAAAACTCTACATATGAGAAATCTCTACAATCTTGTGGCAGCTAATTGCTGCTTAAAAGAGCCCTGAAGACCCAATTGTGTTGCATCTGAAATCCACAAGCAGGATCCTCAGCAGGATTAATTTGCTAAGATATTCTTATGGGAGAATATTCTGATGACTGTCCCCAGTTGGAAACCATGGAAGAACATACTGGTGCTGTAGAGATCCATCTCCTCGCATCCATTGGCCAGAAAGGTGCAACTTGTTACTTTGTCCTCCACCAGAAATAATACTTGTATTTTTGTTGTCATGAAGATGTTGAAATGAAGAAGAACATACTTTGGCCAAGGTCTTCATCTACAGAATCAAAGGCTCTTAGGAAGCTGCACTTCCCTGAATCCTAGGAAGCGTATTGTGATAAAGGAAAGACCAACTTACTATGTCCACCAGAAGAAGCAGCTGTAGGAAACACATTGTTCTCCTAGGTTTCCCCCTGAAAGAACACTCAGCTCCATTTTCCAACTGAGATGTAGACTGGAGAAGTGACATTTGGCTCCATCCATCAACCAATGGGTTAAGAGCTGCTGGGTTGTGCAGAGCAGTCTCCTTGGGATTAATTTGACTGAAAGTGGTGATGTAGCCCTCTACCAGGAAAATAAATAATAAATTACAATACCCCAATTTTCTGATCCCTTTCTTCAAGTAAAACATCTTTTCCCTTTTGCCCCTCTCTTGAAGATGTCAAGGACACATTTTCAAAATGTTTTAGTTGTTTGTATCTGAACTTCCATCAATCTCTTTATCAGAACAAAACAAACCGTAACCGTAACTCTGGATACAAAACACACAACCCCCCCCTATTTTTTCCATGAATATGTAAATTAATAACAACAATACTAATTTTATTAATTTGTGAGCAGGTATAGAAACGTTGCAATCAATTGATATCATAAGGATACAATTACATTTTAAAGACTTTATTAATGTTTTGATGACTTAGCCCTGGACTGCTTTTGAGTCTACTTTGTAGAACCACTAAATTAGAAGGACCTGGAACTGGAAGAAGAGAGGTCAACATGCCAACTGCAGTTTGAAAGATGGGTAATGTTCAGATTTCAAGAATAATGCTTTCTTGGTGAAGCTCATGACTGATATAGTTTGGCAAACTCAGGAAATTTGGCTGATCAGGGTGAGTGCAGAACAAAATCAAAAGTGGAGCTAATTTAGAATGGTTTAGAACAGGGTCCCTCAACCTCAGCAATTTTAAGAAGGGTGGATTTCAACTCCCAGAATTCCCCAGCCAGCATGGCTGGCTGGGGAATTCTGGGAGTTGAAGTCCACCCATCTTAAAGTTGCTGAGGTTGAGGAACCCTGGTTTAGAATATTTTAACTGCCTGCTCAGGTTCCTGAAGGTTGCCTAAAATAAAAGTGCAGAAACATTATGTGGTGTAATTCTCCTTGGGCTATATCGCTTGAGGACTATGCATGTAACTGAATTATTTTTTCCTTTTTTTTAAGAGCAAAACAACCTGGCAATTTCTTGGATTGTTTTTCTAAGAAATCATTAGCATAAAGCAGTGTTTCTCAACCTTGGGAACTTTAAGATGTATGGACTTCAACTCCCAGCATTCCCCAGCCAGCATGGCTGGCTGGGGAATTCTGGGAGTTGAAGTCCACACGTCTTAAAGTTCCCAAGGTTGAGAAATACTGGCGTAAGGAATGCCCCATATAGCCAGGCTGGCATTTTCAGGTTATTTCAACCTGATCCTTTTCAACTGATGATAACAGAGACTGAATCTGGAAATATCTTCAGGGAAATGGTGGGATTCATCACTTCTCCTTTAAAGGTTTCTCCCCATGACTTGGGCACTTACCTCCTTTCATGCAGCCCCATAACGTCTCATCCACTGATATCACACCAAATCGAGGCTTGCATTATCGACAGAACCCATAGAACATAGTACCTGTTCAATAGGCAATCCAGCTTTTGAGCTGTGTTTACCTGTATCTGATTCTCATCCTTCCAATATTCAAGTTGAAAAGTTCACTCCCAGCTGTCTAGCTCAAATACCTTAAGAGGAAAAGTGACAATCTAAACAAGACAGTTCAGACAATCAGCCTAAACTGTGATTTGCAAAGGAACGATTTGCCTAGCTAGTTGCAAACAATGGCTGGTCCATTGTGACATGACCCCACCCATAGTTAACCCTTCTGAGACATGACTTGGTACAAGGGGGGAATGGAGCATGGTGGGTGACAGAAAGGATCCCTTGTGAAAATTTCGAGAGCACCCCTTTCTCTGGAAATCAAGCTCTGGCACTGAAAATGCACAAGGATGGGGAAGGGAAGGGGAGGGACCCATTTGGGTACATCTGGGAGCAGTAGAAGCATTTAGATCTTCATAGAGTCATAAAGAAGTAAACAGTAGACTGCTATGAAGATATATCGGGCCCTGCAGTGCTATTGTCTTCAAAAGGAATTAAAAACAAATTGCTTAGGGCCAGGACATAATTTAGAGACTCGCGGCAATTTTATGACTTGCTAATGTTCCTAATTACAGGCCTGTGAAAGGCTTAATTAATTGGGGGGATGTAGCAAAAAAGGGAGAAAGGGAGAGTGGAAGACTACGAGTCTAAGAACAAGAGCGAGAGGCAGTGCCTTGGGTTTGTTATCAATGGTTCCACAGCATTGATTTTACTGCCTACGCAGGATTTAGGGCTTCTCTGTTTGCACAAAGAAAATGCTAGTCTCTCTCCTCTTGGATTGAAAAAAAAAGCACATTAAGATCAACCCCTTGCTGCTATCTAATATACTTGCCTCTACTTAACCGAAAGCACTGGTAATCGTATATTTTTTTTGTACATGTTGGTGCCGTTAATTGCGCTGGGAGAGAAAATAGGTTCCACTTGGCTGGTTGTGGAAATTTTTTGAAATCTGCTCTTCCCATCCACCACCCCCAATGCACCCTCCCCCCCCCCCCCCCACCTCTCCTTGGAAGCTGCAGGAAGGGAAGGCCAGGCTGGAGGTGAAGGCAGGAAGGAAAGAATGTGAGAGCTGCCCAAGACAAGTCTAGCCTCTTGGTTGATGGTGGAAATCCATAAATTAGATATCCTTCTAGTTGGCTGTCAGCAACTGCTTGAGAAGAGATTATGTAGCCCACCCAAGCAGGGAAAATCAAGGAAAGCCTGGGCCTTCTACGCTACCCCATACTTGATCATGCTTTGAGTGCTCCACGTTCAGAAGGCTGGTAGAAGAATAATTCATTTCAGGAATGGACAATCATTTTGGTGCCTCAGGTGATGCTTGGTGGTGAATCAGGTAGTTGTCCCTTGCTCTTTTCACTGGAGAACGCCAGGAATTGAACCTGTGCATGTAAAGTACAAACTAAACAACCAAGTACTTCCATAATTGAATGTATATAGCAGAAGGAAGTGGTCCAGCTTTGGAATGATTGAGAACTTGGCCCCACCACCACGTTTCATTATTCCAAACGTTAAACCTTCTGGGAAGAGAACATGAACCTACTGGAACTTTCCGCCTTGTTTTGCTGGTTTTCTCGATGGGGATTAAAAAAAAATAATAGAGAGAATTCAGAATGATGTCCTTCTCCAAGAAACTATGAGCAAGAAGAAACTCAAGGAAGTTATGCCATGTCCTCCTCTTAGACTCTGTTTTCCCAGTTTTTCCTTCCATGGCTCTTGATCACCAATGACTGCTTCAATAGCTTATTTATTTATTTATTTATTAAATTTGTATGCCACCCATCCCCCCAACGGGTGACTCTGGGTAGCTCACAATTAAAACAAAACCGACAAACAATTAAAAATAAATACCACATTAATTAATTAGAATTAATTAATTAATTAAAAAAACAAACTATAAAAACAAACCCTATACATAAAGAGCATACCGATGATACCTCATCCCATGGTGCCGGATGATCTCACACAATGGTTTCATGTAGATGTTAAATAGGAGTGGCGAGAGCACCGAACCCTGAGGCACCCCACGAAGTAGGGGCTGTAGGTTGGACCTCTCGCTCCCTATCAACATTGATTGGGTTCAGCCTTGGAGAAAGGAGCCGAACCAGCACAGAACTGTGCCACCCAGCCCCAACTCCTGCAGCCGATCCAAAAGGATAGCATGGTCGATGGTATCGAAAGCCGCCGAGAGGTCAAGAAGAGCAAGGATGGTTGCACTACCCCCATCCTGCTCTCGCCAGAGATCATCCACAAGTGCGACCAATGCTGTTTCTGTCCCATAACCGGGCCTGAAACCTGACTGATAGGGGTCCAGATAATTAGTTTCCTCCAGGATCCTCTGAAGCTGCCGCGCGACCACCTTTTACACCACCTTTCCTAGAAAGGGAAGGTGGGAAACTGGACAAAAATTGTCCAGAAGGGTGGGATCCAGCGATGGTTTCTTGAGGAGGGGGTGGACCAAAGCCTCCTTAAAAGGCTTCGTGAACACCCCCTCCTGCAAGGATGAATTGACCACTGCCAGTACCCACCCTAAAGTCACCTTCTTGGTGGCTTTAACCAACCAGGAGGGACAAGGATCCAAAATACAGGTAGCCGGGCTAACAGCCTCGAGGACCCTGTCCACTTCCTTAGGGCCAACAGGATCCAACCGTTCTCAGATAACTGGGTAAGACTACTCCCTGGGCATCTCCACTGGACCCACCTCACGCTTGGCCTCCAACTGAGAATGGATCTGAGCGATTTTATCCGTCAGCTGTTCAGCAAATTCCTCTGCACGGCTCTGTAAATGGTCCTCCAAGCCCTCCCTACCCAGGAGCAACTGAGTGACCCTGAACAGGGCTGCTGGGTGACACTCTGAGGATGCAACAAGAGCAGAGAAATACTGACGTTTGGCCGCCGTTACCGCCATGAGGTAGGCCTTAATAGTGGCTCTAACCCGTGTTCGGTCAGACTCGTTTTTAGTTTTCCGCCAGTGGTGCTCAAGACATCTCTTGGCCCTTTTCAGCTCCCTTAACTCCTCCGTAAACCATGGGAAGTGCCGGGGATGATGGGCCAAGAGAGGCCGCACAGGTGTGATCCTGTCCAAGGCCCCGGCCACCTCCTTATCCCAGGCTGCGGCCAGAGCCTCCGCTGGACCCTGCAGCGAGGCCTCAGGAACAACCGCCAGCTCCTTTGGAACCCCTGCGGGTCCATCAGTCGCTGGGGGTGGACCGTCCAAATAGGCCCCGCCTCCCTGCGGAGGGGGGCAGCGTAGGAGAACCTCACGGCCACCAGGGAGTGGTCTGACCATGACAGAGGGGACAATACCAAATCCCCCACCGGATCACGCTGCCACTGCTCCGACAAGAAAACCACGACTGGGGTGCGGTCACTGTCCCGAGTTGGGCCATGGATGACCTGGGATAAGCCCATGGCCGCCATGGTAGCCATGAACTCCTGAGCCACCTCCGAGGCCAGCCCCAGGGATGGCAGATTAAAGTCCCCCAAGACCATACGCCTGGGGAACTCCACTGCCAACCCCGAGATGGCCTCCAGCAGCTGAGGCAGGGGGGTTGCTACGCAGCAGGGAGGCTGGTACAGAAGCAACTCTCCCAACTGATCCGACGAGCCCAACCTCCGGAACAGGGTCTCACATCCAGCCGTTTGTGGAGCAGAGACCCTGAAGGCCAGCAGAGATTCCCGGATGACCACCGCCACACCCCCTCCCCTGCCCTGGGGTCTCGGCTGGTGCCAAACCCTAAACCTGGCTGGACGCAATTCCGAAAGGGCAGCACTCCCTTCTGGTGTCAGCCAGGTCTCGGTGATGCATGCCAGGTCAGCCTGCTCCTTCCCAATAAGGTTGTGAATAAGGGGTCCTTATTACTGACCTGGCATTCAGCAGCAGCAGCCGAAAGCCTGGGCCTCTGTAGGCCTGCTGATCAGGGTCTGGGCTTGAGTCCCGAGGGCCGGAACACGCCGCTGGTATTACACATCGGGGCGCCTTCCCCTGGAACGGCCTGCCCTCTGGCTCCCGTCATAACGTCCCATGCCCGTCACCACCTGAATACCCAAGGGGATCCTCCACCCACCCTCCTGGCCTCCAACCTAAGGGGCCAGCCATACCACAAACCATACAGGGTGAGGGGAATATGGGGGCAAGGGGGGGGAATGGTCCCCTGTGGCACTTCAGCAATCCGCTCTCAGCGCCAACAGGGGCTTAGCCACCCCAACTCCCCCTTCCCTAACACACTCCCTCTCTCAGCCGGCCTCTCTCACTAGCCGGTGAGAAGAGGGCCACATCCACGCCTTTTAAAAGCTTAGTCCTTTTTATTGACTTTTTGTCCATTTCTTTACACCAAGCTATTTATTTGTATGGTACAAACCCTCACCATTCTGGATCTCTCCCTTTCTTGTCTCGGTGACCTTGTTTCTGTTACCAGCGCGCTCGGCACTCACCACCTGAATTTGCTGTTAGAAGGAGTGAAAAATATTCTCCCCATGGTATGGCAGGAAGCCACACTGGAGCAGTTCACCACTCCATACATCCTCTTCTCTCTCTCTCTCTCTCGTTCTCTCTCTCTCTCAAAAAAAATGGATCTCTCCTTTGGGAATGTGTGTGTATGTATATTTGTGTGCGTGTACGATCACTTTCTTTTGCTGGGGGGATCTTTGGCTAAGACTCCGGGTAAACTAAATTAGGGTTCTGGGATAAATTTCTTTAGTTTGCATGTCAATGTGTCTACGTTCACATTTTTTTAACCAATACACAGACCACAACTTATTTATTATTTGAAATTTGCAATGTAGTTCTCTAAGAAAAGAAAATGTGTGTCTGGGGGAAGTCTGTGCACAAATGTGGATATTCCTGTAAATAACATTACACAAGGATGCACTGTATCAGAGGAAATTATTTTGCAAAATGTCAGTATATTAAGCCAAATTGGAAACAAACATTCCTCTGCTTGGAGATTGGGCCTCTAAAGCAGGCTGGCTGGGGAATTCTGGGAGTTGAAGTGCATGCCTCTTAAAGTTGCTGAGGTTGAAAAGCACCGCTCTAAAGTACATACGCTTTTGTTGTGAACTTTAAGTGAGCTTGACAGACCTCCAAATGATGAGAAACCAAAATGGACAATTGGTCAACTCTAATTCAGAATTTCTGATGTCTGAGTGGTTGACTCTCTCCCTGAAATTAGGAGTTGAGATGAAGGGTGTGGAATGTGAATGGTGAGCCAACCTGAGAACATCCTGAATAAGTTACTTGTGCAAAATGAGGGGAAATGAATACTGTATGGAGGAAAAGGAGGGTAGGAAACCAATTGCGTTTTGCAGAAAAATAAGCAGAGCCAATTGAATAAAGCCAGGGCCTTTGAAGACAGGCAAAATGCTAATTTCTTTTATCTTCCTGAAAAGAAACAACAAAAAAGCAAATAATTGTTCCTTCTCTTAGTGCCAATACATGCATGTTACAAATACACTATAGCAGTGTTTCTCAACCTTGGCAACTTTAAGATACATGGACTTCAACTCCCAGAATTCTCCAGCCAGCATGCTGGGTCCTATAACACTGTACTATAGCGTGAAAGATTGGAGGTAGGAGTCATCTGTTAAAAGTTCTTCCTTTTCTATGTTCAGATATAGTTATTTTGGCCTTTCAGCACTCACATTTTATATGGATCTCTGTGTATGAATAAGTGTGTGTGTCCCAGAAAGACTAAATAACGAGGCTATAGATTACCAGTGTTTTTATTTCTCTCACTCCATTGTAACAGTGAATCCCTCCCTTGCATCAAAAATTCCCCAAAGTTATCTTCAATGTGGGGATACTTTTTATTTTACATTATTATTAAATTGACATCCTGACTTCCTGCTTTATAATGTTCTTGACAAGCCTTAGTGAAGAGCTGTTCAGTTAGGAACCCAACCAAGAAAACAAGAGGAAGATTGTGGGGTCCTTGGTGCTCTCTGAGCATGGCTGTTTGCTTGCAGACGTTTCATCACCCAGTTAAGTAACATCATCAGTGCAAGTGACTGTGGGGTTTGCTCCCTGTTTATATCCTTGGTGGAGGTTTGCCTATATGTAAATTTCTCCCATTTGTGTGCTTCCTGAAGCATTTGACGCCTATGTGTGGTTCCAGTAGGAGAGAATATCTGTAGCTCGGGGTTGAACTGTGGAGTCCTTGGTGCTCTCTGAGCTTGGTGGTTTGCTTGCAGATGTTTTAGTACCCGACTAGGTAACATCATCAGTGCTAGAAGGGAGTGGGGTTTACTGCCTGTTTATATATAGTAGCTTGCTCTGACAGTGTTGGTGGGGGTGTGGTTTTCTCCATGGTAGCTCCTTGATTAGGGTATTACTTTATTGCAATTAATTTGGCACTTTCCAATGTCTGATGGATAGGCAAGGTCAAACACTCCAACCTGTGTTGACACGAGCAAGATCAAGAGAGAGAAGAAGACTTTCCAGTGGGACATTAAAGTTCATGCATGAAGGACTGAAGGGTTAACTTCATGGGATCAGTCTTACTTCATATATCTTCTGCCCTACAGTTCCTAAGCAGAGGTCTCCAGAAAGCCTACAAACAGGCATCAAGATGGCCATCTTCTCCTTCATTTACTCCTCTTGGTAGAAGGCTGTTTCTGAACATAAACATTCTGTTTAACTCTCATGGTTCACTTTTATACCAAGCCTCCTACATATGTTGCCACTATTTATGGCTCAGCTCAGGAGGGACTGTGAGTATCAAAGACTTTATCAGCGCTAAACCCATAATCTTAGAATTATTAAGGCTAAACAACATCACTGCATTTGCAGTAGGTGGCAGCATCTAGCTGATCATGGCTGATTATGGAAGCTAAGTAGGGTCACACCTGGTTTGTACTTAGATGGGAGACTACCTGGAAATTCCAGGATGATAGATTAGCCTGGAAGAAGGCAAGGAGAAATCACTTGCATATTGTGGTCACCAAAACTACATGGATGTATGCATGGAGTCATCAGGAGGGGCTCTCAACTCCAAGGAGTATATTTTATCTTCCTTGACCCTGCAGATGTGAGAAACCTATGGTCAAGCAGATGTAATCAGACCAGTTCCCAACAACACAGGTTCTTGTCCATGTTGATGAAAGGTGGGGGTCCCAAAACAGCAGGAAGTCAAAGATTTCCTAGTCATCACAGTCCCAATTGTTTTGATCAATAGCAACATCAGAAGGCAATTTGGGTTTCTGGGTTGGTGGATTTAAAGGAATGCAAGAGTGATTGAAAAGGAGGGGGAAATGAGAACATCTAGGTAAGGTCAGCCCAATGCTGAGGTACGAGACATAACATCTCTTTACTGTTGTTTCCTGTAGATTTTTAAAGCTAAGGAAGCAGTATGGAATTGAATCTCATCTGGTAGGATACACTACCTTTAGTTCTCATCTATTTCTATGTTCGGTCATTGCTCCCCGTGTTTTTCCTGATCAGAGAAGAGGTCCAGGGGGGATCCATGGGAAAACTATGATCCCTGATTCACTCTACATGGATCGCTTTATCAAGCATGACTGTAGGGAAGGCATACAGCAGGATTAGAAGAAAGCATCAACAGCCATAAAGGAAGATGACCTCTGGAAAGGAAGAGGACCTGTGCTTGAGGACCTGTGAGCCATCTAAACCAGTGTTGCTCAACCCCAGCAACATTAAGATGTATGGACTTCAACTTTAAGATGAATGAACTTCAACTCCCAGAATTCCCCAGCCAGGATGGCTGGCTAGGGAATTCTGGGAGTTGAAGTCCACACATCTTAGAGTTGTGGGGGTTGAGCAACACTGATCTAAACTAGCTTTGGAGGCCACACTAGCCTATGGGCCACGGCTTTCCCATCATTGAATCATAGAGTTGAAAAAGATTTTGGAGTCACTAAAGCGTCTCTGACAGATGACCCTCCAGCCTCTCTTTGAAGGCCTCCAGCTGTACATGGCAACTTGTACAGTAAGGATCTCCTCCCGATGTCTATCCTGAACCTCCTTCTTTGCAGGTTTAATCCAGGGGTTCCAGTCCTACCCTCCAGAGCCATGCAGAATAAGTCTACTCCAAGATTGCCATTCTTCCTGTAGAGGATTCTTGTTGAGTTCTGGCTTTAAAAAATTAATTATATTTTTATCAATTTAAATTAAGAAAAAAGCAACAGAGATTTGGAGATACCTCCGCAGGTGAAATCCTGTGCCTCTAGGTTAAACTTTCACTGCAAGAACAAATTTGGTGAAATGTCTACTCAGAAATGAGCCCCATTGCTTTCAATTGGGGTTATTCTCTGGCGGGGTGTGTGTGCAAAAAATGAAGATGGAGGCTGTGATAGTACAAAGTCTTACATTGCACCATTGAGGCCGCCACCTTGACTTTTTTGACCATACCCTGTGGACACCCCCATTCTCTGGTAAACACATGTAGAGTTGAATCTTTAGCTCAGATTAATATGATCCCTCTGGTTCTAATGAACAACGTAATCCATACTTCCTTTTCCAGCGCATGAGCCGAAATACATCTTTCTTTCAATAGCTGTATGTGTCCACTTTGGGGGATTCAATTCTTTAATAGAAAATAAAACCAAACACTAAAAATGGCACACATCAGGATCAAGGAAGAGAAATGCATCTGCTTGTGTCAACCATGCACTGAAAAGCATTTGTCGAAGGGAGGCAAAATTGCTTGCAAAAAGATCAGTTATGAAAAACTGGATTAAAAATATGCAAATTTGAGGAGAAATGTCTTTGAAGATAGATGCATACATGTCTAAACTATGTAAAGTGCTGTAATGGAACTTCATCCATCCCTTAGTGCAGTGTTTCCCAATCTCAGCCACTTTAAAATGTGTGGACTTCAACTCCCAGAATTCCCCAGCCAGATTTGCATGCAAAAGGATTTGGAGGGAGCCCCAGCTGTGGAAAAGAACCCAAATTTCCTTTAGGTTAACATCTGCTTAGAAGCACTCTTTTGCGAATCTTCAATGGCTTCTTTGATTTGCTAGTTTGCACCCGATTCTTGTGGATTCTGTCAAAAATAAAATCAAGTGTAAGATTTGTTCATCCCAGCTATATGCATGAACTAAGTTCCTATGTTACACACAGCTATGGTGTGCGTGGCTGGCTAACATAGTATACTAAGCCAGATTGGTTGATGACTGATTAAGTGCCATCAAGTCAATGTTGACTCTTAGTGATCACACAGATAGTCCTTCTCCAGGATGATCCATCCCCAACCTGGTCCTTCAGGTCTTCCAATGATGCATCCATCGCCACTGTAACTGAGTCCCTCCACCTTCTGCTGGTTGTCCTCTTCTTCTCTTTCCTTCCATCTTTTCCAGCATCAGAGCCTTCTCCAGAGAGTTGGGTCTTCCCATAATGAATCCAAAGTAGGATAATTGGAGCCTGGTCATTAGTACCTCAAGTGAGAACTCTGGGTTGATTTGTTCAAGGATCCATCAGTTTGTTTTCTTGGCTGTCCATGGGAATCTCAGGAGTCTCCTCCAACACCAAAGTTCAAAAGCATCAATACTTTTTCTATCCTGTTCTAAGCAAGCTTTACAGACCCCCATGTTTGGAATCACAGATCCATGTGCAAGAATAGGAGTCCAAACACTTAATGGCTGGTGACCTTTAGACCTGCCTCAGCTTGACTCACACATAAGGACAAATAACTTCAGAAAGTAGAAATTCCCCACTGGTTCGAAAACAGACACTTAAGCTTCCCAAACTCCTGCATCTCTCCCCCTGCGAGAAACTCTGCTACAAAAAACACATTTGGTTACAGTTCAGGAGATTAATAGCATTGAAGTTTCCCTAACCCAGGTATGCTGTCTCCCCCCACCCCCTTAAGCTTGCAGACTCCGAGAAGTTTTAGATGATCTTAAAAGGAGTTGAACTTTGCCCCTTTGGAGACCCTCGTGGAAGGATTGTTTGTTTTGGGGGCTAACATGATACCCCTGATTTTCTGTCTCGACACTTTGGGGGCCTAATGGATTAGAACAGTTGGCACAAGGAGAAATTAGCACCAATTCAGACTCTTAGCTATAGTCAGTGCAGCAGGGAGGGGGGCTGCTTTTCAAAATATTTTTCAGTGGTTTTGCCCAAAGTGAAAGAGACTACCCTAAAAGTCGAGCGAATCCTATCTAATCATGTGGATTTGAAACGCACAAATGATAATTTCTGGATTTATTGTTAGGGGTACTCTTGACTTCTCTCTAGTTTAATAAACTCCTTGAGTTCAGTTTTGCAAAGCTCAGTTGCAAACATAAATCAGTAGCGATAATGGTAATATAAAGGATTTTACACACTGCATTCTACTTGGTTGCAATTGCTAGGAAAAGGATGCAGGGGTGTTTGCTGGGACGGACCACTAAAGTCAAGATGGCACCACAACTATGTGATTATGGCTGCCATCTTCACTTTTTTGATGGATGTCCCAGTAGGTAGGGAAGGGCAATCTTTTCCAGGCCAGGGACTTTATTCTTGGACAAGACGAAGGCAAGATGATGAAAAGTGGGCAGGATTATTTCACGTGCATGGACAGAATCATGATATTCCATTATTTTCTTGTTTGGGTGGTGGAATGGGAAGGACTTCATTTTTAAATCATATTCAGCTGATTCTAGAGCTCAGCCTACATTTTTCCAAGTGTTTCCCACCTCATAATAGTGCAAAACCATATCTCAATTTTTCAGCAACAATGATCAGGATGTTGCAGATGAGAAAGCAGAGGCCAGGAGAGACTGTCTTCCCTAAAGCATTTCAGGCATCCACCGCAGAGATGAGATCAAATTGAGGACACCTGACTTACACTTCACTCTCCTAGCCCTCATACTGTATTAATGATCACACAGCACTATGTTATAAATGCTTTGGATGTCAACTTTTTTTAGAATCAGGGCTAAAGCAAACTCAATTCCACTTTCTCTGTGTTGAGGCAAAAGATAGGATGGGCATGAAATGATCATGTCCAGTTTTGGAACTTTTTTGCAGACCACAATATCAGGAAGCAGGGGAAGTCACTGCATGTGGGGAACATTTGCACTGAGAGATTGCTGCTTAAAACCTTCCACTCCAGTATCCCATTCGGAGGGGCATTCTAGAGAAAAATGGCTGGCAATATAGTCATATTTATGGCAAATACTTCCCCCTAGAATATTGGTGGGGAACATTGTTGAGGTGTAGTGCAGAACCTCTTATTTTTATTTTTATTTTGTTCTGTTCTGTTTTATTTTGCTTAATTTTCTTGGCGCAAATGCTTCACCTTTGCCTTCTTCCAGGATGTTTTCTACTTCCCATTTCTAACCCACAGCCCTAGAATTTCCTTGTGGTCTCCCATCCAAATACTAAACAAGGTCCAACCTGCTTAAACTTTCAAACTCTAACAAGGGGAGCAAAGTGTTGCTCCTTACTGAGTCAGAACAGAACGTAGAACATGAATATTTGCGCTATGATACTTGGATATACCAGGAGCATCTGATATGGGCAGCGCTGGGCATTTTCATTCCCACTTGAGCGTGGAGTCCCTTTCTTAAGCTACATCGCACTGCACTTGTTTATAGCCAGTTTCCAGAATTCAGAAGGACCATTAAAACGAGAAGGTGCTTCTGGGTTTTCTTTTTTTATATTGCTGAGATTGCATTTTTGAAGAGGGGGGAAAGAGCTTTCATAGCACTCCATGTGAAGATAGCAAAAGTAGCCAAGCTGCCAGTCATCGCATAGAACTAGAGGAGGCTGCTGGTGTTCGGATACCCATTCGCACTTTTTTTGTTCACATCAGCACATCTGCTTTGAAAGCAAAGGTGCCCTACTGAAGCCTGCCCCCCCATCAAACTTATACGTGTCAGCACTTAGAAGGCAGGTGAAGAATATAATATGGGTCTGGACAAGGTCATCCATATGAACCTGTTTCAGCTCGTGTCATTCCTCCCCGCCCCATCTCCCTAGAATCAGTTGTATTATTAATTAGCTCTCTTACTCACCACCAGCATACCTGAATTTTATCCCCTCTGGGCTGACAATGACAAGTCCTGCAGCTTTGATGCTCCTGTTTCCAGCAGACTTTAATTGTTTATAAAAGTTATTATCTTGCTGACTGTCAGGGACTTGTGGCTGACAATCAAGCAGAGAAATCAAAGTTCAACCCAGCGCTCTGTCAAGGCTCACATCGCTGGGCAAGAGCAAAGAAGCAAGAACTACACCCATTTTGGTCAGGTGTCTTCAATGCTAGTCTTGGGATAAATGCAGTTTTGGAAATTGCAAGAGGGATTTCCCACCCTCCTTTCTAGGGAGTTCATTAAGGCAGAGTCTCTTGGAAAGCTTGGAAACGCTTCTTCCCAGCTTTCTCTCCACCTGGGCTAAGTTGCTGTTTAGCAGATAAGGTGGAATTTCTCTGGATGATTTGAAACGCTTCTTCCCAGCTTTCTCTCCACCTGGGCTGAGTTGCTGTTTATGAGATAAGCTGCCGACAGCCTTGTCTTCCATCTCTTGACTGCTTATATCTACCCTTCCTTCCTTCCTTTCCCTTCCCACAATCTCTTACACTGTATTCATAATCATGAGAGGATGTTATGGAAGGCAATTCAGATGGATAATTGATGGTTTCAAAGTGTGTCAGCAGAGCCTTTAAAATGCTGGGAAGGAGAAGGCTCTCCGTCTTTGGGAGTACACTCCAAAACACTGGGGCAACCGCAGAGAGAGGTCAACAAACATCCACCAGGGATTGCAAAAGGGTGGTTGGGGGGAACCATATAGGAAGAGCAATGTGTTCCTTTAGCCCAGGGTTCCTCAACCTCAGCAACTTTAAGATGGGTGGACTTCAACTCCCCAGCCTGGGGAATTCTGGGAGTTGAAGTCCACCCATCTTAAAGTTGCTGAGGTTGAGGAACCCTGCTTTAACCAGTAGAAGTGTCTTCTCCCTCTTGATCAAATGATCCTCAAGGCAGCTTTAAAAGAATAATAATTTAGGCACCTTTGTAGGCTGGAAGTTTTTGCCCTCTGCTGGAGAGGCAGATATCTCACTTTCTGAGAAAACAAACCTTAAATCAGCTGCAACCATCAACATAATATTATGACTTTTCTGCTCCCAAAGAAATTTCATGTGTGTGTGGGGGGGAAGTGTTGAATTCTGCAAGAAGGTGGGTGCATGGTCTCAATAAAAGCCCCCCCCCTTTTATGTGCATCAAAAAGGGGCAGGGCTTTTATTGTGATGCCTTGACCCCGCGCCTACCAATGTCCCAGGATATGCCAACTCAGCAGCTTTTATCTGCTGATTGATGGATAAAGGAAAATCGGGGTCTCTTTTCTTAAGAAGAGAGGACGGAGTCATTTAATGTGAGTCCCAAAGTGAAGCACTGTGGGAAAGAAGCCTTTGAAACATCCCACCATCCACTTTGTCCCTCTTAGGGTAGATGATTCCCTGGTTGCATTCAAAGGACACACTGAATTTAGTTCCTGACTTCCCCCTTTTCGTGATTTTGCACAATCTACTGGACCTTCCCCAGAACAAACATGAGAAGCCCTTCCCCTCCCCGCAAAAGCAAGCCAAACGTAAACCGAAGAAGCAAGTGGGAATGAGGCCATCAGGTGCTGTGTTTTAATTTTGGTTGTTTTTATTCTGTTTTGACTGGTTAGCCACCCAGAGTCATGTAAATGAGATGGGCGGGCATATAAATGTATTAAATAAAGAGATGAATAAAGTGATCTGGGTTAAATGTGTTGTGTGAATGCATGGGGGAGCTAGCCTTTACGTGTTGCCAAAGGATAGGAAATTCATTGCCAATCCAGAGACGAAAAGCCTGTGGACGTGGCTTCTGGAATGGTTTCTCGTTCCTTTAGCAAGCTGTGCTGTCTCCTGTGCAACCGAGTGATGTCTGGCCTCTATCTCTGAGTGCGCTTTTGCTCTCGAACTCATATTATACCTGTGTGTGTTTATTTTATTCTACGTGTGCACAACAGCAGTAACAAAGCAGGGTTACTTGAAAAGGTGGGTTGGAAAGTCTTGGCCATAGCTTTTTTCTTGGCAGCTGTATTTTTTTTTTTTTTTTTTAAAGAAAGGAAAGGGAGTGTATTCAGGAAAGACATGGCATACTGGTTTTGGGTTGCATGTCCTCTGCCATCTGAAAAGCCCAGGGTTGAAGTGGGGTGGCTTGCAAATGAATTCTGGCAGTGCCATCTTGGGTGGGGCCGTTCCAGTAATGAATAGGAAAGGAGCAAGTGGGCCAGATGTGGGGGTGGGGGAGGCAGGGATGGGAGTTTCCTTGGCAGGAAAACTATGCCCTCTACTTCTAGAACTGGGGCCTCTGAATTGGCAGCTGGAGGCATAGGCATTTGGGAGAAGTGATGAAGATGCCACCAAGATGATGCCACCATTGTGCAGATGACACGAATGATGTAATTTGCACCAGTTGCATCATGCCGGTGGGGTCATTTATTCCTCCTTGCCCCCTTCCAGACCCTCGTGGCTGTAGGCAAGAGTGGGTCCTCAGAAACCTCTTTTGATATCTGCCCCTGTCCAGCGAGTTCCAGCACACTGGAGAATTGAATAAAAGAGACGACATTCACATATACCTTCTGGTGACTAAGTGGTTGTGTTCACACAAAATGCTTATGAATAGCCTAAGAATAACTAAACAGTTCGTACAACCCTACTTAGTGTTAATCCTGGTTCATTAAGAGTGAGCTAGCATGTTGCATGAACCCCTATTTGGTTAGCTGAAGGTTCAATGTTCTGTGCAAATGGGGGGGGGGACTGTTAATTCGCTAACTAGGTTGTAACTAAGTATGTGGTGGGAACAACGCAACCATCCTGGTCCAAATCCATGTTACGTCCATAGTAAGTTCATGGAAATTCTCTCCTCCTTTGAAATCAATTTCAAAAGCTTATTTTGTATCAGTCTGAATGAGAATTGCTAGGAAAAATGGGCAGGAGAATTTCTCTGACAGGCGCTAGTTAAAGATGAAGAGGCTGTCAAGAAAAAAGGGTTGGTGATCCAAATTGGCCATCATGAACACAGCTGAATGCAGAGGGATTCAACCCAGAGAGGTATTATTGCCTGGGGAAATAAATTTGTCATTCCCCCCCCCCCTTTTTCCATATTCCTTTTAAGTTCTTTCCAACCTGTTTTGGAACATGCATCCAAATTTTGGTATTTATCTATAGAAAAACTAAAAAAAAAAATAAAATCCAGAGATCAGAATGTGTGACCGGGAATTTTTTATAAATATGTTTTCCTATTTTTAACCTTAAGAACAAGATTTTATCAGAGTTGTTATGAGAAGACTATTCCTAACAAAACATTAATTCAGGAGAGAAAGCAAAAGGAAAATATTCTTCAGATAGAAAGCCACTAGAATGAGAATAATAAATTAGGCAGTAATATGAGGGGGAAAAAAGGAAAAACACCCGTGATCACCTCCTGAACAGAAATCAGAATTAGAGCGTTATTAGAAAATTTCATTAGGATACAACAGATTGCTAATGAAATTACATTCTAGGTTTTTTTCTAATATGCCCCATGCATTAAGTGGATTTGATCAGTTGATGTTCACACAATTAATTTTCCCTTATAGCTGGGGAATTACGTTATCGACGAGCACATTTTACATTTCTTACGAAAAAATTGTTTGAGGGTGGGGGCACGTGTATTATTATTTTTAATGCAACAAAGTTCTCCAAGACCAATTTGATTTCAGTTTGAATATTTTTAATACATGGCAAAGTAGAAAAAGTTCCAAGTTTGCTCCCAAGACGTAACCCCAAATTGCTTGAATAGAAATGTAAATATATGGAAAATGTACTGTTGAAATCAAAAGATGCTGAGCCCAAGAATCTGTGCTGGGTAGAATTTATAGTCATTACACACAAAACTCTTGATGGATTAAACCAATTTTTTTGTTTTAATTTCAGCAATATAATTCCAGATTGTTGGAGGGAAAATTTTGGTGGCAGTTAAATAATGGTTGGCCAGGATTCCTTGCCAATTGACTGTGAAGTCCCCCAGATTCACCATGAGATCCAAATCTACTTAATGCTTGTTTAAAGGCAAGGAGTTTGCTTTGGCCGTCTGAGAAATAGGTGATGTGCTGGAAAGGATGGGTCGAGGACATAACTGATTTGGGATGAACGGAAGGAAGGTGAGAGGTTAGCTTCTCTTGTCTTCCCACCCCCCAGCTGCTTTTCCCTGTAAAATTAGTACTGGGGGTTGGAGGCAACATCTAAACGTGCTTTGAAAAGGATCCACAGTGTTGAACGTGAGCATCTCATCTCCGTAACTGAGGATCGCTAGGCTGACTTCCTAATTGGAGCATTTCTTGATCAATGTTCTCCCAAATATTTGCAGATTTGATAGGACAGGGAATGCAATTGTTGCTTCTCGTAGGAAACTCATGGCTAGAGTCCAATGTGGGCACTGAGGGCTAGAGTCAAGTAGGAAAGGGCGAGACAACATTTGCAATGGGCATCAGGCTTGGAAGAAGCCCAAGGGCTACATCAGACTCAGCTGAGATTGCCTTCAGACCAGCCTAACAAAAGCTCTCTGCTTTTGCTATATAATTTGGGCTGCAACTTTCCAGATGACCACTGGATGGCAGCAGAGAGATAGAGAGCTAACTCTTTGCTGACATTTAGTGGTTGGGTGGAGTTTTGCAGTTCCATAAATGGAACCCTGATATAATATAGGACATTTATCAGCTGAGCACTGGTGACTGTCACATGTGTTGACTCCAAACCCCATCACCTCAGCTAGCCTGCCGGCGGACAGTGAGGAGAACTGTTATCATTACTAGATGTATAATCCATTTTTGCTCTAGAGGTCCAAGGCACCATACACTGTATATATGTTTCAGTGCTCTCACCTTCAGTGTTATCTTCACTACAATTTGGGACATAGTGATCAGCCCAGTACACAGAGTTCCATGGCTGACGTTGGACTTGAACCTGGGGCTCCCTAGTCCTAGCCCAATTCTAAGACTATGTCCAAGTCTGGTCTAGTCTGAACGGTTCTAGGTCAAGGACATCCACAAAAAAGTCAAAATGGAATCCACAATTGTATAATGAAAAATCTGTTCATTTTTAATGGGTTTCACACACGCAACACATATAAAACACAGATGGGGCTTTGATGGCATGATTGCAGCTGCCATCTTGACTTTTTTGACCTTCCCTAAGAATGCCTCTGTTCGAGGCCTTTGGGAAGGCTGAGGTAGGGTGTGGAGTTGTCAAAGATTTTAGAGCTTTATAGGATTGATTGTCCTAATGTATGCATTTGTTATTTTTATATCTTTATATATAATATTTTATATATTTATATTTAAAACACTTTAAGCCCTACATTACTCCAACACCTTCCAGCTCAAGATGACACATAACAGACCATATAACCTTCTATTTTTTATTCCTTCATGCTTTAATCTAGACCAGTGTTTTTCAAGCTTGGCAACTTTAAGATGTGTGGACTTCAACTCCCAGAATTCCCCAGCCAGCAAGGCTGGCTGGGGAATTCTGGGAGTTGAAGTCCACACATCTTAAAGTTGTCAAGTTTGAAAAATACTGGTCTAGGCCATGCCATCAGGGGGATACGCATGGAGAAGGAAAAAGAAGTCAAAATGGTAGCAACAACTACAATCATATGCCTGCCCCTTTTTTACATGTGTTGTTGGTGCAAGACACATAAAAGAGAAGTAGGGTTTTGATTGCATGGTTGCAGAAACCATCTTGACTTTTCTGACCCCAGGTTGATGCCCCTGCATCTACATTGTGGAATCTAGGGCAGATACAGGTTCAAATCCACCAAGTTGTCTCGATGGCTTTGGGTCCCCTGCTGTCTCTCTCTCTCTTTCTCAGCCTCACCTACCCTATAGGGGTGTTGTGAGCTAAAATTGGAGGGGAGAACTGCAAATTTTAACCTCTGCAGGAAGGAGGAATGCAAATAAAGAAAATACATTAAGAAGGAAGCAGGTAGACTCAGACTTAGACTCAGACTGTCTAAGTCAGTGTTTCTCAACTTTGGCAGCTTGGAGATGTGTGGACTTCAACTCCCAGAATTCCCTGCTGGCTAGGGAATTCTGGGAGTTGAAGTCCATACATCTCCAAGCTGCCAAGGTTGAGAAACACTAGTCTAAGCCAACATCCTTGCCTTTTCCAATCATCTGAAGCTCATCAGCTACCTCCATTGCAGTGAAATGTCATCAGGTGGGCAGAAAGCTAGAATACAATCCACAAGGCCTTTGAATGCCTTCGTTTTGATGGCAGACTTGAAAGGTTATCACCAAGTCAGAAGAGTTTTAGCTGAAGAGTGAGAAGTTCTCCCTGGATCTAAATGGAGAGATTTCCAAGAGGGATGTCAGACCTAATGAACACGAAAAGCTTTCCATTTGCAAACATCCATCGAGGTAACTGCAAAGCTCCATTGTAGCTCTGCCCTCTGCTTTACAGAAAGGCTGCTCTGACCACTGAACTTATACCTCACACTGGTCTTCCCATTTGCAACTATCTGATAGGTTTGGGTGATTTATTCATGACTGATGTAGTGAAAAATTGGAAAAAGCTAGAAGGCCAGCCAAGACGTCAAGATTCCCACGTCAGATGAAGGTCTGCCACCTAACAGCACAGGACCGGTCACAAACAGGCTGGGTTTCACTCAGTGAGCACAAAGTGGCACCTTTCTATAAAGGGAAGGTGAAATTGGAAGTTATACTGTATTGCTCAGTTTTAATTCCTTTAAGACTTCACAGTTTGCAGGCAGAGGAGAGAGGCATGGTGCAAGCTTTCAGCTCCAAGTTTATTTAGCAGCTTTTGTATAACCCTTTAGAAAGAAACTCATGGATACAGCTATGGAGAAGCAACTCCTCTCAGGGTATAATGACTAACAGTCCTGGGAAATTCAGAAGTAGAGAGCCCAACGCTGAGGAGAAGGAACTATGTTTATGGCAATGATTGTTGGGCCCCCACTTTATGAGAAAGAGGGACTCCAAACAGTGGAGCAGCACAGAAATTTGCAGGGAAATCTAGGGATTGGATTTGCTGGCCAGTTTGGGGGTGGGGATGGGGGTGGGGGCTATCGTTATCCATATACCCGGGTTTATGTGTATTATTAGGCAAAATTGTCCTTTCAGGAGGGCAGCAGAGCTGGGGACATTCATAGTTAAAGGGATGGAATGTTGAGACAATGGGGGGCGTGTCCCTGACTCAGGATGGAACGTTGCGGTTTCTCACCTTGTTCCTTCCTGTGTTGCAACTCCCTTATTCGGGCTGCCCTCGGGTGAGCCGGTGAGGGGGCTTCTGTTCTGTGGCCCAGATGGGGTTTTAGGGGGCTTTAAAGGTCTGGGGCAGGGAGGGTCAATCTGGGTCGGATAGGATTAGGCAAAGAGAGGAACTGGGTTTGACCCTGGTCACGTTCAAAGGACCGGGGGGGGGGGGCAGACTCCATTTTGTTTGTTAGCTCTATTTCCTTCATCACATGACAACTTCCAGCAGTAGGAACTGAAGGAGAGCAAGAGAGACTGGGAGAAGGTAAACAGAGTTAACCCAGCGATTGCAAGAAGCAATCTCTGTCTTCCACTCCAGCACAAGACAATATGTCCAATATTAAGGGTCTTTTACCACCAGCAAGGATAAGGCTCCTTGATCAAGGGGCGAAACCGGTTTGAACCAGCAAGGGAAATTGCTTGGCTTAAGTATATGCTGTGGTTCTATCAGGAAGTGAGCCCCCCTCCCCGCCCCCAGTTTTGGAGAGCCTCAGGTCTCATCCAATGCAATGGGATTATACATTTATTTGAAACAAAGAAGGTCATAGTGAAGGAGGGGTGCATGGCTTATGCCTGGCTCTTGTTAGTTTCTGTCAGATTCCATTTTTTTTCCAAAGGAAAATTTCATGAACAGATGCATTTAAATTGTATGCATTGGTCTATAAAATATTCATCCTTGAGATTTTATATGTAAAATGTGTATATTTGGATGCATTTGGGGGGGAAAAACCCCACATACTCTAAAAAATAACTATGTCCTAATTTGGATATTCATCCAGGAAGTGTGAATTAGGTGGTTCATTATAAAATGCAGACCCAGTGAAATTCTCTGGCATCTTTCTGTTTTCTAATTGAGCAGTAAGCCCCACTGAGCATAAGGGGACTTAGACTGGAGTAAGGGGACACAGGATCCAGAAGGGTTTAATTGTCCCTACGGAGCCACCATGCCATCAAGAAAAGTTTTATTGCTGCTTCTGTTGAACAGTAGCCTGGAAGAATCGTGGCCTGAACCCTGAACCAGCTGCTCTGTAAAAAAGAAAAGAAAAGAAAAAAGAAACAAAAAAGTAGTCAAGTCCCTGCAATCTAATCAATTATTTTTATGACTTTTCTGAAGGCAATCACCTGTTGATTTATTGCCCCTTTTACACTGTATTGACTTCAGAACTCCCCACTGCACGCAATGGTGAGTTCTCATTTGCTGGAGATTTTCAAACAGAGGTTGGGCAGTCATCTGTCTGAGATGCTGTGGTGGATCCTGCACGGAACGGGGGGGTTCAACTAGATGGTCTCTACGGTCCCTTCCAACTGTATGACTCCATGATTTTGAAAGGCTTCTGCTGGAAGCGAGATTTTTCATTTTAATTCTGAACCCAGAGGTTTGGATTAAAGCAAGTTGCTGGTGAATCTGTCCTCTTGCTTGAAATGTTTATTCACGTTAGCATCCCCTGGATCATCTGGGAGTCTGTTCGGTAAGACCAATGAACTTTTTTAGGCATGAGGGTCATTGCGTGACTGGATTTGGTTGAAATCCTGCAAAATCTCCAACTTGTATGAAATTTTTATGCGCTGGGCCGAAATCTCACGAAATGCAAGCAAGAGCGCTGAATCCGGGCATCCTGTTAAGACTGCAAATTCAGCATGAGCAGCAGCGTGCTGCAACTGCTAAAAGAGCCAGTGCAGTCCTGGCTTGCACCAATAAAGATATCATGTTCAGATCGTAGGAGGTGATAGTTCCACTCTATGGTTCAGGGTCAGGCTGCAGCCAAATACACCACATTATAGTGCTGAGGAACTGGAAAGAGTGCCCTGGGGCTTCAATCATGCATTTGTGGCTGCCATCTTGACTTTTTTGACACACATCCTGTGGGCACCCCTGGTAGCAACTGGCCCCCATGGTGATCCGCTGTGGATTTATTTCACATCTCTTGCCACTTTGAGCTGAGAACACACTCGCCCAGCAAATTCTCATTTCTTTCCCAACGAGAAGACGTAAAGGAGCTCTTTCTGCTATCGGATTGACTATTTGAATTTCACCTCATCCACGCTGACCTACGTATGATTGCAAATCCCTCTCTCTTTCAACTTCTGTCCCACACGACAAAACCCTTCGCCCCAGCCCGCTGCAAAACGTAGGTCCGGATTCTGCGTTACAACAGAAATGGAGTCGAGGCATCCTGGCTAATTCTGATGGATTTGTCTCTCGTTCTGCTATCCGCCCCCCCCATCCAACCTTCTGTCTGGAACTGCTGGAAAAGGTGATGATGAATCCAAGAGGAAGAGGAGAAGCCGGGGAGGCCTGCAGGAGAAAACGGGAGGAAGGCAAGAACGCAAAAGCACTGCAGACGACGTTATGGCAAGGCCTGGTGCTTTTTCATAATTACACTTCCAAGGCCATATCAGGCCTCCTCCCCCATTACCACCCTGCCGTTGGCACAGGCTGACTCCACACCAGCAGGATGCTGTCTTTGGCTCCAAATGATCGCGGCTCCTCTTTGCTCATTACTCACCCATGAGTTGTGGGCTTATTAACCACGCTGGGTCTCCCGCCTCCCTCTACTTCATTTGTGCCTGCGCATCCTGTAAGGGAGAAGAGGGACGCCAAATGGTGTGAAGCCTTGTCTTTCTCCCTTTATGTCCGAGGGGCTGCCTCTTGAAATTGGTTCCTATTTGATTCTTGTATATTTTACATGGCGCTGAGCGGCCAAGACGCAGGGGGATCCATAAAGCGGCACCCTCCTAGATGTGTTGGGATGGCAAGACTCAGAATTCCTAGCTGGCGTGGCCCAAAGCATGGACATTCCTTGGCTGTTGCAGGCCCCAAACATCTGGAGGGCACAGGTAGAGATAAGTTGCTCTAGCCCATGATGGATGGATGGATTGACTAGGTGCCATCACATTATTGTTGACTCTTAGAGAGCACCTAGATAGTTTTTCTCCTCCAGAAGGATAGAAAAATCAGTCACCCTCTGGGGGAGATGGGCACCACATTGAATGAATGAATGAATGAATGAATGAATGAATGAATGAATGAACAAACTTCCTACAGTTCCTTCTCAACTGGGGACGGAATGTATGGCAAAAGAGAGCCAGATTAGTGTAGTGGGGAAGGTGTTGGGTCAGCACTGGGGAGAGCCAGGTTGGAGTCCCCCCTCCACCAGTGAAGCTCTCTGGGTGTTAAGGCATGAAGAGCTGACCTTGGTGATAGGGAAGGAAGGAATGAGCTGTTAAGGGGAGACTTGCAGAAAAGATGGCATGGTCCCGAGGAAGAGGAAAAGGTGAGAAAGAAACTCAAGATTGGTTTTGTTTAGTATAAGATGGGGCAGAGAAAAACTCTGAGAGGCTTTCAAGTTTGTTGTCAGCCCTTTGAGGTAGGCCAGATCAAGAAACAGGCATCACAGGGATTCCAGGAATTGTAGAAAGGTAGAATAACAGAGTCTTGAAAGCCTGTCCAAGTTTACCATAAACAAAATCAAGGTGGGATTATGTTAAATTTGTTTCTCAAGCTTCTTTCTCAGAACGGTTTCTGCAGGTCCCCTTAACAGCTTGTTCCTTCCTTCCCTACCCCCAAGGTCAGTTCTACTTTTCTTTACCCTGGCGGTGGTGGTGGTGGTGAGAACTTTGGGCTAATCCCTCTCCCAGCCCCAAAACTAGTGTGGTCTGGTTGTGAAAGTGTTGGATCCAGGCTGTAGTCCTCTTTCAGCCACAGAAGTTCACTGGGGGACTTTAGGCTCATCACTCTTGGCCTGATCTGTCTTGCAGGATTGCGGTGGTGGGGAACAATAGGAAGAAGGTTGTTTGGTGCTTTGAGCTCCTGAACAAAAGGGTGGTATATCAATCAAATAATAAAAGAGGTTCCAATAGAAGGGATTATCTGTAGCTCAGGGTTGAACTGCGGAGTCCTTGGTGCTCCCTGAGTTTGGTGGTTTGCTTGCAGACGTTTCATTCCCCAACTAGCGAGCACTGATGATGTAACCTAGTTGGGGAATGAAACATCTGCGAGCAAACCACCAAACTCAGAGAGGTTTTAGTTGTAGGAACATCAAAGGCCTCTTCCTGGAATATGCTCCAGAATTAAAACTGCACTGCCTCCGTTATACAGTATTTTAAATTTTGCCTCTTCCGTACTGGAAACTTCCAAATATGATGGGACTTTATCTTCACTACTCCCAGCCAACATGGTTTTAGGATCCTGGAGGACCACCAATGAGATGGAAGTAACTCACTTCATTGGGATATAGGAGAAAGCATTTGATTTTTTAGATGGCTTGTTTCTTGGAACTATCTTTAGATACTTTCTGGAAGACAGCAGATGCCATCACTGCAAAGAGATCTGAAACAGAAAGGTTCTGGCATGCTGCAATCTCCATTTATTCAAATGGAGCAAATGTATTTGCTGAGCTTGATTTCTGCTGACTTCATGAATATATCATGAATATATCCCTGTTGTTTTCAGGCCTTTGGTGGGGACAATGGACGCCCCTTTTCTTCCTGTCCCTGGTTCCCATCTGGGTTTGTTTTCTCTGGCATCTCTGTTCCTTTGTGCTGTTTTTGTATTTTTGTTTTTAAATGTGTTTTTTTTTAATTGGTAAACTGCCCAGAGTCGCTGAAAGTTGGGTGGCATATAAATTTAATAGATAAATAAATAAAAATAATATTGGGGGGGTGCCTTTGAGTCACTGTTGACTCCTAGCAACTGCCTGGTTGTCAGTCCCTGCAGTTTTCTTGGCAAGATTTCGGAAGTGGTTTGCCATTGCCTCCTTCCTAGGGCTAAGAGGGAGTGACTGGCCCAAGATCACCCAGCTGGCTTGGTGCCTAGGCGGGACTAGAACTCACGGTCTCCTGGTTTCTAGCCTGATGCCTTAACCACTACACCAAACTGGATCAAAGAAGAAGAAGAATTGCAAAAAGGCAGATGTGGTTTGCCACTGTGTTTTTCTGTGATGTTGTGTCAGCCTCCCAGTTTAGCCTTGAGCTCTGGGATTCCCACCCAAGTAGTAACTAGGCCTGACCCAGCTGAGTTTCACGTGTGTACCGCGACCTGCTGAGACCATCACCCTTTAGTGACGAGCAAGGCCTGTGTGCTTCTCATATGCCCTGTCTGCTTTGCAGAGAAGAACCTGGGGTTTCAGCAAAGGACAGCTAAATGGTCAAATGTTTGAAAACTAGGACTCCTAAAACTTTTGGATGCCACCTGTCACTGACCGTAGCTGGTAGCTACTGTATGTCAGTGCGGGGAAAATCCAGTGATGTGCATCTTTTAACTAAAAAAAAAAAAAAAAGCAGGGGAAGGAGAAGCTGGTCTTGTTCATGCATCAAGCTCTAGTAGTGTTTTTCAAACTTGGCAACTTTAAGATGGGTGGACTTCAACTCCCAGAATTCCCGAGCCAGCAGGCTGCCTGGGGGATTCTGGCAGCTGAAGTCCATACATCTTAAATCCGGCTGGCTAGGGAATTCTGGGAGTTGAAGTCCACCCATCTTAAAGCAGGCTGGCTAGGGAATTCTGGGAGTTGAAGTCCACCCATCTTAAAGTTGCCAAGGTTGACAAACACTGCTGTAGCACATTTTCAAAGGCTGATCCACACAATGTGGGTGGCTAAGGCCCTTCTCCAGATGTGCGGAATTACAAGTCAGAATTCCAACACATCCAAGCCCTGCAGTACAGATGTGGCAGGTGAGAGACCATGTCTGGGCGATGGTCTCATCTTAGCAATGAGCCCTAACGACAGCCCTCCTGTTTGTGTCTTACAAATGGGAGTTTTTCCAGATTTGTTTTAAATACCCGAATTTGAAAAAACGGCTGATCGGTTTTTATAAACCCATTCAAAAGATGGGTTTCTCCCTTTCCAAGGAGGGTGTTGGGCAAATTCAGAACGTTCTTTTGGTATTATTGCAAACCCCCAGAGAACAGCAAGGGGGGGAGGGTTGAGCAAAGTCAGGCAGCCCTCATTCTTGCAGCGGGAAGAAGGCGGGGAAGGAGAGCATTGCACCACTTCACAAAAGACCAGCTTGAGTACAGTAGGTGCGCGGCTCAAACCTTTCTTAAAACAACCCCCCTCCCCAAAAGGTTGCACACCCCTGACTGTCATGCTAGCATTTTGGCACAGCATTTTGGAAGTCTTGTGGCTTCTGTAAGACTAACCCATTTTAGTTTATCATCCGATATCAGATTTCATGGATTCTGCTCCTGAGAGAGGAACCTTTTATGTATGTTCAGCTATTGGAAGGAAGAGGGAAAAGGTGGAACAAGGGGGAGAGAGAGGTCAGGGATAAAGAGACAGAATAATTTTGGAGGTTGGAGATATTCATACATCTAAGGAACTGAATTGGAACTCACAAAACCTGATGTGATAATAAAATGAAATTGGTTAGCCTTTAAAGTGCCACGAAACCCTTCTACCCCCCACCCCACCCCCCGCTTTCTTTTGCTACTGCAAAAGGATGATTAACCTCTTTGGAAACTTTTAAAAAGAAAGACCTAAATGGTTCACTGAATTTCTGGATGGGATGGTTATTTGCAAAAGCTACTGACCGGGTCATCCCGAGCATGCCAGAATGACTACTGTGTCCATCTCGGTGAGAAGCAGACCCCATCCAATGATTTGAGGTCCATGCCCAAAGTCCCCATCCTTATCATTAAAGCCACATTTTTGGAGCAGAGCGAAGTCTCTATTTCGGCAAACTCCCCTCCCTCCCCATACCCCTGGGATTTGAATGGCCTATTGCCAGCCAGTATGAATGCCCGCCTTGCCAACCACACACAATCAGGATTTCTTCGTTTGCACCACCTACAAGCCATGTTTCTGGAAAATAGAGTTTTTCACAATTTATGACTTGGATAAAGTTGCAGGCTCACAAGCCAGCAGAAGTGGGGAAGGAGGAAGAGAGGGAGGGGTTGATGAAAAATTATTTGCCAAACCCCATGCCCTGAAGATACTTGTACTGGACAACAATTACAGTCCCTTAATTAACTGGAATTTCGGTTCTCCCGTCGACCGTGGCGTGTCCGGTGCTAAAGTTATGCCACTGGTGATGTCTGGAACTAGTTAATGAATATAAATCAAATGGTTTATAGTTAGCGAACGTGTAATAGGGTTGCAGTGTACAGAATTTCAATGTAAAATGCCTGAGGATAGGAACATACCATTCATAATGTACACCCACAAATAGGCACGCGTTTCTGCTAACAAAAGGGACAATTCTAGATCCCACCCTTCGGAAAAGGACCATCAGGAGGCACGGACATGTTCCTTAAGATAATCAGAGGCGAAGGAAGAGGAGAAACGGGTCCTGATGGTTGAAAGGCCTTCCTGACCACCCCCACCCCCCACCCCTGCTTCTTCCAGGTTTCCTGAGCCATGAAGCCATTCCTTCTTGGTCATACGGTTACTTCATGTGATGCTTCGTAGCATACCCTGAAGGGAGAGGCACTGAAGGTGACTTCTGGAATCATGCAGCTCAGGGTAACCAGCAGAAGCCGGAGCTGAGCATAACCAATGGTTAGGCCAAGACCGGTGTAACGAAAAGACTTGAGTCTTTGAACCAACACAAATATGACATTTAAGATCTACCCCAAGAGGGTCAAACATAAAGTCTCCTTGGAGTTTTTCTTTGATAGATCGACTGAAACCAATTATATAGCTGCCCATCTCAGCTTAGTGACACTAGGCGCCTTACAAAAAATTCAGATCAATGGAAAACACCACAGTTGAGTCTGACTTGTGGAGACTTCCTGGACCCAACTGTGCAGTTTTCTTGACCATAGTACAGAAGTTGTCAGACTTTCTAGTCTGCTCTACAACTATCCTACAACTCCCAGCTATGTACTAACCAGGCCAACCCTGCCTAGCTTCTGAACCTGGAGAAGGTGACCCAGGGGCTGCCATCTTTGAATCAAGAGAAGGTTAGCATCTGGTGAAAGCCCAACTATTCTTATCACCATCCAGGAAACTCTGGTCAAGCTTCAGCTCCCAAGAAATCCAAGAAATATAGATAAGAGTCACTGAAAAAACAAAGAAGCCATCAGCAAAGTATTTCAATGACCACAGAGATTTTAGGCAACCCCTCTAGATAAATAAAAACAGTGCTTCAACCCTCTTACCATTTTCCTTCTCATCATTCTCTACTTGGACCCCAGTCTACCCTTTGTTTTCCTAACTATCCAGTTTGCTATCATGTTGTTTTTCCCCAGAGTGAGTGACAATGAACGTGCATAGTTCTCTCTCATCGTTCTAGAAAATTCTAGAATCCTTAAAATAAGTAATGCCAGCTCAGGCCTGAACAACCAATATGTAGCATACATGAGAGCAGAGTAGAAATTGAGAGGGCTCAGTTGGAAGGTCACACCAAGTTAAAGATATGGGTATAAAAGGTGTGGGGGACAACTGATGTTCTCCTTACATATATGATGCTGAAGTGCATATTAGGCAGAGCAAGCAAACTGAACCTACCTGATGACGTTGGAAGGGAAGGAGACACATCAGAAAAACTAAGTTGGTGCCTTTTCCATGGTGTGAAGGAATTCAATATATGGGTATGATAAAGGGTATTGTTTATGTTAGAAGGTGTTAGTAGAAAGGGTGGGCTTGGAGTCTTTTTAGATGAGTAGGATGTACAGGTGCAGGTCATCCCATAGTAAGGTCACCCACATACTGATAGGAGTTTGGAGAAGAGCTGGAGAATCTTCTTAAGCTCCTGGAGGAAAGGCAATATATAAATCTAAATAACAACATCCTCCCTTTTCTTCTATTTTAATAGTTCCTGGTAGATACCAGGGCCAAAAAAGGTGGGGGGGGGGAACTGTTCTCTGGTGGACCATCATACTCGGCTTCATTTACATTAGTAGGGTCCAGAGTTATATGGTCCTCTGGCTCAACCCTATGTCAGTCAATATGTTTGAGTAGGAAGTTCTGGATAGTTAAATAGGAGGAAATCTCTTCATCTAGCTCACAGTTGTAATGATAGCTACTGCTGTAAGGCACTGGAGCACTGAGGTTTAGCAGCTCATCAAGAATGCTTGTAAGCTGAAGAGGTTATTGGTCAAGCTGTCAGTGGGAGCTTGGCTGGCCCATTGAAACAAATCCTCCAAACTTGGCTTCTCAATTCCCTTTGTACTGTTAGTTTCCTGTTCCTTCACTGCAGAAAATTTGAAAATTTCCTCCTGAAACAGTAACAAAAGGATGTAAAAAAAGGAGAGTACTTTGATCGAAGGTTTGTGGGTACCATCTTCACTTTTTTGACCCCCTGCAGGCACCCTTGATGCTGCTGCTACTGCTAAGGGAGAAGCAACCACCCTATCCCCCAAATTTGTTGGAGAATTCTTCATCCTTCTGGTTACATTCACTTAAAATGGTTCACCCCCTCTATTTTCCCAGGGCTGACAAGCTCAAGGAGGTCATTTTCACACAGATCTAGAGGGATGATATTTGTATTTTGCTTTCTTTCCCCTGAGCTCAGGGATGGGCTACCTAGTTGGTCTGTGGATGGCTTGCTGAAGGCTCTACTTTAAAAAAGTGGGTGGGGCCAGGAGAATAACTCAATTGGATGCAGCTCAAAACAAAGTGATTGTCTTTAAAATTAAATAAAGCCATCTAAATAAAATTATATGATTCCTCCTCCATGTGTATTTCATTTCTCTCTCCCTTCACATTACAGTTCGGAGCTAATATCTGGAGCGGGCTTTAGGAGTCAAAGCAAGGCTTTCATGGAGACCGTAGAACCTTTCATGGACCCCAAGACCTCAAGTTACACACCTGTGCCTGAAACCTCACAAGAGGGAGAAAAAGCAAGGAGGAGTGTCAGTGGTCCAAGGTCATCTGCTGTTCTTCAGGGATGAATTCTCTAGACAGTTTCAATTTCTACTTTTGGTGACACAAACCAAACTTACCAGCAACTTTGCTTCATCTCCCAGCATAATTCCTTTGGGTCAAAAGTCCCAGACCGCACTTGGCAATTAACCCAGTTTATCAGTTCTCTCCTTCTTTTCTGGGTTTCTGAGAAGGACATAAGCAGTTCCCGGCAGGGCTTTGAAGTTCATTTTAATCAACATAGTAAAAACAGAAAAGATCATTGGCCCAGAGACCACACATGATTCAGTGTCCAAGCACTATGGTTTTTTCTGCATCAGTGAAAGACAGACCTCCTTTGCTGTTGATGTAGATACAAACATCATTACACTACAGTGCTCCCTTTGGGGTGAGTAACGTTATGCAGAGTGCAGAGAAGGAGTTAGAAACAATAAGGCAAAGAAATTAAAGGCCTGGGATAAGAAGTAAGAAAAGGAAGCAGTTATAATGACTTTCAACCAATACCATCCCCTTTCTTTCTCCATAGCTTTCTATTCTTGCAAGCCATCCTTGGTTCTAACATGTCTCTATGCTATACGTTGCCTTTTATTCTTTAAGCTTCTCACATCTGCCTTTTTGACAAGCACATAATCTCCCTCCAGCCCTGCCTTTCTTGGTCTTTCTGTTCCTCTGAACCCATCAATTGTTTCTTCATATATTCATTTTGTGATTCAATCCTCATTCATTCTCTTAATATGGTACAGGTCACTCGCTTCTGTATTCAGTCCCCCATCATTTTGGCACCTATACATTCTTGACCCAATCGCTCTTTGTTTTACAACACACTTTAGCGCATATTCTCACTGCGTTCAACTTGCTCTCATGTTTCTCCTGATGTACCCAATTCATACAACGTAGGCAGGAACACAGCCATTTTCAACTCTTTCAATAGACATTCATTCCTTGACATAGACCCCATACCGCCCACTACTTTTGCACATCTTAGAATTTCTCCATCTATTTCCCCATCTTGAGCAAGCATCATTATCAAGGTACACAAATTCATCTACTTGCTCTAATTTCTTGTCATTTTTGATAACTTGCAATCGTTCACTCCATTTTCCCCATCAAACATACTGCCTGGGTTGATCCATTAATTTTTCAGATCCATGTTGCATCATACAATCTATTTTGCAGTTGCTGAAAATAATTGGGTCAATAACATGACATCATCCGTATTTGAAAGTACATGTATGTTCATGCCGTCAGCCAATATACCTTAAACATCACCACAAACATTCTTTATACATTATCTTCAGCCCTTTTTGCTTCTTTCAACAAGCAGTTACTCCCAGTTAAAGACTGTACACCACCCACTAACAGATATACTGAAGAGACAGTTGTAGCCCATAGCTGGGACCAACTGTTTGGTACACTTGGCCACTAACCAATGACCTTTTGTTAGATTTATCCTTGAGTCCTGAATTCCCATCTGGTCCTGACTTCTGGATCTTCTTACAAGCTCATTGGAACCACCTTATACTAAGTTAGATCTTTGGTTCATCTAGTTCCATAATGTCTATACCAGTATGGCTAGGAAATTCTGAGAGCTGAAGTCCACACATCTTAAAGTTGACAAGATTGAGAAACACTGGTCTATACTGTATTAACAGGAACTCCCTCAAAGCTTAGGACTGGAATTGTTCCCAGCCCAACCCAGAGATTTGGGGGATGGGGGTTAGACCCTGAGAATTTCTGCCTTACCACCTGACTATGTCATAAAGAAACCTCATTGCATAAGAACAGAGGGAATTTCTACTGGATTAGATCTATCTAGCCTAGCATTCTGCACCTATCGGCTGTCACCTGATGCCCTTGGGAAGAGCACGAACATGACCGAAATACACAGTTCTTCTTTTTGTGATCCCCAACATATTAACTCTCATAGTGGTGGTAATATAACCATACTTGACTAGAAGCCATTGATTAATCTCAGCTTCCATGAAAGTGTCGCTTTTGAAGACAGCTCACCTGGCTTCCTGTTTTACAGGTGGGTTCTGAATTAGTTCTCATAGAAAGGGTTAGTTATAAAGTTCTTGTTTTCCAGGTCCGGCCCAACAATGTCACTCATATTCTTCCACCAGCTTTTATTTTAACCACTGCTGGGAAAGATGAAGTCTAACCCTCTTCTTTCTCAATCTTGGCATCTTCCAGATGGTCATGAATTGATGATGGGAATTGAAGTACATGGACTAGAAGAAGCAATTCAGCTAACGATATGGCATCATCTCTCTTCAAAACTACGCATACGCTTCTGTCTTCGACAAGCACACTTCTGACATTCCCACAAACATTCTTTATCCAAGTCAAATTGAATACAAAGTTTGGTCATGTTAAACTAACCAACATGCATAAAAAGCAAAGCCTATGTTCTGTGCTTATTTTTCAGCATATGAAGATTCAGCACTTTGTAAACTGGGGTCAGAGTGATCCATGACAGAAAAACAACATCCCTTTTCACGTCAAATGTTGAAGAGGTTGTGGAATTCTCTGCCTCATGGTAGGGGAAGGGAAAGAAAAAAAGAAGGGAAGGAGAAAGGAAAGGGAAGGAGATGGAAAGGGAAGAGAAAGAAAGAGAAAGAAAGAGAAAGAGAAATACAGAGAATTGAAACTATTTCAGTGGAATCAACATGCAAGACCCATCTAAGTAAAAATCTCAGGTTGCTAAAATTATTTCTTCCCTCTCCCTATCAAGTATTAGAAATCCTGTTGGATTCCACTTATCGGTCCCCTCACTCACAGTTTAGGCACTGCTCCTGTAGTGATTTCTATTAGTACTTTGTGAAAGACATAATTTATTCCAAGGAACTTGTATTTTGATTCCCAGCAAGAGATGGGTTTGAGCCAATCCTCTGACAAAGTCAATCTCAGGTGACAGAAAACTTCGGATGCAAACTTTCCGGACTGTGTTGCTTGCTCTCGTTTTTCCCCTAGCTCTCTCCATGCTCTCATTGTCTCTTTGTGCCAGGGACAGTCATGGTTTTCTGCAACCTGCCCTTTTGCCTTTTCATAAAGAGGTTGTTGTGGGTGCCTGGTTTAAAAATTATATTGCTCTGTATGAGCTGCAAATGTTATAGTTCAGAGGTTTCAGCTCTTCCTGTGCTGGAGTCTCAAAAAGGGAAGGTCCTCTGTACAGCAACTTTCTCTGGGGCTGTTCAGATTGGTTGGGACTACAATGCCCAGGATGCAGGATGCAGGAGTGGATTCTGGGTGTGGCCTCTGGAGGACCCTGATTGGGAAAAACTGCCCTGAAAGCCAGAGGAAATCTTATGCTAGATATTGTAACTGATGCACAAAAACAACCCAAAGCAGAGATTTATTTGTCCTCTGTGACATTTGGTTGTGCAAAACAGGGGAACGGGGTGCCATTTATTCAGGGCTGTGCAGAAGGGTTCACCTGCACTTTTCCCCTATCTAGTCTTACTTGGTTTGATGAAAGAGGATTTGATTTCAAAATGCCTTTCAAAGGAAAAGAGAATTGTAGTGACCTTGTAACAGGAGGATTGAGATATTCTGCCCTTACGTTGTCATGAAGTGACCAGGGACCGTGTGTGTGTGTCTGAGTGTGTGTGTCTGTGTGCGCATGCACATGTCAATGTCCTTCCTCATCATTAAGATCACCGCAGGAATATGTCCTTGGTCCCTGCAGGCAAATTTCTCCCAAATGATCTTCTTCTTGGGAGGAATTTCAAAAGCAAATTCTCTTTTGGTAAATTGAATGAGAACTGGGAGCAAAAGGTTGGGAGAAATTCAGTGCTTGACTCAAGTGGGATTATGGTTCAATCTCTACCAATTCTTTTCTGGGCTCAAATCAAAGGGACGTTGTTATCTTTTAAAGTCCTGATAAAGTGGGTAATCAAGTCTTGCTCAAATCAAGCTTGACTCCTGTTGACTTTGTGGACAGGCCTGAGAATTTTCCTGGCAGCAACAGAGAAGTGATTCTTGAAAACGTCCGGTGATGAAGCCCCCATGACTTCAGGGGGGAGGCTGTTCCATTGCCTAATAGCTCTCACAGTCAGGAAATTCCTCCTTGAAAGGCGGAAGTTGGGATCTCCCTCTATAAAGCTTCCACCCATTTCTTAAGGTAGCCCACCGTCTTGGTATTTCCTGGTGGTCTCCCATCCGAGTGTTAAACATGCCTGACCTTGCTTCACTTCTGGGGGCACATATGGTCAAACAGGCATGGCCATCTGCTCAAACAATCACAGCAATAATTAATCCCCCTCCCCCAATTGCCAGTAAATCCCATGATAAACAAACATGGCCTTACCCATCTTTTGGGCCCCAAAGGCTTCCTGAAAAAGCAGATCTTAAGAAAGTGTAAGGGACAGTCTGATCTCTGGGGGCAGAATGGGGGGGGGGCTACTTCAGAGAAGAGGACTGCAGCGGAGAAGGCCTATCCCTAAGGTCACCGTAGATAGCGTCCCCTTTCTTGGAAAACAACTCTGGGCAATTTCCAGTTGAGTTAGTACTCAGCACCCTCCCCATCAATCCTGACATCCAGATCAGAGCAAGCAAGCGAGCCGTTCAGTCCAACTAGCAAAAATAGAGCTTGATGGTTATTTCTTAAACATGAAAAACAGCTACCTGGCAAAACAGGATAAAAGGCAGGCAAGGGGAGGCAGAGAGAGAGAGACCTGAACAACTGGTAAGCATTTACATTATCTACCTACCTACCTATTATCTTTCTCTAACATCTATTATCTCTCTTTCATCTCTCTCTACCTATCTATCATCTATCTATCATCTCTCTATCTCTACCATCTATCTCTGTCTGTCCATCCTATCCCTCTCATCTCTACTATCTATCTATCTATCTATCTATCTATCTATCTATCTATCTATCTATCTATCCCATCTATCATCTATCATCTATCTATCTATCTATCTATCTATCTATCTATCTATCTATCTATCTATCCATCCATCCATCCATCCATCCATCCATCCATCCATCCATCCATCCTCTCTCTCTCTCTCAGGGCACCAAATTTTCTAGAGCCATTTGAAGCAATCTTGCGGGTGATTAGCATGGACAGTCCCAAGGGGAGTGGCTTGTAGTTGTCCCAGCTTTAGCCATCCCATGCACATATGGGCAGCAAAATAGACATAGACAGTAGGACACCCAGTGATCCTTCATTCTGCACCATGAAGAACCAGTTTGGTGGATGGGGATGATGTATCCTTAGGGTGGGGACCTGTAGGGAGCCCAGCCTCTTAGAATGTATCGGATGGGCAAAGGCCACTGGAAGAAGGTGGTCCTGAAGATATCCCAGGACCAGATCCTCATTTGCGGCAACCTGAGCAGCACTACTGATAGATAAACAAACAAACACATGTTTTGCACCCTGTTTGAGATGGTAAAAACCATGACTTGGAAGGAAGCTTGCAAAGCAGATTTCAAAAGCTGATGGAAACCACTTTGCAGTGAATTTTACAGACACGCTGCTTGTATTTCCACTCAGTTGGATATAATCATCGTAACAGATTTCAGAAGAGGGTTGTATGGCTAGAAAACCATCTGGTCAATTTGTAAGGATACCTTTCTAACAAAAAAAAAAATCCATCTGGAGATGTAGGAAGTTGTTTGGAATTATGGGGCCCATCACTCAATTTCTTGGCCTCATCCCTCAAAATTTCTTAAAAGTTTCTAAAGAAGTTTGAAAACTGGGGGGCTGAAAGTAATGAATAACACCTTGAGTTATTTCAGGAATTACTTCATCTCTACTGTTCTAAAAGTAACAAAACTATGAACTTGGTTTGTTAACTTTCTATCCCACCATTCCTCTAACACAGGGATTCTCAACCTTGGGAACTTTAAGATGTGTGGACTTCAACACCCAGAATTGCCCAGCCAGCCTGGCTGGGGAATTCTGGGTGCTGAAGTCCACACATCTTAAAGTTCCCAAGGTTGAGAAACACTGCTGTAGCACCTTAAATTAGCATACGTAGTATTCCCTCCATATTTTTCCCCCTAACAGCAACCCTGTGGTATAGATTGGGCTGAGACATTGAGGAGCTCCAAATCATTATCTAATTAACTTCCATGGTTGAAAGTTTATTTGAACCTAAGATTCTAGGTCAGTGTTTCTCAACCAATGCTGGCTGGGGAATTCTGGGAGTTGAAGCCCACACATCTTAAAGTTACTGAAGTTGAGAAACACTGTTCTAGGTTATCTATACTCAAAATAAGTGCAGATTCTTTGAATTTCAACAATTACAGTTCAATTTCTAATCTTTACTTCTTGGACAAGGGTTAGAGAGGGTGCAGGTTCTTCATGTAGTTTGGAAGGAAAATGAACACTGAAATTCAGTTTGTTCTGCATTCAAAAGCAGCTTTAAGACTACAGAAACCATGGTCCATCTGATAGATGACTTGCAGTAGGAGGTGAGGGCAGAAGAACAGTCTTCTTGTTCTGCTGGACCTATCTTGTATTCAGTCTGTAGCCCAGATCTGGGAGCATAGTGTTCTGGGATGTTCATATTTTGGGGTATTAGATGGGCTAAGAGACTTCCCATCCAAATGTATGTCTCAGCACACTTCTCTGAGTCTTCTGTGTCTGTCTTCCATAAGTGGGATAACATAAACGTAGAGTTTTCATTGTAAGAAAAATGGTGGACGGATCCAAACTTTCTGGAGGAAAATGGAGGAAAATATTAAGCAGATGATGTATCACTGTTTTTTGTTCCAGGTGTGCTCAAGCTTTGTGGGTTAGAGTGTTGAGACCTCTTTGTCTAAAAATTCCACATTTCTCCTTCCCATCCACCTCAACTTTGTGAAGAACAGAATTCAGAATGAGATCTAAATTAGAGATTTTGAGGGGTGTGTGTGTCATTTTTGCTTGTTCCAAGAGCTTTTGCTAACATCTCCTTACTTCTCTAATTGGGACCTACCTCAGGGCAACCATCACAGTTATTTCTGCCACTGTTCTGTAAGGTCTGCTCTTCTACTTTCTCCTGATCACAAACAATTAGAATATGATTCATAGTAACAGAAGCCATTCCTTGATTTGCCACTCTTTAGATCAAAGTTTCTTAACTTTGGCAGCTTGGAGATGTGTGGACTTCAGCTCCCAGAATTCCCCAGCCAGCATGGCTGGCTGGGGAATTCTGGGAGTTGAAGTCCACACATCTCCAAGCTGCCAAGGTTGAGCAACTCTGCTTTAGATCCTTGTAGAGATTAATTCTCGTCAGCCAAGTTCTTCTACCAGTGAGAGCCTGGAAGATTACCTTGGTGCGTTGAAGCCACCATTTAAGGGGCAAGACCAGCCTGCTTGAACCTTCTACCAGATGATTCCTAAGAGCGCACTCGGTTTCCCAGCTTGAACAACTTGCACCTGATGTGCGATGCTCCTTAATCTTCTGCTTGGAGTTGGATTTGGGCTTATTGATTCTGAGTTTCTAACCCCCTCTGTTGAACTGACGATGTGCTCTCTTGTGCCTTGGATCCACAATGGCTTTAATCTTGACTCTTGCCAAGACCTGACGTTCTCGTTCCACTCCTTCAACCCCACCCAGGCTCTTTGGTTCAAGAGCTCAGGCGACGTGATTCGGGGAGAATTTTTGTCCTTTACGAGGGAGCTTCTTCATAACGTTTTGCAATTTCCAAACCTTTCAGGGGGGCAGGAGGAGGAACATCTGCTAGACCCCAAGCAGCAACGCCTCAGAAAAATCCTTTCCGGGCTTAGCTGGTAATCTGGAAATTGAGCTGGGGCAGCGAATGCAGATCATCTTTTTAACCTGTAAGTCAAGATCTATGTGCAACCTTTTCATCCATTCCAACTTTTCTTTTTTTTTTTTTAAATTTTAAGCATATAGAAAAAGTTACCCATGGCGTTTTGGGCTGGGCCTTCTGCATCCTGAAGGGGGAGGACTTTCCAGCCAAAGCTATACAGTGGAGGTCCCTTCTCCGCTTTCTCCCCCTGCCTGAGAGACGGGAGGATGGAATGTAACAGCTGACCTGCTTTTTGAATTTAGAATGTTCATTAATAGGATATTACACCATATGCTTAACGCTGTCTTCTCCCCCCCCCCCCCCCGCTCCCTCTTCTTCTCCCGTGCAGCTGCCAAATTGAGAGACTTTCTAATTAGTAATGGCATAATGAGAATATTCAGAGGCTAATGTAGTGGGTGGGGATGTGAAGTAGATCGCTTGGCCTGAACTGAAAATATTTCTGTACAGAATCCCAGGGATATAATGATACTGTCGTTTAAAAAAAAAAAATGGAGGGGAGAGGAACAGCATGATCTTTGACAAATTAATAAAAGAATTCACTAAACCAGCCAACCTACAAACAAACAAAGGACTTTAAACATTAGTGTTTTTCTTTACAAAGGTTGCATTAATCTCAGGAATCCTCCTCGTGCTGCTGGGTGATGAAACGTGTGTGTGTGTGTGTGTTTAAAAAAAGGAAAGATGGAAGGGGTTTGGGCAGAGAAGCATTTGCCAAAACAGCAACAACAACAGACAAAATAAGGCCCATCCATGTGAAATGCAGAAGAGTGTAGATTTCTATGCCCTGCTAAGTCACTGATGGTATTCAAGGTATTCAGGTATCTTTCTAATGGCCAGATTATTATTTATTAAATTTGTATGCCACCCAGAGTCATTGGGAGTTGGGTGGCGTGCAAATTTACTAAATAATAACATTATTATCATTATTAACAGTTTTAAAAAATAGAATTAAATCAAGAATGCACAGCTTCATTCTCCAGGATCGCCTGCTCCCCTCCTTAGAAGCTTTGCATGAGGCTTCCAGAAGCTCTCGAGAATTGCCACCAAACTGTAACTTAAATCAGACAAAAGGGGCAAGTATTTAATAGGCGGGGGCTGTGTCCCCCCAACACACTCCCTACTTACTTTTTCTTCTTCCTTCACTTGGACAAATTTTGAACTCAGCCTCGGCAGCTAAGAAAATTATGGTTGGCAAGTTTGTGTTTTGAAATGCTGGAGAAGGTTTTCCAATGGTTGCTACCAATGTGAGCAAGTCTTCTGAAGAAGAAAATATTTGTTTTTCTGGCCTGGCAGAATTCACTGAGTCAGTTGGACTTTATTAGCACAGGACAGTTTAAGTACCCAATGCAGGCCATCCTCATGATTTGCAGGTTCCGCATTTGCAAATTCACTGACTTGCTAAAATTTATTTGTAATCCCCTGATCAATACTTGCGATGCGTTTGCAAAAAATTTGAGTCTCCCAACAGGCATTTTCCCAGCTGAGGTTTAAGTATTTGCTAATTCAGTGCTTGTGGTGACTTTATGGAAGTACTGCAAATAACAAGAATTGACTGTATAGTGGACACAGAGTGGCAAGTGGGCACCCAGCAAAACTCTCAGAACTGATCATGTGATTTCTCAAGTACATGAGATGGGGGTTCTTCTCAATAGAAAGACCATCCAACGTCTGAGTCATGGACACTTGTCCGCCTCCATTTGAAAAAGGGAAATTCAAACGTTCTGTCTTAGAGTTCAGTTCAGTGATTTAGAACAGGGGGTAACGGCAGAATTTATGAGCAACCTCTGTAGACAAGGAACGATTTGTGAATTGGTGGGATTCTACTGGTGAATATGAAGAAGGCTGAAACCTCCATTCCTGTTCAGAGAGCTAGGGATATTCACAGGGGATAGTCAAAAACAGCAAGATGGTGAGAGTTGAAGTTGCAATGGAAGCTTCACCTGATGTACATCGTGTGCAGAAAGCACAGAGACATCCGTTTTCCTTTCCTTTTCTTTTTCTTTTTGCAATTTCTCACCCCAGGATGCATACATCAGTTGGCTGAATGCTTTTGAAATTCTTGAATGCTAGGCTTCGTTCCAACCTGGTGGGAAAGCTGCATCGTCATTTCTCTCAGCTTCCGCACGTACCAAAGAGTTTGAACATGCCTCTTGCTAGATCAAAATTACAGGAAACCCCAGGAAAGAATTAAATGGTATAAATCTGTAGGTGTCATGTGGGTGACATAACAAGGGCAGGCTGAAAGGGAGCAAGGAAGACTCTTGTAGAGTGGTAATAACTAAAAGCCAAATTATAATAAACAAAGAAAACAGGCCCATAAAATGCCTAACGCTGGGCATTTATATGGCTTCTGTAAATCACAATATCTCCAGCAAAACTAGGAAATATTAATGAGCAAAGATATAGACTTGGGTGAGGAAAGAGATTCCATTTATAAGATGGAGATGCGCTTGTGTTTTGCTACAATGACTTAGTTACACAAGGACTTGCACCAAGGGCTTCATCAATGGGCCGGGGGGGCGGTTCTGGTGGTGCTGTTGTGTGCTATTATATGTATCGGTGTACTGTAGAGTCACTTCATGGATGAGGGGTGTTGAGGTCCCCAATTCTACATTCTACCTCCCCTTGAAAGCCCAGGTGTGCAACATAAAACTCCAGGAACTTATGTGCCTCTCCCCAACACCCTAGGTGTGGCCCATGGAGACCTTCCAAATTCCTCCTCATTTTCCTGGAGGCTCCGAGTGCTGTAAACACAGTATGCCTCCCCCCCCCCACTGCTGCATCTTGTTCTACATTAGTGTTTCTCAACCTCAGCAACTTTAAGATGTGTGGACTTCAACTCCCAGAATTCCCCAGCCAGCATGCTTTAGGATGGGTGGACTTCAACTCCCAGAATTCCCCAGCCAGCATGCTTTAGGATGGGTGGACTTCAGCTCCCAGAATTCTGGAAGCTGAAGTCCACCCATCTTAACATTGTTGAGGTTGAGAAACACTCATCTAGATGATACTTCTGGAATGTGTGAAGAACCTGATTGGACGCTGGACATTAGCAAAGGTATGAGATTATATCTGTAACTAGTTCTGATGGTCAGAAGTGAATGCTACAGACAGAACAGCAGAAGAGGGGAAGATTAGCAGCCAAGAGAGGACAAAAACCTTTGTGGGGAGGGATCCAAGAAGTCATGATCATGAAATGCTGATAGATCCTCGGTGGAAAGCATAGAACAATAGCATGGAAAACAATATCCTAACATTTCCCAACAACAAATATTATTTGTGTGTAAATGCATGCACATACATGCATAGTGGCCTAATTCACTACCAAGTTTGGTGAAAATGTATCGGCTCCATTCATGGAGCATCTTAAGCTTGATAGTGTTCATCTTGGTCCCTTCTATTGTGGCTAAGTGGTTTGTGCAGACCCACCTGCTTGATTAGTGCATGGTTCAGTGTAATGTGGGGACCCAGGACACTGGTAAATTGGGGAAGTAGGTAAGCATGTTGTGCAAATGCAGTCCCAATGTATATTTCCCGCCCCCCCCCCAAGATTTGGTTGATTTTTGCAGCTGGAGCATTTTTCTGGAGAAAAAAAGACTCTTTCTGCAAAGCTCACCATCTTCATAAAACGTTCAGCTCCTTGAAATATTCAAATTCATTCTTCTGTCCATATGACAGCCAAAGCAAGGGAACAGGAGGAGGATGAAACTAAGATTGATCAAATAAACCATAATGAATGTTCCTCTTGACTGGACCAATTAACATTCCAAGAGATAATTTTGCTAACTAACGATTAACCCATTTAAATAGAAAGGCCTGGGATTTCTCTCCAGCGGATTGATGTTAGTTTATCTCTCTCTGGCTCTCTCTCTCTCAAGAAAGCAGGAACATAATCAAACTGGATAAATCTGAGTGACAGGAGTAACATAATAGTTTCAGAATGGACAAGAACTTTACGGATTCTAGTGCTGTTGTTTTCATAATTTCTCCATTTAAGGATCTGCCTTTGCTAAATTTCAACTGGAAGCCATGTATATTGCAGAAGAAACTCAGAGGTGCTTCACTGTGTCTGATCATCCTGAAGGGAACTAACTAGATTGCTTAGATTTTACTATTCTGATACTGTTCATAGAGGACAGGTCTACTAAGGTCTGCTAATCTTTAAGACTTTGTTACCTTTGGAAGGTAAAGAACTGTTTTGTTCTACTGTGAAGAACAAAATTCTGGATCAAGATAGGCCACCAGGGCAGTTGTGATGTTCTTACACTAATATTCTCCCACCTGGAGCCTTCTAAACCCTCTGAATGACAACTTCTAGGAAATTCTGGGAGATGTTATCCAAACATATCTGGAGGAATCACATTTATTTATTTATTAGATTTGGAACCAGCCTTTCCTCCAGGTGCTCAGCTTGGAGTCTACAGCATTTCCTTCTCCAAGTTTCCTTACCTCAACAATCCTGCAAGAAGCTAAAAGAGTGACTGGGCCAATATCACCCAGCCAAATTCCATAGCTGTAGAACTCAAATCTGGATTTCCCTGAGTCTAATCTAATGCCTTAAACACTATACTATCCTGGTTCTCCTTCACCCACCATATCCACCTAATTTCAGATTCAGTTCATACAGGAGAATATATACCCTCAACTCTTTCCTAAATATTTCAGTAAATGTTTTGTGGTGGTAAGCAACTCCTTCTCTTACCTACCATTAATCTACCAAACTTATCTACCATTAAAGATATTTCTGTTGATGAACAGGAGATGAAGAGAAAGATCTGGGGCACAGTTTGAGAACAATTGTGTCAATGAAAATACGAACGTAGTTCAAAAGAAGGTTAATTCCTAAACAGTAGGTATCAATCTTTCTACAGTCAGAGGCATTTGTTTCTACAAACAGCTTGAAAGTTACCAAAGCACTGTAGGCTTACTAGCAGTAACCAAGATAGACTCACTTGATGCAAATGGTACAGTGGCTTTTTTATGTGGAGCCACAAGACCACATGGAAGCTTTACTTAATATCTTTCATGGAAGCACCATAACTACATGGAGGATGTTCAATAACCAGGGAAACCTATTGATACTGCAGCCTTTGTAAGCAACTTTTCAGAATTTACAGAGCAGACTGTGATAAATGAGGAGTCACCTTTCTTCTCCATTGCTTCAGAGGGCAAGACTAGGTAGACATTTGAAGGAAACAGACTTCAGCTGAATGTCAAGAGATGGATGGAACTCAGCTGGAAGAGATGTGGGAACCTATCTGCTTCTGGAGTTGGTGGGATTTCTTTCAATGGAGGCTTTTCAGCAGAAGCTGCCCAGGCTGATGGAATTGAAAAGAACATTTCTGAAATGAGGAGAGGGTTGGACTTGAAGTCCTCCAAGTTTTCTATACAGCTGAGTTCACGCAACATTCTTAACCTTAAACCTAGTCAACAGAAAACAAATGGGTTCACCACCACACCATGGCCAAGAAACAAACCACAGGATGGTTTAATATAATGGTCTCATACACAGAACCTGCCTGGAAAATAGTTGGGTTCCTACAATATGCACTATTAGCAACTACTCAGCCCTGTTTAGCTGAATCTGGTGTGTTGTGTGAACTCAACCTATGATCCTACAATAAAGCAGGGCACAAAGGAGGCTCTGAGGTAAAGTGGCAATACCGGGGAAGGTCTCACCAGAAAAGATAAGGCAGGTGCCTCATGTGCAAATTTTCCTTAAGAAAATATTTTGAGCCTTGCTGAGGCATGTTGGCAGGTGTTTTGGGTCTCATTCTATTTATTATTTTAATCCACACGATACTGCTCTGCTCCTTGGGTCCGGTGTTCATTTAAAAAAAAAAAAAAATTATAAAATTGCAACAGTGGAAATAGTATAAAAATATTTTGGAAGGGATGAGGAAGAAGGAGATGGAAAAAAAATCATTTTCTGAGTGAGGTGACATCTCTCAAACATCATAATTAGGTATTGGTGAATATAGCTGGATGTTACTTTAGCACAATGTTTCTCAACTTTGGCCACTTGAAGATGTGTGGACTTCAACTCCCAGAATTCCCCAGCCAGCATGGCTGGCTGGGGAATTCTGGGAGTTGAAGTCCACACATCTGCAAGTGGCCAAGGTTGAGAAACACTGCTTTAGCACATTGATGAAACATGTGAGATTAAATGGATAAGCAATATTTATGAATGTCTTCTCATTTAATAGGCAGGTTTTTTAAAAAGTGAGAAGAACTTAAAGGAAAGGGGGGGGGGTGCAGAATAACCATATTCCTATATCATGTCAAGAGGCAGTTCTGAACAAAATGCATGTTATTTTTATTTGCTAGACATATATCCAACCTTTCCTTCAGGAGCTTAAGGTGGTCTATGAAACACTCTCTCCTTCAGGTTTTCCCACAACAACAACCCTGTGAGGTAGGTTGGGCTGGGAGAGCATGCTTGGCCCAGAATCACCCAGTGCCTCTGTGGATAAGGATGGACTCGAATCTGGGTCTTCCTGCTCCTGGTCCAGCACCTTAACTAGCTCTCTTTAACGGAATTATTCCACGATATTAAGAAAATGGCAAGCCATTCCCCCCTTGTTGAATCCAATGATGATCTTTGTAAGAAGATCAGCTGGGCTGGCCGACATTCTATTGGAATTATGTAAACCGTGCTCTGAATATTAAATATTCATCACGCCCATATTAAAATCCAACAGCATCTTTTAGGGAAATAATTAAATGATATTTGATTTTGCCTTAAGAGTCAGGGGTCGTGTAAGAGTGTGCAAGAGCCTCATAAATATTAAGATATTTTTGAGCAAACGCAGCCCCACTTTGCCGTATGAATCATGCATACATCTCTTTTTCTCCCCCCCCCCCCTTCCACTCCCCCATCTCACATGCCATGAGAAAAGAAAAATAGAAGTCTCTGCTGTAATATATAGATAGCAGTCTGGCATTTTCCAATATCAGGAGGAAAAAAATCGCCTGGGAATATCAAACAGTTCCAAGAGTTTTTGGCTCACTACTTGTTGAAAACGGATTGGTTAGATCACCTGGTGACCTCCTTGCATTTCAGATGTGTTCCCCGATTGGCTGGGAGGTATTTTGGAAAAGGTATTTTGGAAAGTAGAGAATATCCATTGCCTATTAATGAAACATGGGATTTTTCCAAGACAGAAAAGTCTTAGGAAATACAGTGGGAAAATGGAGAGATGTGGCTAGAGGAGCATCTTCAGCAGCATTAAAATGGGGGGGGGGGGGCTTTACTGAAAATGATTTTTTTTAAAAGTGGGGTGGATCATGGTTTTACCTCCCTTATGAATTAGTCCTTACCGGATTAGGATGATGTTTTTTTGATGGAGTGGTAGGATCACTGATAGACCTACCTTGTTCTAGCAGTTGAAGGAGGTGACCCAAATCCTTCCAGTTTCATAATTATTGATAACTAGTTGGCACAGAGGGCATTAGAAAGTGAGACAATGACTAAGGCAGAGGTGGAATACTGACCTCCTGTCCTTTGGTGACATTCCTACCTCTCTGTAGCAACTGAAACAATAAGCCAGCTTTGCAAAACTGGTTGTATTACCCTTTCAGAGCTAAAGGGTGCATTTCAGCTGGCTGAAGATCTGCAGTTAGAGCTTACGCTGAACTTATAAATCAGAAGCAAGCACTACTATGGGGATCAGGAATCTGTGATCCTTCAGATGTTATAGAACAGTGTTTCTCAACCTTGGCAGCTTTAAGATGTGTGGATTTCAACTCCCAGAATTCCCCAGCCAGCATGGCTGGCTGGGGAATTCTGGGAGTTGAAGTCCACACATCTTAAAGCTGCCAAGGTTGAGAAACACAGCTATAGAACAAAATACTTCTCACCAATAGCTTCTGGGAAATGTAGTTCAGCAACACCGGGAAGACCAGAATTTCTCTTCCCTTTTGCTACTGGGTTAAACAGAGTTTACACCCAGGTACCTATAGGTAGGTTTACAACTCATGCCTGTAAACTCAACTGTGATATTATTTTGTGGCTTGTATCTTTGGGAGGTTGGTTTTGTGATGGCCTTTTAATCCAGAGAGTTAGCCTCTTTATGTCGGAATCATAAAAAAGCAAGATATGGATATTGTATGTAGCAATGAATGGCTCCTTTTCAGCAAAATGGTGGGTAGGGTGTTGTTTTTATGAGCTTTGGTGTCTCAGAGATTTATCAGTATATTAAAATAGGTTGTGCTCAAGACCTGAGAATGCTGGTCACTGTTTTGGGGGTGAAGGAACCAACAAGGTTCATGAGATGCTAGCAAAGGGTGATTTCATTTCTGTTAGCCCTTCTAGATACTCCAGACAAGAAATACAACTATGAATACTAACTAACTTTAATATAAGGTTACCTTAACAGAATCTTGCAAGGCTGAAAGTATTTCTTCCCCCCTTTCCTTTTGCTCTCCAGAAAACTAGGGAGGGTCCCTTCTGAGATGCTTCCCACATCCCTTTTCCTTCTGTGGGCTGAGATACCTTTTACATGCCGGTTGTCCTGTCTGTGGCTCTTCCTCCTGTCTCACAAGGTCATTCCCGCATACCATTACAACTTCCTTCTCTGCTGGGTACCTTGGATGGGTTGAAGGCAGGCTTCTCATAATTTTCCAAGAGGTAGAGGGGACTGAAGAAAGAAGCATAGAAGGACTTTGGAGGTTTAGCCATCCTCTTGTGACCAGATTGCCTGGAAAGAAGTTAGGCTAGCTCCTTCGCCCAGATTCTGTTTCCTACCATTCCTGGTAACTTTGTGAGGTCTGGCTGTGAAATGGCTATCTCAGGTGCTGGGTTCTTTGTGGCGGGGCAACCGTAGAGGTTCCACACGACTGTTGAAGTAAGAACCAACTCCCAGTTTGATTGGCATCAGAATGTGGGATGGAAGAGGAACCATCTTCTCCTGTATCTCCACTAGGATAGTTGGGCTGATCCTATCCATGGGTACAAGGGCGGGCCTTTGCAAAGATCTGGATACAAGGCAAGGTTTTTGAACTCCATGTTATCTGCGTGTATAAGCAACAAGATCAGGTTCCTGTCACAACCTGAGCAAAAGTTGCTGAGTCTCCTGATTCTTCCTCCTCCTCCTCCTCCGCCTATTCTTTGATTTCTACAGAGCAATTTCTTGAAATTGCACCCACCACCCCATCTCTTGTTCATTTTGAGGTTCTGCAGGGAAATGTTCTTTGGCTGAATGCTGAGTGAAATAAATTTCAAAACCTCTCCTGCAAATGACATAGCACATAAATATTCAGTAAATTAGCAGCACACTTTTATAGATTTATCAGTCACGGCTGGCAGAAAATGACAGGCAGTGTTGTAGCTGAAATATTAATGCTGACAAATTAATGATTTCTGAGTAAATGATGTCATTTTTGCACCATTTCATTAAAATTTACTCACTTTCAATATCAGCTTCATTCCTATGCTTTAATACACCCTCCCTCGAAAAATTAAAACAACTTGCATTCTTTCCCTACTTTCTTTGCTCCTTCTTTTGGGCGCTTCAGACCGACATTTCATACTTTTTCATCAAATTGTTTTCGTGTTCCAAGGATTGGGGGGGGGGGGGAAGCTACAATTTCTCTAAGACCCACACCGTGTACATGTATAAAAGTACTGCATTGTTTTTGGACCACAGAATCCCAGTTTGGAACCTCTTTATGTAGTTCATTTTCCAGTTCAACCAAATACAGCAGCCCAGCCTACAAAAATGCATGGGGGAACCCGAGAAGTCTCAACCTGTATTAGGTTCCTAGGTGTCCATTCATAAACTGCATTGATCTGCATTTTCAAAAAACGCTCCATTGTAGAGTTTATGTGTTTATTTATTCACTTACAGCAGTGTTGTCCAAACTTGGCCCCTTTAAGATGAGTGGACTTCAACTCCCAGAATTCCCCAGCCAGCCATGAAGTCCACTCATCTTAAAGGGGCCAAGTTTGGACAACACTGACTTACAGTATTTAAATACTACCCTCTTCCATAAAACTCCAGATGGACTTTTAAGAAAATTGTGCCCTTAAAAAAAAAAAATTCTTTCATATTCCCCACCCTCCAGGAGGCTTATTTTTTGACCCCCACCCTCCACCCTGTTCAATGCTGCTGTTTGGGAGTCATCCAACCACTGCTGAGCCAAAATAACAGGCTCTGAATCACTTCAGCAATGGCTGAGTGATGCTCTGAAGCCTCCATCAGTCCCAAGGGGGAAGCAGCCCGAGATGGTACTTTACTATTTTCTTGTTTTTACCATTTGCTACGTTTGCCGTGGGAGGGGGGAAAAAAAGGAAGCCCCCAGAGCCATCTATCTGTGCAGGAGGGAAATCATTACCCGTGGGATTCTATTCCTTTTCTTTGCTGAAAATTTTTTCAATGTCTTAAAACAGCAAGATGCTGCCTGACAGGGCTGGACAGCAGGTCTGATTCAAAGGCAGAGAGATGATTTGGTGCACGTGGAACTCCAGCCTGCAACTCCTCAACCAGCTGTGACTTTTCCTGGGATTCCTGGGCACACATCTGTATCTACAGCACAAACAGCTTGGGGAAAGCCCCGCCGGCTGTAAAGAACTACAGATGTGCCCCCACCTGCCCCCTTGTGCTCCAAAGCCCCCTTTTGCTTTCGAATCCAAAAGGCTGCAAAGGGGACATGTCTGATAATGAGGAGGAGCTTTAAAAAAATGGATGAAGGGCACTGCAATGGATGAATCTACAAACTTTGTAATCCTGGGAATACTAAATAGGGAACAAGTCCTGTTGAAGCCAGCCAAATACCTTCCTGACATGTCACGGCTAGGATACAAATATAAGCAGGATAATATTTTGTATACGCCTTCACCTTACTGAAGCAGTCTACAAATGGATAAATCAATCATGTAATGTAATGTAGTACAATACAATACAATAATAAGCAGCCTGGTCTCTCCAACACTTTGTAAGTTCACAGATTTCAGAGGTCTCCAAAATTTCAAACACAGGATTTTCTGCCCCGTGTGACAACACCAGGAATTGAACACAGAATGGGCACCCTTTGGATGGTCCAAGCTACTTTGAACATTTTTAGGTGACAGCAAATAGGACAGCAATGTCCAAAAAAAGAGGGTTAAGTTACCGAAAAGCTGAACAAGGGAAGAATCCATATATACCTCTGACTGCATGTATAGTGATTGGCTTACTCTAATTCTTTTAGTCACAGTTGTTCATTGATCAAGATTACCATAACATCTATATTTATGGATTATACATGCACTGATTATTTCTATTACAACTAAAACGTGGTGTAAGCAGTTTAGAGTGTGAATGGAGGATCAGGGGCTGAAGAATGGGCAGGTCAAATAGAGTAGATCATAAAAGTTGCAAGGAAAGGAAAGGTGAAGAAAAGGGGTCTGCAGGAAAGATGGCGGGGGGGGGGACCCAACCAGAATGAATGGAAAGGTCAGAGGCTGCCAAGAAAGAAATAACAGGGATGCGAAGATCCTTAAAGAGAGCAGCCTGTGGTTTTTAAGTGTAAGAATTTGCTGAAATTTACAAATGATGTTACCAGCTACCTTAGGTTCCTGAAGAAAATTCAGGATAAAACTGTAGCATAGAAATATTTGAAGGGCTGTAGCAGGGAAGAGGGTTTGGATTTATTCTCCATAGTGCCTGAGGACAGGGTGAGGACCAACGGGTGAAAGCTTTATGGGGGAGATCCAAACCTGATATATGGAGGAGTTTTGTGCCTGTGAGAGCTATGAAGCCATGCTTCCTGGACTCAGGGGTGCTCCATCACTGGAGGTTTTGAGACAAAGGTTGGACAGCCACCTGTCTAGGATGGGAGGAAGATTCTTGCCCTGGGCGGGGGGTTGGACTAGATGGCCTCCCAGATCCCTTCCAACCCTAGGATTCTATGAACTAAATATAGGCTACAGCTGGATGAATTCCAGAGAAGGAGCTAAGTTGATTAGCACTGGGGAGTATTTGAGTCTGTGGATGCACCACCAAAGTTCTGATGTTTGGGGCTGAAGGGATTTATATAAAATCCAACAGGGAGGAGGGATTATAAGATTGTAATTATCTGTTGAAGAAAAGTTCGGAAGTCATTATATTTCATAACTTTAGTTTCTTTCTTTCTTTCTTTCTTTCTTTCTTTCTTTCTTTCTTTCTTTCTTTCTTTCTTTCTTTCCTTTCTTTTTTCTTTTCTTGCTCTTTTCCTTCCTTCCTTCCTTCCTTCCTTCCTTCCTTCCTTCCTTCCTTCCTTCCTGCCTGCCTGCCTGCCTGCCCTCCCTCCCTCCCTCCCTCCCTTCATTAAATCAATTTATATAGCCACCCATCTCATCACAGGCGACTCTGGGCAGCGTACAACTTCCCTTTCTTTTCTTTTTCTTTTTTAGATTTGTCTTACTTTTTTTGTAAAGTTCTCAATAAATACAATTTCAGTTCAAAGTTCTGATGGTTGAAGAATCCACCATTTTCTAAGCCCAGGCCACCTCTGCTACGAGGAGCATTACTCACCTCTTCAATAAAACTGATTTATATTAAACTACAATGTTGAATGACAACGTTGAGTTCTTCTATGTCCCTCTCCAACAATCCTGCTGGGCAGGACTGAACCATCTACCCAACACCGTGGAGTAAGGTCAGTTAAACAGAAATGTGTCTGAACATTGTCCGTAACAATTCTGTGCACAGCAGAGGGGTGAACCTAAACAACAACAGACCTGTTTGTGTGTGTGTGTGCGCGTGCAGGCACATGTGTCTAAATTCCTTTTCTAATTTGTGGGAGGTCACCAGACTTTGCAGTAACTTTTTAACTTCAAAACAGCCTATGTTCTTGTTAGTATCACAAGACCACCCATCATCACCCTAATTATATATAAATATACATAAAAGGGTGGGATAAAAATCTCATTGTCGTCATTCTGGTTTCTTCCCCCCACCCCCCATCTATTTACAATGATTACTAGGCCACATTGTGTTGCTGGGAGATCATTGTAAACAGAAGAAAAAAAGAAAAAAGGAGGAAAAATGGCAAGATAAAGTGAAGTAAGGTAAACCACGTCCACACGGCATTACCATCAGAATTTTTTGCTCCTTTTGAAAGAGAGAGCAAAATAGAAACCCTTTTTAAAGGGCATTAAAATTCCAACAAACACGAACTCCCCATTGGCTTCTCCCAGGGGGGCTATGATTTTCCAGTTCTATTTAATATGTCGTCGTCGTTGTTCGTAGAAGGAAAGTCTTTGTTTTCGAAACTAAATGAAGCCTAATTTAGGACTTATTTGCAGTTTGTGTGTGTGTGTGTGTGTGTGTGTGTGTGTGTTTCCTGGCTTAAAATGGTGGAAAACCATCACAATTTTGACAATTGTTCTCCAACTGGGTTCCGAGGCATTCGCATGGAGCTGTCATCCTTTCTCTTGAAAATGTTGATGCCCCTCTAGTTGCCCTCCTTGGGTACCCACTAAAGCCAGAATTAACCTCCACAACTGAACATGATAAAAAGGGAAACCCAGAAAGAAACTCATTGTCCCCTACCTTCTCTGTCCAATGGTGGCCAAGACTCAAACATTGTGTGCCCGTAATGCCTTCACTGTCAGTCAGAGTTAGACTGATACTTTGCATGGACTTCGTTAGCCGATGAACAAACCAGGGAACTCGGTCAGCCCATTTACTATGCGCTGGACAGGAAGAACAGGACACCCACCCAAATATATTATCTAAGGCAGGGTTCCTCAACCTTGGCCAGCTGGGGAATTCTGGAAGTTGAAGTCCACACGTCTTAAAGTTGCCAAGGTTGAGGAACCTTGATCTAAGGGGGTGGCTGATGGGGAAACACAACAGAAAAAGAAAGGAGGAAGGGAAGGCTGAAAGCTAGAAGAAGAGCATGGAAAGAGGAAGGGAGGAAGAGAGGGACATGGTGGGATGGAAGGTGACAGGCAAGACAGGGAATAAAAGAATGCAAAGGGAGGGCAGGAAGGAATAAAGGACAATAGGGCAAAGCGTCTCCAAAGGTTTGGTTTTGGTAACACTTTGGTCAAAAACTATAGTTCAAGATCACTTGGAAAGAGTGCTTATGAAGAGTCTTTCATCCTTGTCTATATATATAATTTTATTATGTGCCATCCAGTTGGTGTCAACTCTTAGCAATCACATAGATAGGTCTTCTCCATGATAATGTCCCTAACCTAGTCCTTCAGGTCTCCCAGCGATGGCCCCATCACCACTGTAGCTGAGTCCCTCCACCTTCTGCTGGTTGTCCTCTTCTTCTCTTTCCTTCCACCTTTCCCAGCATCAGAGCCTTTTCCAGAGAGCTGAGTCTTCACATTGATTGATTGATTGATTATATGCCATCAAGTCAGTGTTGATTCTTAACAACTACGCAGATAGATTTTCTCCAGGAGGATCTGTCCCCATCCATCTTGCTGCTGGTCATCCTCTCCTTCTCTTTCCTTCCGCCTTTCCCAGCATTAGAGCCTTCTCCAGAGAGCTGGGTCTTCGCATCATGTGTGCAAAGTAGGATAATATACGGTATATAGCTTCTCCTTGTGCTGATTTCTACAGCCCTCAGTGACCTGGCACAGGGATATATAGAGCTGTCTGCTTCTAATTTAACAAAAGAGGACATTTGGGGAGAGGTTAGGGAGGGGGTCAAAAAATCAAGATGGCAGCCACAATGAAGGCCTGACTCCTTTTTATGTACTGAATTTTTTGACACCCCCCCCCCCCAGATCCCATGGCTTAACCATAAGTGTTTCTTTTAAGCTGGAGATGGACCACCTGTAGACTACATCTGGTCCATCCATTGACCTCCCAGATCACATATGAAATATGGCAATAAGAATCAATTTCCTGCACTGGAATCCTATTGTTGCAAAAATAAAGGACTAAACAGGGGGTTCAAAAGCTATTTTACCCCTTATACTCCCTACTTTCTCCAAATGTTACAACGTCCCTGCAAAAAGATGAAGCTAACAAGTGAAATCCAGCTTGACTCCAGGTGACTCTTATAGATCCCTCCGTGTTGTCCGCTTGGCCACCGTACGGAAGTGGTTGTCACTGCTTCCTTCTGGATGTTTGTTTGAGTCCTGAGTCTAACCTCAGTCCTAGAATTACCTAATGGTTTTCCATCCAAGCACTAACCAGGTCTGAGCCTGCTTAGCATTTTTGGAGACCCACCAAGGGTGGCTGCTGGCTGTCATTGGCTGTGACGCAGCCCCTGTAATGTTGCCAAAATATCTTTCTGGAAAAAAATCAGAGAGATAAAAATATCGACGTAGTCAAAGTGCGGGCCCTGATCACAAACCTTGCCTGTCCCTTTTCAAAGATTGTCTTTAGCTGCAACATTGTACGGCAGTGAAACCCTTCTGCCACAGGGGCAAAATCCTCATTTGAGTCCTGTAGGTAATGGGGACGCCAATCAATTACGACTCCAACAAGCTTTCATTTTGCATAGAAGATGGATAGCGTTCTCATCAAACATATGGACTCCAATGTAAGCAGCCGACGCAAAACAAATCTCAGCTAGACGGCTCTCATTCAGTATCCAGCATAGTAAATTGAGTGTTTTACTTAAATGTCTTTTTATAAATACAAATGCCTCCTTTCCCTCCCTCCCACTCTCTCTCTTTTTTTCCCAAGGACGTTGTCAAGGTCACCAAAGACCCCGGTGCTCCATACGGTGTATTAGGCCTAGAAATCTATTTCGATGCACTATTGTTGCTCCTATCCTCCTGTGCCTCCAACTTCATTTTCACTTCAATTTTATCAACCTTCCGCTGGAGACTCAGAGAGATAGGGAACAAGCACTGACATGAATTAGCCTTAAGATTGACTGATAGGGCTTAGCCCAGGGAATTCTGGGTAGAAAGTTCTCCAGGCTCTCGCATTCTCACCGTTCTTTCTCTCTCTCTCCCTCTAAAAAAAATCCACTCCAACCTGTCTCTGTCACTCTCATGTCATGGGCTATGCCAATCCAGTCCAGACTGATGGACAGGGCAAGTTGGCTTCTGATGGGGTAATTTCCCAAAGCCAACTTTCAAATCTATTGTATATCACAGATGGTAGCTAAGTTAGTGCAGAAGTTGGCAGTCAGCATGAAGGCTGGGATGGCTTTTGAGCGAAGGAAATGATGTGGTTGCTAATGGTCAGAGCATCACTGTTTAAGCTTTAAAAAAGCTTTTTCTTTAACTCTAGAAACTTGTCTGGTACGGCTGGATGTGAACGGGGTTCTAGGCTTAGATCAGCGTTGTGGAGTTGAAGTCCACACATCTTAAAGTTGCCAAGGTTGAGAAATGCTGGCTTATATACTTGATAGAGGACAATTCAAAGGTTGGAGAACTCTCTCATCTAATGGTGTCTCACCAAGAAGGAGCATGTGATTTTCCTTTATACAGTGGGCAGTGATTTGTAACCTATTATTGGGGCAACCCAGCCCTACATTTTATGAGATAATTGTGCAATGGGGCTTACAAATGGAAGGTGCTACACAACATTGCCATGGGGAGAACTCTGGTTCTAACCTGCCAGCTATGCGCTCCTCTCAAACACATTATTTTAACTCCACCCTTTTTTCCTAGAACTGTTAATCAGATCTACTTTGGCTATTGGGCATGCTCAGCCTCCTTGCTGTATCTTTGCATCTGGCCCATCCTTATGAAGAATAATAATAGTGATAATAATAACCATCAAACAACAACGTCTGCCTATCCCAGGTCCTTGGGAAGGACTCGAAGGGGTGGATAAAAATGCCAAATCCAGTCTAAACGTCTGGCTGACTGTGCGACCTACCATTATGATATAATCTGGAGGGGAACAACAGGCTTCAGCTGAACCGTGGCAAGACTGAGTCGTTCTGGGTTTTTGGGTCTTCTGGATCTGCACCTTTACTATCTTGGTACTGGATGGGGTGACACTACCCCAGACCCAGTGCACAATCTGGGGGTCCTTCTCCTGCTTGAGGAGCAGGTGGCAGTCCTGGCTAGGAAGGCCTTTGCACAGCTTCATGTTGTGTGCCAGTTGTGCTGTTTCCTGCACCATGAAGCTCTACTCATAGTTACTCACACCCTGGTCACCTCCAGAGTAGATTACTGGACTACACTCTACACATGGCTCCCCCTGAAGACCATCTGGAAGCTTCAGCTGGTGCAGAGTGCGGCTGCGTAGAGATGTGTACCCCTAGGAGGACACCCATTATACTCTGCATTGGCTGCCAGTTTGCTTCCGGGTGCAATTCAAGGTGCTGGTTTTGACCTTTAAAGCCCTACATGGCCTGGGGCCGGGTTATGTGAGGGACCACCTCTCCCCAGTTACACCTGCCTGTCCCATCAGGTCCAGCAGGAGAGGCATGTTGCGGGTCTCGTCTGCTAAGAAGTTCCATCTGCTGGGGCCCAGGAGAGGGGCCTTTTCTGCCATGGCACCCGCCCTGAGGAACATCATCCCCCCGAGGTCAGATTAGCCCCAACCCCAGTGACCTTCCAGAAATCCCTTAAAACATGTTTTTTTCAACAGGCCTTCAAATCCCACGGAGAGCCTGCAAGGTGGTTCTATGATGTTAAGTGATTGGTATTCTCCCGCGATCTTGGCTATTTCATGTTTTGATTTTGATTCACGGTCAGTCTTTTAAGATGGGTTATGTCACTTTAATGGTTGCTATGTTTGGCCATGACCATGAGTCACGTTATGTGAGATGGGCGGCCATGTACGTTTGCTAAATAAATAAATAGATCAGCAAAAATAATCTGGTTGCTCCCAAAACTTGAGGAAATCTCTTAATCTGGAATGCCTCCTGATGATACCACTTTAGCACTCAGTAAAGCATCAAATCCAACCCGCTGCTTAGGGCAGGATCCACTAGGGTGGTGTTTCTCAACCTCAGCCATTTTAAGATGTATGGACTTCAACTCCCAGAATTCCCCAGCCAGCTGGCTGGGGAATTCTGGGAGTTGAAGTCCACACATCTTAAAGTCGCCAAGATTGAGAAACGCTGGCTTAGATACTTGATAGAGGACAATTCAACTTTAAGATGTATGGACTTCAACTCCCAGAATTCTGGGAGTTGAAGTCCATACATTTTACGTGGCTGAGGTTGAAAAACACTGCACTAGAGCATCATTCGTGACAGAGGACCGTTTAGTCTGCCTGAAGATCTCCAGTGAACGAGGACTCACCACTTCATGTGGCAACCTATTCTAAGTCCCGCCTGACATCCGGCCTGAATCTATTTCCATATAGTTTTAAGCACTGCTGATGGTCCTGCCATCTGGGGCCACAGAGAAGAAGTTCACTCCTTCTTCTGTGAGACAATCCTTCCGATAGTTAAAGATTGCTTTCCTATTGCTCCTCAATCATCTCTTCTGTAGACTAAACATACCCAGATCCTTTAGCCGTTTGCTAGAAGGATATAGGATATGAGTGTATATACACATTTGTAAAGAAGAGTCAATTATCCCCGACTTCAGGAAAAAATGCCTTCTACTTGTTTAATTACAGCCGAACACCACTGCCAGTTTGAATTTCCCCATGTTTACAGGCAAGACGATGGAAGACGTATTTCTAGAGGAAAAGAAGAATTTTTCCTTAATTCCTTAAGGGCAGACTCCCTCCTAGCAGCAAAGCAGTTGAGAAGAGTCTTGGAAAAGCCTCAGCTGCATGATCTAAGTTTGTGCCCCTTTTTTTAACAGGCAAATTGGGGCGGCCATCTTGCCTTTTTTGACACCGGCCCTCCCCGTAGATGCTTCTGATGGGAAGCAAAGGGATCTGCAGAGCTCTGGAGACAAGATTGTACAAAAAAGGATATTTTCCAATGCCCTTTGACCGCTTTGTTAACTAACCTTTGCATCACCTTTGCACGAATGAAGGGCAAGAACGCCACACTCCACCCATAAGAATTTTTTTTCCAGATTCTCTTCTCCTTGAAGGAATTTGTAAAGCAAATTCTCTTTCATCAAACTGAACTCCAAACTGTTAGAAAAACATCTGGACAACTTCGCTGCTCAGCTGTACAGAGGTATCGGCAGGTGTGGTGAAGAAAATCAAGATGGAGGCCACAACAGTGCCACGGGGACGCTGAGTCACACATAAAAACCAGGTGGGACTTCAATCGTACTGTTGTGGCTGCCATCTTGACTTTTTTGACCATAGCCTGCAGACCCCCCTGTGGTGGTTGTTGTTGTTTAGTCGTTAAGTCGTGTCCGACTCTTCGTGACCCCATGTGGTAACCCCTGTGGTTAGGTCAGGATAATAATCCATCTAGACCAGTGTTTCTCAAGCCTGCCAACTTGAAGGAGTGTGGACTTCAACTCCCAGAATCCCCCAGCCAATATAATAATAATAATAATAATAATAATAATAATAATAATAAGAAGAAGAAGAAGAAGAAGAAGAAGAAGAAGAAGAAGAAGAAGAAGAAGAAGAAGAAGGAGGAGGAGGAGGAGCTGGTGGTGGTGGTAGTGGTGGTGGAGGATTGGGGCCAGCTATAAATATTGCCAATAAATTAAAAAATGGAGCACATGAATCATAATAATAATAATAATAATAATAATAATAATTATTATTATTATTATTATTTATTGAATTTATACGGCCGCCCATCTCACTTGCATGTAACTGGCGGTGTATCCAATTAAACCACAAACTAACAATCATAAAATCCAACCATTAAAGCCAATTAAAACCTGGAAAAAACGATGGTAGCAGAAAGACAGGGGAGAGTCGGAGCCAGCTCGACATGCTGAATACTGAATGATAGTAAAAGAATAAGAAAGGAATAATAAATCCATAATAAAATTTTAAAAATAAAATATTGAAATATGGCCAATAAAAAAACAAAGGGGGGCTGACCTTGGCCGCTGCTTGCATAGCCCTGCTTGAAGGTGCCCCCCCATGGGCTCCTGGCTACCCGAGGAGTCTCCAAACTTGGCGGGGCTTCCCACCCACTGGCCATCTCCACCTGCCGTGCGCACCTCCACCTGGGCCCCACACCTGCACCCCACACCCTGGGGCCCCTCCTCCTCCTCCTCCTCCTCCCCCCCTTTCCCAGGGAGGCAGGGGGGGCTAATCAGAAGCAGCTGTTTCCCTCCCCGCTGTGGGCTGCGAGCAAGCCATGACAACCCGCTTGACCTTTGACCTCTGAACTTGACCTCCCGCTAATGCCTCCGGGGCCCCCCGCTTGTCAGGGCCGGCCGGCCAGCGCTTTTGTCTTTCGGCGGTTGGGGAGCCCAGACAGATAAATGATTTCTATTTGTCCTTTGGCGCAACGGACGGGCGGATCGATACTGTCCGCCCGGCGTGTCAGGGATTGCTCGCCGCCGCCTCTGAGTGACAACCCTTTGCCCCCCTCCGCCCCATGCCCCCCAAAAACGCCACCTTGGGGGGGAGGGTGAGAGATGGAAAGCTGGAAGAGCTTTATTGATTGCTGCTTTCTGAAAGAGCGGCTCGGGCCACAATAGAGGGAAGAAAAAGGCCAGCGCTTCGTGCGGGGGAAGGCGGCCCACGGCTACCTGCAGCCCGACGATTAGATCAGCGATTGCATTGAAGCGCTGCAGAGGCCGTTCAATTTTGCCTGCTCCGGCTCGCTGCAATTGCCCCCCATTTCTTCCCACTCTCGCTCCCGCGTTGGGCTTCGAAGCTGCGCTTTAGCCGGGGAAAAGCAATGGCCGCTTGACAAAATGCGTTGCCTCGATTGTCCCTTTGGCCAGGGGTCAGCGATGGGCAGGACTGAAAGGCCGTGCATTCCGCTTTTAAATTTTATTAAAAGGCATAATCTTTCGGAAGCTGTTGCTCTGTGCATCGGATGAAGCGAGCAGCAGCTTCCGAAAGATTATGCCTTTTAATAAAATGTGTCGGTGGGAAAAGGTCCACCCGGGCTCCTGCCTTTTTTGCCACTAACACAGCTCTCCTCTTACAACATTCCTATTTTGGGTCAGGATGACACTGGAATGGAGAGCGAAAAGCAACAGCCCCCTTTGCGCGGGGCAGAACTTTGGAAATGAAACAGCCCCTCTCTAAGATGGAGAAGAGTCCCTTTGCCTCCACTAAGACCACACAAAAATCGTGGTGGGAGACGGGCACCGTGGGCTGTCACTTTGCAAGACCTTTCCTGGTTCAGGTTTGGAGCGTAAAAGGTTGCATGAAGAAGCTTCAGCTGGGGGAAGAACGGGGAATTCGTTGTCTCTCGAGCCTGTTCTGGGCAGTGCCCTGGAATAAAGCAAAAATGGTGGGACATAAAAAGGATTTGGAACCAGTGGCGTTTGCAGCATCTGCAAGATGGTGGGCACAGTGTTGCAACTGAAGCTCCCTGCTTTTTTACGTGCCTCAGTGTTGAAGCCGCCATCTTGCCTTTGTTGACCCTTCCCTCATGGATGCTGCTGGTTGGAACCGTGTCTAAACCAAAATCAAGACTATTAAAGAGAGAAGGTGTCAGCCTTCAAGGGAGTCTGGACCAAAAACATGAGTACCAAAATAATAATATTATATTATAATAATAAAAAATGAGTACTTCATTCACAGAATCTTGCAAGTCAGAAAGCACTTCCCCCTCCCCTGCCTTTACGTTCCAGAAAACTAGGGAGGGTCCCTTCTGACACATTTTCTCCACCCCAACTGGCTGACTGTGCGATCAACAATAATAAAAACTATAAAAAGCCAACCAGTATTACACATACAAATCAATATTTAAATGACCTTGTCCAGAGCTTCCAGAAGTAGGTTGCAAAAATCCATATCACCACTAGATGATAGCAGAAGGTAGAATTTTCTGTGCCTTTTCCTGCCATCTGGTGGTCCTCTGACAATTTGCAGCCCAAATCTGGTAGCTCTAACCTTTTCCATCTTAAACCACAGTTCTCCAGCAATTTTCAGAAGTAAACGATTATATGAAATTGCAGCAATGCAATCTTAGTGTGAGAGTTAGTTTTCACACTGTCAGTTAAAAAAGATAAGAAATCTGTTGAAAACACAAAGGACAGGTGGAAACAGGCCAGCTCCTTCAAAAGTGGGGGGCAATGTAGGATGGGGTGGGGGGGACAAAACAAAAAAAGCATTGAACCTCATTTCTCTAACACGTTTTGGAATCTCTGCAGTTGCCAATGTTCTTTTGGTTATGGCTTCCTCACTTTCTTCTGTAAATATTATTCATTCAAAATTCTTGGAGGTTCTTGGGAGCTTCTCAGAGTCATTCTAGTTCTGCTTGAGTGTGTGCAGCTTGGCCTGGAGGTCTCGAGGGAATACAAACAACCTAATGATGACACATTCCTGTCTGGGCGGCCTGTTGGGCTCATTCAGACTTCTCTGCTCTAAAGCTGAAGCCACCACGTTGTTGGTTGGAATCTGGTCAAATCCCTTAGTGTAAGTGAAATTCTGAATCCAACTCTGAAATTTGAGGAACCCTTTTGAAGACAAGAAAGGAGAACTAAAGAAATTTGGCTGTTTGGTGAAGTGAAGGACAAGATGACTCCCTTCTCCATCCTACTAGGTATGGCAGCAGCTGATTTGAAGAACCGGTTCCAGCTTCTCCTCTCCCCCTTGCTGCTGCTGTTGTAACAGAACCACATCACCTTACTAAAATCTGTATGCACACACACCTCTGTAATAACAATCCACTTCCATTCATCCTGAGGCACAGAAGATTGCCTATGCACTCCCCAGCTTCAAAATCAACTATATGGGGACGGAAGGCTCTTTTACGGTCTAAGAAAAGCACAATGATGCCAAACGGCACAGCCTACAAAGGGCTCCTTTGCCAATGTACAGCCTCAGGACCAGGATCCAGCATAATGACCTCAACAGAAGAGAATATCTGTAGCTCAGGGTTGGACTGTGGAGTCCTTGATGCTCTCTGAGCTTGGTGGTTTGCTTGCAGACGTTTCATGACCCAACTAGGTAACATCATCAGGCCAAGGGAGTGTGGGAGTTTCTCCCTGTTTATATACAGTAGGTTGCCTTGCCAGTGTTGGTGGGGATATTTTCTCCTTGGTAGTTCCTTGATTAGTGTGATGAAATGGAAGTATGAAGGCCAGACTCAGGGAGAAAAACGTTTTCTTTCATCTCCTGAGGCGCGAGGGAAAGATAAGAGGATGAGATTGGCACCTCCCTGAGGAATTCACAATGTTGTGGCTGGCATTACTTGGGAGCTGGGGTTTGAGTCTGGGAAGATTGATGTCAGGCCTAGCCCAAGGAGCTCCAAGAGACCATGTAAATTCAGTCCAGCAATGTTTATTAGCTACAACCTCTAGCAAGAATCTTCCCAGACTGAAACCCCAGCTCCCAAGTAATGCCAGCCACAACGTTGTGAATTCCTCAGGGAGGTGCCAGTTTCATCCTCTTATCTTTCCCTTGCGCCTCAGGAGATGAAAGAAAACGTTTTTCTCCCTGAGTCTGGCCTTCATACTTCCATTCCATCACAATTAGGATATTGTTTTCTGCTTGGTTGTTTGTCTTCTTGATTGTATATACAGTCAGGTCCAGAAATATTGGGACATCGACACAATTCTAACATCTTTGGCTCTATACACCACCACAATGGATTTGGAATGAAACAAACACAATGTGCATTAACTGCAGACTGTCAGCTTTAATTTGAGGGTATGTACATCCAACTCAGGTGAACGGTGTAGGAATTACAACAGTTTGCATATGTGCCTCCCATTTGTTAAGGGACCAAAAGTAATGGGACAGAATAATAATCATACATCAAACTTTCCCTTTTTAATACTTGGTTGCAAATCCGTTGCAGTCAATCACAGCCTGAAGTCTGGAATGCATAGACATCACCAGATGCTGGGTTTCATCCCTGGTGATGCTCTGCCAGGCCTCTACTGCAACTGTCTTCAGTTCCTGCTTGTTCTTGGGGCATTTTCCCTTCAGTTTTGTCTTCAGCAAGTGAAATGCATGCTCAATGGGATTCAGGTCAGGTGATTGACTTGGCCATTGCATAACATTCCACTTCTGTCCCTTCAAACACTCTTTGGTTGCTTTTGCAGTATGCTTTGGGTCATACTGTGAAGCGCCGTCCAATGAGTTCTGCAGCATTTGGCTGAATGTGAGCAGATAATATTGCCCGAAACACTGCAGAATTCATCCTGCTGCTTTTGTCAGCAATCACATCATCAATAAATACAAGAGAACCAGTTCCATTGGCAGCCATACATGCCCACCCCATGACACTACCACCACCATGCTTCACTGATGAGGTGGTATGCTTAGGATCATGAGCAGTTCCTTTCCTTCTCCATACTCTTCTCTTCCCATCACTCTGGTACAAGTTGATCTTGGTCTCATCTGTCCATAGGATGTTGTTCCAGAACTGTGAAGGGTTTTTTAGATGTCGTTTGGCAAACTCTAATCTGGCCTTCCTGTTTTTGAGGCTCACCAATGGTTTACATCTTGTGGTGAACCCTCTGTATTCACTCTGGTGAAGTCTTCTTTTGATTGTTGACTTTGACACACATACACCTACCTCCTGGAGAGTGTTCTTGATCTGGCCAACTGTTGTGAAGGGTGTTTTCTTCACCAGGGAACGAATTCTTCGGTCATCCACTACGGTTGTTTTCCATTGTCTCCCGGGTCTTTTGGTGTTGGTGAGCTTACCGGTGCATTCCTTCTTTTTGAGAATGTTCCAAACAGTTGTTTTGGCCACGCCTAATGTTCTTGCTATCTCTCTGATGGGTTTGTTTTGTTTCTTCAGCCTAATGATGGCTTGCTTCACTGATAGTGACAGCTCTTTGGATCTCATCTTGAGAGTTGACAGCAACAGATTCCAAATGCAAATAGCACACTTGAAATGAACTCTGGGCCTTTTATCTGCACATTGTAATTGGGGTACTGAAGGGATATCACACACCTGGCCATGGAACAGCTGAGAAGCCAATTGTCCCATTACTTTTGGTCCCTTAACAAGTGGGAGGCACATATGCAAACTGTTGTAATTCCTACACCGTTCACTTGAGTTGGATGTACATACCCTCAAATTAAAGCTGACAGTCTGCAGTTAACGCACATTGTGTTTGTTTCATTTCAAATCCATTGTGGTGGTGTATAGAGCCAAAGATGTTAGAATTGTGTCGATGTCCCAATATTTCTGGACCTGACTGTACTTGACTGCTTGACTGTATATAAGCAGGGAGCAAACTCCACATTCACTAGCACTGATGGTGTTACCTAGTTGGGTCATGAAACATCGACAATCAAACAACCAAGCTCAGAGAGCACCAAGGACTCCACATAATGACCTCAGGAAGAAGCTCAAGAAATAAATGAACAACTAGTTCTCATGAACTAGACTGACTGCCAGATACTACTGAGTTAGATTATTGGCCTATCTAGTTCTGAACTTTTTCGGATGTCAAACACCCCTTGGGTGACTGCAGAACTATTCATTCTTTTTTGCATTGTGGGTGATCTGGAGGTTTAAGAGACAAAATGGGTGTTGATAGACCACAAACTGCTCACCGGCTACAAACAGGCCATCCCTGGTCTATATCAAGATCAAGGGACATATGGCTCCCTGCAATTTCCACCAGCCAACATAGCCTGTGCTCAGGATCAATGAGAGCTATAGTCCAACCACAAGATCCATGTTGCTGAGCTACATCCCATGGAACCAACTCTCCTGAATTTCAGGCAGGATTCTTTCAAATGTCTCCCAGAGATGGCCCTATAATCTTCTCTTTGCAAAGGAAAAGCTATGCAAGATGGCTTTTGAGGAAGCAGAAACCAAGGTGTTTTTAGAAGAGTGCAGTAGCAAAATTGTTCACTAGAATGAGATGCGATTAAAAAAAGAAGGCACCACCACTTATGACAGATGGAAATACCTGCTAGCTTTCTTACTTTCAGCAAAAGCGCACTCACCTTTGACAATGATTTGGGCAATACTTCTTGGGGCCATGGTTTGGTTCATAACCAAAGCAGAGATTGGTGTATAAAACAAAGGAAAAGAAGAATCAAAGTATGACTGATCAGTCAACCAAAGCGATGAGAGAAGATAGCACAGTCACAAAATCTGGAGTAATCTTTAATGGAAACAGAAGGAGGGACAAAAGTCTGATGATGAAGGACTAAAGTAGTTTTCTCCATCCATCCATTGTCTTCTTCATTGACCACAGTGATGGAAGATAAAGGGAGCTGTAGTCCAATACAGCTGGACAGCAACTGTTTGGGTAAAGACAGCATTGGTCACCTGCCCCAGCCATCCCAAATGAGGATGGTCATTTGAATCAAATGGATACAGGTTTAATTCATGAAACATCAGAGCTACTAATGTTACTCGCCTTGATGACACTTTACTACCTCCAGATTTACAGGCAACTAGCCTTCAGTCCCAGCTGCTGGAAGTTGAGGACATAAAATCTCCTCCTCCTCCTCCTCCTCCTCCTCCTCCTCCTCCTTTCTGTTTATGCTTGTAAGCTTCTGCGATGCCCCTAGATGGCCACTGTGTGACAAGATGATGGATGAAAAGAATCCTTGGTTTTATCTAGTCCCTAGTCCAGTATTTGGGAACTTTCAGATGTGTGGACTTCAACTCCCAGCAAGGCTGGCTGGGGAATTCTGGGAGCTGAAATCCATCATCTGAAAGTTGCCAAGGTTGAGAAACACTGCCCTAGTCTTTTCTTATGATCATCCCCACCCATGCTATGCACTTAGGAGCTATGAGAAATGGAATTATTTAAAAGGAGGAGGAGGAGGAGAGCAGCCCAATTAGAGGAGTTAAGGGGGCTTTTGTCATCACCTATTAAGCATTAATTGCATTTTATCTTCCTGATTATTCTACTGCATTCATGTCTTATCTTGGACGGATATGTTGCCCATTTCTTTTTGGCCTGTCACTTAACTCATTTCCTGCACCCCTTCAAAAAGTAAAGAATACCCTCACCGGGTTGAAGTGTGAACCCTCCAAGAAACTCCAATCCTTGCTCCTTCCCTCCCCATATTTCCCACACTTTCCACCTTAGATCTCTGGCTTCTTTGAAGTTGGTTGAACTCTTCAGTCAACCTTGCAAACAGCTCAGGTCAAGGGTAGCATTATAAATGTTCAACGCCGCTTCCCTCAATAAGTGGTTTCTTCCAGCTGCAAAAGGCGAGTGCTCGGTGATGCAGAGCGGGGAGGAGGTGCTGCCCTTAGGAAGAGACCGTGCTATAAAAGTTGAGAGGAAACTTCATCAAAAACCTAAGTGTATCTACCCTGCAAACTTGCAAGCTACCAATTTAACTGCCTTAGCTTTCTTTCAAAGAACCTTTGCAAGAAATGAGACGTGTTCAGAATGTTGCAGAATGATCCGGTTCAGGGTGTTCCATTCCATCTTCTCTCTCTTCCTGTTTTTCACATTCTTCCCCCACTCAACAATTCTCTCCCCAGAAATGCTGCTTTGGAGCTATTAGATGTTCCCCGTCTTGGAATTTTTTTTATTTAAGCATTTTTGGTCCTTCTGCAAACTTGACACCCTGCTTTCTCTCCCAGTTTGCTAATGCTTCCTTCTTATATGGTTATGGCCATTTCAAAGGTCAGAACCATAATGTTGGGTGTAGAAAATAGTTGCATGCAAAAGACTTCACCCAGTGGCCTTGGAAATTGGATGGACAATTTGTCCAAATTTCTCTAGGGCAGTGTTTCTCAACCTGGGCCACTTTAAGATTCTGGGGAATTCTGGGAGTTGGAGTCCACACATCTTAAAATGGCCTAGGTTGAGAAACACTAAGGCCCTTTGTGGACTTTTTGCTGAAAATGGATAAAAATGACTTGACGATTTTTGGATTTGCTGATTGAAAACGGTTGAATATGGGAAGAAGTTAAATATGTGATGTAACCTCGATGGGGGAGGAATGATAATAAGCATGTTTGTAATGCTGTAAGGAAGATCGGAAGTCACTTCTTTATATATTTCTTTTCTGAATAAGAAAAATTTACTGCACTCTTTTTCTCTCTGTTTTCTTTTTCTTAATTCTGTTTTCTATATTTTTCCCTGTTTATTTTTTGTCGGTTTAAAACATTTCTAATAAAAATTATAATTAAAAAAAGACAGAAACATTGTTCTAGGGGAAGATTGAATGGCTCAGTGGTTATAGTGGTTTTATTATTGTATTATTTATTCTACCTTTCTGTTTGTGTACACCAGTATCTCTCAACCTTGGCAAAACTAAGAAGTGTGGACTTCAACCCCCAGAATTCCCCAGCCAGCCAGGCTGGCTGGGGAATTCTGAGAGTTGAAGTCCACACATCTTAGAGTGGCGGGGGTTGAGGAACACTGGTGTACACAGTCAAGATGACTTACGCCAATTAAGACAAATAAACTATAAAGGGATACTTTTGATAGCACTTTCTTCTTGAGGTCCTCTGAGATTTCATGGAAGTATCAGGAGCTAAAGAGGCTGCAGACCACGATAGAGATAATGATGCAATAATAAGATCCCATCCTTGGACACCTAGCCATGAAATCGGTGCAAAAACATCACAAACCAGACACAAGAATGTCTCTAAAAGTCTACTTTCTTTTGAAATAATTGTGGGAAGCAAGTGCTTCCAGTTCTATGTTTTGTTGGCAGAATCTTCACTGACCAAGAAAAAAAAAAAAGATAGTTAAGCAAGGGTAGGTTGTAATATCCAGGGAGGTGGATTTGAGAGAAAGCATTGCAATAAAATCCCAGCCCTTTGGTCAGGTTGTCCACAACCTGTCCTCAGAATTCCAAACATTTCCACCAACCACCCCTTTGAGATTACAGATCCTTGAGGTAGAGAATGGAACCCCAAAGTTAGAGGCAGTTTACCACTAAGTACCAATTCCTGGGTTGCATCAAGGGGAAGAGGATGACTACCTCAAGACCCTGGATGGATGGATGGATGGACGGACAGACCCTGCTTGGGTACTTTGCAGTGGCATCTGTGTGGCCAATATGGCTTCAGGATACTGGGCTAAGTGGAGCTTTATCTGAACCAAGAGGGGCCTTGCTATATTCTTAATCAATAACAATAACATAAATGTTGGGTTCCCCTCTCTAACTAGGATACCAAATAATAAATATTACTGAGATGTGGGCGTCAAGCTGGAATAGCAGGATACTCTCTTTTCCCTGCACTGTCCAGCCTCATTCCACATCTTCGTGGGTCAGCCTGGGAAACATCATCACCCCTGATATAAGTATCAGATGGAAGGAGCAAATTCAATTAAAATGAGGCTTTTTCACCACCTGTTTGAATGTCCCTGTTACTCAGGAAAACATATCAATTAACAGCTGTGATTATCCCAATCATATTTCCCATGTGACTAAACATTTGCTTTCTTTCAAGAGTTAATCCAGGTGCCAGGGCCCTGACAGCTGATATCATTTTATTTAATTCAGTGCCCCCTAACTCCAAGGTTTGTTCAAGAAAGCTCTTCTAGCTGCACATTGATCCAGAGGGTTGGACATGGGTCAAGCGCAAACCAAGCTAAGGTCCAAGCTATGTTTGACATAGGAGATCAGGGATTTGATATCCTGAAATCCTTTCTAAAGCCTCCAAACAGCTGTTGAGGGCTGAATGAGTTTGGGGGAACAGAAAATCAGATTTTTTACAAAACAATATTTCCTTCCACATCCTTACTTGCCTTGGGGAGGGGAATATTTAAATTGGGAAAATAAGCTTGATTATACGCTCTCTCCACATAAAGACAAGGTGGCCAAGATCTTACAACGTTGAATATGGCTGCCCCTTGTGGTGTGATTCAAGACTGTGGCTGGACGTCTAGGCAGTTGAGTAACTAAGCTAGTAATTATATCAGAACATAGACTGCCAATAACTCACTAGCAAAACTGATGAGTAGAAACTGAAACCAAGCCAGGATTTAGTCAGAGTTCAGTGAGAGCTTAAAGCCTCAACTGAGCTTGTATTCCAAAAATGAGGCCCAAAGCCAACCCAAGAGTCAAGAGCCAAGATTGCGGTGAATCAAAACAAGGTCAGAAGCTTGGCCAAATCAAAGATTGAGATACAGACGCATTTTTCTGCACTGGAAGCTCTTCACCAAGGTTGTATAAAGTCAATACCCTGAGACCCAACATGAACTTCAGAAAGAATTTAACTTCATGAGTAGGAATGGAGAGGTTCTTCAAGCAGGTTTAGGGAACATCCTCTATACCCCCTCTTTTGCATTCCCTAGGCTTGGTGGAACTTTGTCTTTCTTCCAGCATAGATAAGGTCTGCTTTTCAGCCCTCTGAGCTTGGAGCTGTGCTTCCCAAATCCTCCTCCTCAGTTTTTGAGACATTTGGAAGATGTGTTTGACTCACCTTCTGACAAAGGCTCTTCTGGGGAGACCTGAGAAGCATTATTCTGAAGAGAGAAACTTTATCAGGTTCTGCAACCAAGAATTACTCTGTCTTCCCTGTTTTGGCTGATTTCAGCAGGTTCTACAGCTTTGTCTCTTAATGTTTGGTCTGATGCCATTAGATCCATAAAGTCCAGCTCTACTTGATGTTGAAAATTAAATTGGGTGTTATATGGCAAGGAGGACTGTGTAGTTCTTTTGTGCATTTGTGTGTACACAATATAATAACATAGTAATAATAATGAAGATGTCTTAGATGTACATCCCATCTTTGCATCATGGAGGTTCAAGACAACTAACCATAAACTAACTTGTTAAACAATGAAGGACTCAAAACATAATTCAAACTATGTAAATTTTTTACAAACCACTAAACAATGCAAAAGGCCAGGAGCAATACTGGAGAAAACTCCAGTATTTTTTTGCATCCAGTGCTTCTCCTGAGATCCCACAAGTTTTCTTAGACATTGAATATACAAGCTTGTATTGGGATTGCTCAGGTTATGAGCTGACCTTAGCGTAATATATTAAGAGCTCTTCTGATTTTAGTTGTGGGATAGGGTTATGGGGTAGAGTGAAAGAGACAGACAGAGTACATTCCTTGTAAACCCAGAGGCTTAAAAGGACTTCACTTTGGCTAGATTGTAGCTGCTGTAAAAATATAACTTTTTCTGGTGGCACTTGGCTCTGTTGAAAAGGCCAGAGTGAGGGCAGGCGACCTGAGTTGGGTCAGTGGTGGGGGAAACATATATGGGAGAAGAGGACAAGGGGGGGCGGGGGAGAGAAGAGATCTGATTTCTAAGTCCCTTTGAAACCCAAGCTGCACTGTTTATAAACCTCCATAAATATTAATCGATATTTAATAAGGGAGGCAAACACAGGGGGTTGTATTGTTTCGGCCAACTCCTTGCCGCAATCTTGACGAAGTGTGAAAGAGTTTGTGTAACTTCCTTCTGGGGTTAAGAGCAGGTCAAGCAAGGCTGTGTTTGCTGGTTAGTGACCCAAGGACTTTCTCTTTCCTTAAATAAAAATGAGAAAGCTTGGAGGCATGATGAGAAACTCTTGGGAACTTAACTCCAGTTTGTTTCTGGAGTCTCCGACTCCTGGAGTGAAAGTGTTAACTAAAGAGCTGGGTTTGTACAACACAGTAAAACAAACATTAAAAAAAAAACCTTTAAGGCTAAAACTAACCAAAGTTGTCATGTTGTACCCATTTTACCCAGCCTCCTTAAGCATTTTGTGTGAACACAACCTATATGGAATACTGACTGGGGTGGAGATTTTCCTGCAGTAGAACCAAATTTATTTCCAAATTTGTGCAGAGGCTGGGAATTGGAAGAGGTTTGTCATTGTAAAAATACCAACAATACATAGTAAAAATACCATTACAAAAAGAAAAGTGTGTAGTAAGAAACCCACACTCATACAAACATGTATTTGTTTGTACATCTTATGTATCAGGGATCAGGAAGAATTTTGGGCAAAAGAATTTAACTCACACCCTCCAGATGTTCTGGCTGGGGTGCTGAATTCTATCAGGAGCGACCCAGCAAAGAATCTGCTGTGTAGTTCAGGCTAATTAACACTAAACTAAAAATGAATTAAGGCTAATTCAGAACTGAAGTTTAGACCCTGGAGCTCATCTCTCCGAGTTCAGCGCAGAGATTCAAATTCAAAGCCCACCCCAACTGAGACAAATGAGGGACCCTGTGTTTGAAGTCCAGCAGCTGAGCACAAAGTCCCATTTGAACTGAAAGTGGACTTTTGCTGCAAAAGCAGCCAGGCTGAACTCCCGTCTCATGGGTTGAAAAAGTGGCGGCTTTCTGAGAAATGGCTGAGCCCCAAACAGGAACTTTTCTGCTTTACAGCTGGATTTTGGAACAATGACTTAGGTTTTTTGGCCATTCCTGGAGATCTCTGAATGTGTCTTAGTTCTTCTGCCGTTACATAAAATCTCTGAATGGTTTCTTAGTTCTTTTGCTATTCTATAAGATTTCTGAACAATGATTTTTATGTATGATGGTTCTTGAATGTAGTTTGTCATCCAATATTTGATCAATTCATTTATTGATTAAGTGCCATCAAATCAGTGTTCACTCCTAGTGACCACATGGATAGATTTTCTCCAGGATGATCTGTCTCCAACCTGTCCCTTCAGGTCTTCCAACGGTGTCCCCATTGCTACTCTGAGTCCATCCATCTTGCTGCTTCTTCTCTTTCCTTCCATTTTCCCCAGCATCAGAGCCTTCTCCAGAGAGCTGGGTCTTCACCTAATGTATCCAAAGTAGGATAATTTGAGCCTGGTCATTTGTGTCTCTAGTGGGAATCTCAGGAGTCTTCTCCAACACCAACGTTGAAAAGCATTGATACTCTTTCTATCCTGCTTCTTCAAAGCCCAAATCCAATATTAGAATACCTTAAATCCCATCTACATTTAATAATAATTTAAGAATGCCTTAAGTTCATAGCTACCTATAAATGAATGGAGGGTAGTGAGAGAGACTATGCAATTATTTTGGTTAATACTTTCTATTGCCACAGACAAAGTGCCAAGGCCAAGAGAAATAACTGAATTCAAGTAAGACTTGAAAAGAGTTCCCACCAAGGTGTCCATAGGAGAAGAACAAAAGAGTCAAGATAGCAGCCGTGTCCATGTGATCAAGCCCCACTCCTTTTTACATGCCTTATGGCATACATTATGGAGTTTTGATCACATTTCTGGTTGTCACCCTGACCCCTCTCAGATCCCGCTTTATACTACGGCAGGGTTCCTCAACCTCAGGAACTTTAAGATGTGTGGACTTCAACTCCCAGAGTTCCCCAGAATTCTGGGAGTTGAACTCCACACGTCTTAAAGTTGCCAAGTTTGAAAAACACTACATTAAAGAACAAATGGAATTTTATACATCTGTAAACCGAACTCTGTTGGATTAAAGTTTGTAAAATTGAGCATTTACTGTACACACACATAAAATACAGTAAGGATGCGTTTATATGTGTGAGCATGCATGCCATGTATAAATTCTGCAATGATCTTGGCCTCTTTAAGGTGCCTTGTTGACAATCCCTTTCTTTTAAAAAAATGAACCTACTCAACTATCATTTCTTATGGTCCTGGAAATTCTTGAGTTTCCAGATGAAATATCCAAAAATATTCTGTAGGATGAAAATAGGTTCCTTGGATTCGTTTTCTGATTATGCATGATAACCTCCTTGGAGCTGTAGCCCTTAGCTGTCCCTACGTGGTTATATCACTAGCAAAAAAATAAAAGGGGCCTTCTTTTGTTTTCTAAGCACATAAGTAGGGAAAAAAAAGAATGAAATGAAATGAAAAGAAACCAAGGAACATTGTGAGACAAGCTGTCTGAAGCCAGAATCTCAAATTATCTGACCTTGCTATCAAAGGGACCACCTGAACCGGATTAGTTAAGAGTGTCAGATTTAAGGCATCGCATACAACTCATGTCCTGGGCTCAGTTGAAAGGTTGCAATTGGGGAATTTAAGAGAAAAATAGTGGTTAGGGAGGGATTAGTTTCTGAAGTTCTGAACATAAACTTCTCCTGCTGTATTTGAAGGTGGATTCATCCACTCAGCTAGGCTAGATTTTTCCAAACCGATGAGAATCTGACCCCGAAGCAATTCCACCACTGCCTTTTTTAAAAATTGAAAGATTAATTCTTTTCATAACGCTTTGATTTTATTTACAGATCTGGAGAGAGAGAGAGAGAGAGAGAGAGAGAGAGAAAATATTTTCATCCATCCGTCCGTTCATTCGTTCATACTGTCATGGAAGAATCTTGGAAGTTATACTTTAGAAAGGGCAGAAAGGGTTTTTTTTCTCGAGTTTCCTGGAAGATAGGACTGTGGAGAGGGGCTTCTGGGACTATCAAATTTAGTTTCCATGTTTGTTTTTGTGTTAGGATTCAGTATTAAATATCAGTGACCTGCTAAATGTTAAAGTATATGTAATAATTGCAGGGAGATTTTGTTTATTATCACTGAACTGCCTTGCCCTGTGCATTTTTGAAGTTGTAAGTTGTTTTCAGCCTGGGAAAATGTCGCATGCATAAACTCAGCTTACTGTATTTTTTTTTTTTTGCCAAGACTACTGATGAGTATCAAAACATGTTGCATTAGCACTATCAAACTTTTCCCTTCATCCTATTATAGTCTAGCTCCATGTTTCTCAACCTTAGCAACTTTAAGATGTGTGGACTTCAACTCCCAGAATTCCCATGCTGGCTGGTGAATTCTGGGAGTGGAAGTCACCCATCTTAAAGCAGGGTGTGTGGGAATTCTGGGAGTTGAAGTCCACACATCTTAAAGCAGACTGGCTGGGGAATTCACACATCTTAATTTGCCAAGGTTGGGAAACGGGAGCTACTGACAGATCAGTTGCAAATTGCTCTCTTCGCATGTCCTAACAAACAAAGGAACCAAATGATGGCTTAATATGGTAGCCTGATTACTAAAGCACAAAACCCCAACCCTGTCTTAACTTAGTTTTAGCATGCCATGCAAACCCAGCTATTGAATCAATCACACACCTGCCAAATGTACTTTATCCTTGTGCATGGGGAAAACTCAGTCATCTTACAGCTTTATTGTATGGCCACCTCCTAGCTGCATTCACACAACACATTTAACCTGATGGGCGAATTAGCCTGTTTTCTGGATTCATACATTACTTCCAACCATCCACAAACCAAGCGGTGTCCAATTCAACCCACAGCCGTAACATCTAGCCAGGTTTAATATTAGCCAAGCTTAGCAGGTTGTGCGAATGCACAAAGTCTTTAACTGATGTACTTAAATGTGTTGTGTGAACCCCACTACTGTTGGCCATATACAATACAGAGAAAGATACTCTTAGATCAGTGTTTTTCAAACTTGGCAACTTTAAGATGGGTGGACTTCAACTCCCAGAATTCCCCAGCCAGCAAGGCTGGCTGGGGAATTCTGGGAGTTGAAGTCCACCCATCTTAAAGTTGCCAAGTTTGAAAAACACTGTCTTAGCTCAATGATCATGGGCTTGTGATGACAGGTACACGGCGATGTCATCATGCACCCACCACAAGATGCATCGGACTTCGGGCTGCAAATACGTAACAGTGGCAGGTGGGTCAGAAAGTCAGCATGCGTCACTGCAGATGCTGTTGTCAATAATCAATATCCTACAGCCCGTCTTGGACAACGCTACTTCACAAGAGGCCCTGGATGCTAAATCTGTATTTGCTTGCTGATAAGTTGCCTACCTTGAAATCGTTCCTCATCAGGAAATCGAGCTCATCCCAGAGAGACACAGGTACGGATTACAATTCTACCACAAACCAGGCGCACCCCTGTCCCTGCACCTATTGGTAGGCGGGGGTCAAAAAGGTCAAGATGGCAGCTGAGGCCGTGCAATCAAAGCCTCTTTTTTATATGCATTGCAGAGTCACGGCTGCCATCTTGACTTTTTTGCCTCCCCTTCCCCACGTGGACACCCCTGCCTGCCCCTCTTCTAACAATTCTATTTCAAGACCTCGTAACACCATCCACAAAGCCAGCCGGTAGCTGTTTTGATTTCGAAGGCTCGTTCGCTCCTCATCGGGGTGAGACAAGTTTTGATTTGTCCTTCCGTACAGACTGCATTCCAAATATTTTCTGCCATTTTTTAATTTCTTTTTTTTTCTTTTTCTTTTTGCAGAATAAAAAGGCTGCTTCCAAGCCCTGCCGAGGTCCAGTTTGCTGAGGGGGGTCTGTTCGGAAAACTCTTTTCTCCCCCTCTGTCTGAATCCCCCTTTTTCCCCCCCGAACCAACTAATGTTTCTATAGGATTTATCCTGGAAAGAGTTTGCTGCAGTTTCCCTTCTGCCCAACCCGACTCTGGATGGCTTCATGGCGACTTCTGTTTGTTCGAGTGCCAGTAAATACAGTAGTACTTGAGTACTGCCAAATTAAATACGCATTTAAAGACAGTCTGGTGTGTTTCCTAGGCAACAACAAAGCAGTTCGTCTTTGCCGCCTTTGGGATATCTGTTGCCTTCTCTGTCAAAGCCGACAGCCCTGGCATCTCCTTGTGGTCTCCCATCCCAGTCCCAACTAGCTCGGCCCCTCCTAAGTTCCTCCCGGAGGAGCAGCCAAGGTCAGCCAGGGGCACAGGGCTTCGCTCTTCCCCGCGTCCTCCTTCCGCAGCCACCTCTCTCCTCCGCCATCACCCCCTTGGCAACCTTTCCAGGCTGCATAATCTTGTCAAGACTTGTAAATGTCAAATTTAAATTCATACTTTGTACCCCCTTTGATTTCAAAGAGGATTACACCTATTTGCTGAAAGCCGGGCGACACCGAAGCGACATGAAATGGAATTACCACTACTTAGACCTCTCTTTCTTCTCCTCCTCCTCCTCCTCCTCCTGCTCCTGCTCCTGCCTCCCCCGCGCCTCTTTCTGTGGTTAACTCCTTCCAATTCAGAGACCTAATCCTGATTAGGTTAAGTAACACGCAGATGAATAGACGGCGCCGGACACCGAGGCATACGCGCCCATTGTCTCCCGCCTTGCTCGCTAATCCCTAGCCGGGCGGGGGGCGCCGGGCAGCGGGTCTCACGGCAGGTGGGCGGCAAGCGGCTTGCGGGACCCCAGCAGCTCGCGGAAGGCCGGGGGGCTCCGAGCGGCCCACCTCCGGCGCGCGGCGGGGGCCGCCCTCTCCGGCAGGAGAAGCGCTGCGCCGACGCGGGAGACCCGCGGCTGCCTTCGCGGCGGTCCCCGTGCCGTCTCGGCGCGGGCGGCCTTGCGTGGCATGACGTCACCCCACCTAGTCGGGGCTTGCCTCGTCGTCCGTGGCCAATGCTGCGGTTGCCTCGCGCTTGTATGACAATTGCGGTCTCAATGTCGGGCAGCTGTCACATGTTCTTACTTTATTTACTGTTAAATTTGTACACCGCTCTATGCGTATGTATAATGCTTGTATCGTTTATTATATCGTGTTATCGTGCACTTACGATGGCAATATAAATATTTGATTGCTTTAACGTTTTTATTTTATTTATTTATTCTTACATTTGTACCCTGCCCTGTGATATAATATTGGCTCTTGTATATGTATAATGCTTATATCGTTTACTATATTTATTATATTATTATATTATATTTGTGTTATCTTGCACTTATAATTGCAATATAAATATTTGATTGCTATAACGTTTTTATTTTATTTATTATTAAATCCCTACAACGTCCTATTATATAATATTTGTTATATAATGCACTTATATTTCATTACATTACATTATATTAATAACTGTCTAGGTTTCTGACCCCAGCTTCTGACAGACATCTAAGGAAGGGACTTAATGACTTTATTTTATTTTTATTTAGTTATTATATGCCTAATTGGCCCCAAGAACTGCAAATCTCTAGGCAGACCGCAAATTTACCAAGGGTATCTTCCAAGACTCAAAAACACCAAGATTGCAGCGCTTCGATTGCCTGATTGTAGCTATCATCTTGATTTTTTTGACCCCCTCCCCATGGCTATTCTTGATAAATGACATAAAAAATTGAGGTTTCTGAAAGCATGTTTTTTAAAGAAGCAGATGGGCAAATAACTGAAGGAAAACAACCAAATGCAATAAATCAATATAGACCAAGAACAAACTGATGATGATTAAGTGTTAAGAACACAGAACGCTAGAGAACAAGCCACGTGAACAAGCATTGTGTATGTTCAATACAACATAGACTTATTCTGGTTACTGAATGAAACCATTTTTGGCGGTTTCCACAATACACTAAACAACAAATTAACCCAAAAGATTGGGTTCAGATATTGCAAAACAACTAAAGAGTAACCTTAATCCAGGGTATGGTGCAAATCCTGCACCAGGTCTTTGACTGGCCTTTCTGTCGTGTTAATGCTGAAATGCACCTTTTGATTTCATGACAGCAAAACCTCATTTTACCAGACTTAAAAATACATCAGATTCTGCACGTTAATTTTTTTTATTTTTATTTTTGCCAACGTATGTCATTTGACATCACTACATGATCCACGTCACTTGGGCAATGTTGCCACTGGTGTCCATTTACTCATTTGTAGAACTAAGTCATCAGGCAAATGACGTAAATTGCTGTCCTCAGGCACGCCTTCCGTCTAATGAACAGCGGAGAATAACTTTTCCTTTCCATCAAACTGAATGAGAAGCCCTGGAGGGAAAGCTGAAAGGTTCAGCTGAGCCTTACTTACTTGGAACTGGAACAGAGGACTGGAGGGGGAACTGAAAACATTAATCGCATGCTTTCTTCTGGAAGAGCACTTAAACGATGTTCACCTTCTTTATTCTCCATTTACGCTGCCGCCACCATCATCTTCATCAACAACTAAAGTCTAGTGCAGGACAAGAAAAGGTCAGAATGCCTCTCGGGAACCACAGTTGGAAATCTTCTGGCTCAAACGTGGACATTCTCTCCAAGCAAGCTCCAAATTTCAGGAGAAATGGAATGCTAACCTGCTTTTTGCTTTCATGCAAGCTTCTTCTCCCGGATGCTTCTGAGAGATTCCCTGATCCCTCACGTTATTATCTGAAAAACCAGGGCACGAGAGGGACAGGAAGCAATCAATAAGGTGGGCTTTCATGGGACCCAGCTCTGTCTTCCTCTGATTCCCCATGTCAAATCACAAATGCATTTTCCCTCTCCCATTATATATATATAATATTCTTCCCAAAGACAAGCAGACAATCTCTGGCCGTTCCGAAGGGTCATTTGCTACCTGTCCTCTCTGTCATTGATTTTTAAGTCATTAATTAACGGGAGGTGTCAGTTTGCAAGATGAATCCTGGCTTAGCCACACACACGTGCGCACCAATCCCGTCTTAGCCTCCCCCTGTCACTTCCTTTTGTTTTGGGATTGTAAATGTTTTAAGTCTCCCGTGATGGAGGATGCAGGAGGTCAGAGGTTGCAAGAGCATCTTTAGCTGTAGGAAGGCGGCATACAGAGCGTTCGCACCCTGCTGTGCTTGCATTACTCAAGAAGATTTCAGAGGGGATGAGAGAAGGCTTCGACTGAGATGTGTCGCTTCTCCGAGAATGGAGTGAAAGGCGGGCCAAAGTACGTCCAGTTTGCTCACGTGCCGTGTGTATTTTTATTTTATTTTTTGCTTGAAAGCAATGCTGTCTTGACGGGCCTGAAAAAAAGCAGCCAGCCTGGGCAATCTTTTAGACAAATCAGCACATAACAAGGATGCAATGCTTCCTCGAATCACATGCAAGACCCTTGTCACTTTAGCTTGCTAAAATGTACTTGTAAGTTTCCACGGTTCTAATTCATAGTACTTTTGTACCACCCAATAACGAAACTTTTTGGCCTGCAAGGGTGAAAACAAACAAAAACGATGGAAAACACGATGCAGATCTGCATAAAAACAACCTGAAAATCATATAATAGCCTACACAAAGAGCAGCACAAAGATGCTGTGTGAAACTGCAGTTGATGGCAAGAAGTATTAGTAACCAAAGAAGATATCAGTCATGGTGTTCTAGTGACCACCATGCTTGGGCTCGCTCCTTCACATTTTAAAAATGTCCCCAAACTTCAAAAAAGTGCCATTTCTCATCCCAGGTTGGCAATCTGAACCCTGACCATGTATGTGAGAATGCTACAATCCCTCAAGATGAATGTCTAATCTCATGATCAGGTTTTTTACCCCTAATCTTTCAAGATTCTGATAGTCTTGTCTCTGTTCTTATGAAATGAAACTTAATTATAGAGAGAAAGATTGGAGGATCCATAAGACCTGCCTAGAAGAGCTGAAGTAGAATTAATTTTGAGAGTCCAGAAAATCACCTATTTTTGCTTGAAAGACAACTATTAACATTTCTCTTAATTTTGAGGATATCAGACATCACTGGGGAGGTGTTTTGAATATTCCAGTGCCTCTTTCCTGGCGCCATTTTGCCATCTCTGACCTAAAATGTCAACTTCTGTGTGCAGATTTCTTTCCAGGCAAAAGAATTTGATTCTGCTAAATAATACCCCTGACAACATGGCTATTTACATAATTTGCAGAGCTGCCAGTAACAGAGCCTCTTATAGAAGACATGGTTGGCAATGGGGAATATATTTACAGAAGAATTGGAGACAAGATGCCAATCAAAGATGGCCATGCTTATGTTAGATGGAAGGAATAGTTGGTGTAAATCAGATTGGAGGGCTGAGATTGGCAAAGGTTGGGACAGAGTGTGTTCATCACTGCATTTGAGGTTTATGGGAATAGGGTTATTGCCAAGAGCTTTGACTTTTATTTCAGGATGAAAAATGGGGTGTAGAGCAGATGCCAAATAATCTAAGACTACAGAAAAGTGGTGGAGAATGCCATTAGGTATCACTGTATCCTTGGAAGCTGCCAAATTAAATTAAATTAAATTATTCCATGTAAAAAAAAAAAATTAAATGAGGTCGCCAGAGCTCATAAGATTTCAGTGTTGCTGCAGAAAAACCCAAGATCTTGGGGTTGAACTCAGAAATAATGTTATCAATGTCACTGTTGTCATCGTCAGGTGCTGGTGATATCACTCAAGATTGCATGATTCTCATCCCTTTGCCAACCTCTTCTACGCACTGTTACCCAAGGGTCATTCTTGTTGAACTCAATGGGACTTCCCTTTCAGGAGCCATGCCCTGAAGGTCTGTGTTAATGGTCCCTTCCAAAATCAGTATTTCTCTATCAGGCACGTGTTCATTATTATTCACAACATGTTGCCCTCCCTTCCTATTACATTGCTTTACATGTGTTTGTTGTGTTTTAAAATGTATGTTTAACCAATATGTTTGTTCACAAGAGCAAACAAGGCGCTTCTTCGGTCAACAGTGTTTTTCAAACCCAAAATGGATTTGCATGTTAATTCTAGCATCTGATCCTTTCAAGGAAGCTGATTTTACTTCTGGGACTCTGCTGATTTAGCAGGCCACAGATGACAGCGAAAGAGAAGTGAGTTTTTCTAAAAATGAATCCGAGGAAAAACATTGGGATGAAACGTGGACAGGAGGAAGACGGGGGATGAGGAATAATATGGAAATGTAAAGTTATTTACAGAGTTATTCTGGCGTGTTTCCACACACAGCCACACCCTGTGATGAAGGTGCAAGGAGATGAAATAAAGCAAAAATGATCATCAGCAACAACCACTTCACAAAACAGGTTGTGGAAATGGTGCCTTTGATAAGATGCTGAGCACAGATGGTGTCGATATGAGAACTTTTTCTCTCTTTAACCCATGGTCATCTGAATGGTGTATGAGTACAAATCTGAGTGCTGTTGTTCTGTGATGAAAATGAATCACAGAGACTGTAATTCTCAATACAGATAGTCCCTGATTTAAGAACAAGTCCTGTTCCCAAGGTCTGTCCTTAAGTCAGAACAGTATTATTGTATAATCCTGCATAAGTAGTATTGTGCAATGAACTTGAACCCTTGTGTATTTAACTCGAATTTTGCTGAACTAGGCTCCGTTCTGAACTAGAGCATTCTTAACCCAGGGACTACCTATAATTGAAGTAAAGGATGGCTACGTTTCAAGTCCATCACAAGCTGTCCAAGAAAACTCAGTCCCACTCGAATTGGGGGTTTCTTTTGTTCTGTTTTGCTTATTTTTCCGGTTCTCGTAATTTCTGTTACTGTAATCAGCATTATCAGCAACTGCTCAGCGCTGAACAAAATGAGTTTGTTCCTAGTTGCATTCTCGGCTAAGTCTTTGCTCCCTAAAATTAGTCATTTCAGGGCCGCTGCGAGGGGTCTCGGGTTAATTGCGTAGGATGACGATTCAGCCCTGTTCATTCCTTCATAAAGACCAGGAGCATTTCCCTCTACCCATTATTAGTCAGATGATGTCCATATGGCTTTTTCTGCCAACCCTCCTGGATCAGAGGCCTTCTCTGCATGGAGACCCATGCATCTCGAGTTGTATTTCTTGAAGACCTTGATTCAACATCTGGGCAGGGGACACTGGTGGTGACAGGTGAAAGGACAGAGTTCTTGATAGGGCGGGGCTTTGCTTTCACCAAATCCACACCAGAAGGGATCTGGATTCATGGGTGTGGGGGAGGGGAGCCTTGGAATGGAGGGGGCAAATTGGGGATGTGGTGATATGTTTGCATGAATGGAGGAGGCAAATTTTTCAGCCCATTTGGGGGGTTTAGGGGTGTTGAGCAGGTTTACGGGCAATGTAGGTGCCTTATGCCTAGCAGTGCCTTAAGGCACCCATCTTGCCCCTTATTGTCCCCCCCCCCCAAAACTGGGCAAAATCAACCCTTTAGGGATGTTTTAAGAGGTATACCTTTGAAGGCACTTATTTTGCCCCTTTACCACTCCCCAAGCTGTGCACAAATGTCACAAGCTGATTTGAGGACCATAAAACAGGGGTTGGGAAGCATAGAAACGCCTGCAAAAGAGGGGGGAGGGAGGGTGCAGAAGTCACGATGCTGGCCCTAATCGTGCACTTGAAGCCACCCTCTTGATTTTTTTGACCTCCCCCGTAAACGCCCCGCGGAAAGCAAGTAACCCTTGTATTGCAGGACGATCACCCTCGCACTTGAGGAACAAACACTAACACTGTTTGTACAAATGGGGCGTGCAACAAAATGTTGCAGCATGACTTCGCCTTATGATTTGAAAAGGGGGGGCAATCATGTTTTTTGGGTGGCGGAACCCAAAGCTTTTTAAAGTTTGTTCAGCACGTCTGCTTGTTTCTCCCTGCTGAAGCTCGGTTCTAGTCTTGATGGCGCCCACCTCTTGAGTCTGATGCTGGAAGGACGTGGTCTTTGAAACGGAGCTGAGCACCATGTCCCTATATTGTCCTTCTTTATCATAGGCATGGTGATCCTTGTTATTCCCATTTTGCAGGTTTGGGAGGCCAAGGTGAGGAGATTTTCTCAAGAGGCTCTGTCCATACCCTCACCCTTCTGAATCTGAAGCATCCTTGTCCAGCAGAACAGATAGGACATTTAGCTTTTTTTGGAAGAAAAAAAAAAACTGTTGCAGCTCAGGGAATGGACTTGATAATATTCTCCAATATCAATCTGCTGGAGGTTTCTCTGAAACACATCCAGCCGTATATCCAGATGGGTAACATCTTTTTTAATGTGTAATTAGCGGGGCCGGAAAAGCAGGAGTTCCTTCTCATTGTGTTTTAATTATGGCATCTTTTCTTGTGGCGAAACACATCTTTCCTTATGACCTCTTCCTTGCTCTTTCAGGTCCCTGGGTGTCACCGTGAAAGTTTTTAATTAATTGGGCTAATTAGTCACCTAGATAACTGGACAGCTGGAGCGCGCCGGCTTCTGAAATCTTGTCACAAGAGGGGAAGATCAGAGGCTGTTTCTTAACCACCTTCTCCCCAAGGGCTTCACAACAGAAACACGCTCTTCGGCGGGGCTGAGCAAGTCCATCCCAAAATATCACCGCCGGATTATGAGGAATAGAAGCCACAGCCCTTCCTGTTCCCCCCTGCTTTCCGAGGGGGTGAAAAATCTCTTCTTTAACTTGAGTACTCATCTGTTGCCCAAGTTAGTTTCAACCTATCCTGCCCATTTTATGGATAAAAACATCTTGCCCAATTTCAAATATTCTAATGGTTTTGCTTTGATGATTTGGCACAAGCCAGGCCAGCGATCTTGCTGCCATCGAACAGCGAGAGGGGCTACCCTTTTTAAAAACCTATTTCTTTGGCCCAGAAGGTCTTTTAGCCCTTTCCAACTATACGACGGGAGTTGGACTGACACACAAAGAAAATATTGAATGCTTTTGAATAAAGTAGTATTTTTTAAACAAATTTTGCAAAAGCGAGGAATAGCACATGCACAAAAAACAAAGCTGGAGGGAATAGACAAGGGGAAGAACCTCCAAGGGCTATGCCAATATAAATATAAATATAAATATATTTTGAATGAGGGATTGCACCCACCACTTTCACTTTTTTGACTGCCCTGTGGATTTCCCAGCCTGCAATATAAGCACAAAGAAAGAAAAAGAGCTAGAGGTTTTATATATATATATGTGTGTGTGTGTGTGTGTGTGTGTGTGTATAAAAGAAAATCCCCTCTCACCCCAATGGGTGGCCTGTGTCTTCCTCAATCTGGGGTCCTCTACCAGAGGCCTGGGAGTTTGAAGGTTCTGTGCAGGATCTGAGCTGTTCCTAGCCCTGCACTCTTCTGGACAGAGAGCTCTGATGTTGTTCCTGGGATCTGCTGGAGCCCCTCTCCCAGCATAGGAGTCACGGCCCCGAGTGCTCCCACCACCACTGGGACCACTTTGGCCTTGATTTTCCACATCTCTAGTTCCTCTTTCCGGCCCTGGTCCTTCTCCAGCTTCTCATATTCCTTCTTTCTGAGATTGATGTCACTTGGCACCACTACATCTATCACCACCACTGTCTCCTGGTCCTTGTCTACTATCATGATGTCTGGTTGGTTGGCCAGAAGCTGCCTGTCCGTCTGGATCTGGAAGTCCCACAGGATCTTAGCCCTGTTATTCTCCACAACCTTCTGTGGAATCTCCCATCTGGACTTGGGGGGGTCTAGCCCATACGCTGTGCAGATGTTCCTGTACACAACGCCAGTTACTTCATTGTGCCGTTCAGTGTATGCTGTTCCTATCTGCATCTTATATACACGCATATACATAAACAGTTATATATAATGATTATATATAAAGCTATAATATCCTAAAACATCCTAAAGATTTATGCCTATAACACTCTTCTACCTTTCACTCTTTTAAAAGCCCTTGTGACTGAATTAAATAGCTGCTCTGCCTAGAAACCAATTCTCTGTCCTCATTGCCATCTCAAATGCAAGGGTGTCCACAGAGTGTGGTCAAAAAGTCAAGCTGGTGGCCCCAGTGGTGCAATCAAAGCGCTGCTGCTTTTTAAAGTGCACCTTCTTTTCTCATTGCACAGCTTTCCATTGCTTTGAATGCTCCCTGGCCACTCACCCTTCCCAATCTGAAAAATGCCTAGTGGTTGGAAATCCTCAGCGTGACTTTTCTTGGGATTTCCTGGGAGCCAGGGAAAACCAGAAGGTGGTAGACCTCTAGGGAGATAACCGAACAAAAAAGGAGAGAACGCAGCAGGGTCATCTGTGAAGGCATGACTGTGTCCAAAAAGATGGCTGGTGACTGATGGACGCTGCCACTGCATCTCTTCTTCTCATGTGGCTCAGCAAACTCTTATGTAGTGTCAGTTCCACTAGGTGGACCAGACTATGAAATCAACTCCACAGGAAGGCTAAAACGACTTGTATTGAGATGGGCTATAAGAACAGACTCTTGTAACTCTGATTGTGCTGGACTGTGATGGAATGGAATTATGAAGGCCAGGCTCAGAGAGATAAACATTTTCTTAGCTCGCCAGAACCGCGTGAGAGGAACAAGAGGATGAGACTTCCCTGAGGAATTCACACTGTTGTGGCTGGAGGACTTTGGGAACTGGGGTTTGAGTCTGGGAAGATTCTTGTCAGGCCTAGCCCAAGGAACTTCAAGAGACAATGCCAATTCAGTTCAGCTATGTTTATTAGCTACAACCTCTAGCAAGAATCTTCCCAGACTCAAACCCCAGTTCCCAAAGTCCTCCAGCCACAACAGTGTGAATTCCTCAGGGAGGTGCCAGTTTCATCCTCTTGTTCCTCTCACGCGGTTCTGGCGAGCTAAGAAAATGTTTATCTCTCTGAGCCTGGCCTTCATAATTCCATTTCATCACATGGACCTCCTCCTCCTCCTCCTCCTGATAGTTCAGTGAATTAGGGAGGTGTGTGTGTCTAAGCCACTTCCAAACTTGATCTTGTTTCCTGGGACTTTAAAACGCTTCAGCCCCCTTTGCCTAGGTAATGGATCTTGCCTATTTCCATCAAGGTCACCTTCCTTACCCTCTACACATAGCTGGGCTTACTGTCAGCTGATTTCAAGCTGATTTCTGATGCGTTAAAAACCGAGCTAGCGTGCAAGGGTGGCCCCACCGCACTCAGTCCTGTGAATCTAGAAGCCTTCCTAACACAGATGCTCCCATGTCCCTCTTTGGACACCTGGCTGCTGGTAAGACTGCACATGGATGCATGGAGCCATGGAGATGACTTTGGAGAAGTCACCCAGAAGTCATTAGGACAATAAAAGGGGCAGAAGATGCATATGTTAAACCCAAGGAAGTGGGAAAGTATTAGAAAGAGACTCAGACTGCCTTCCTGTTGACTTCCCCAGATATAAGAGGGAGGGAAGAGAAAACACATGCCTATCTCAAGAGTTTTAGTCTTTCTGTGGAGTCAGTTTCTGATCTGGTTGACCTCGTAGGGCTGACCATGGAGCAGAAGCAGCCCTGCAAAATGAATAAGCGTACATCTGCCACAAAGCCATGACAATGTCATCAGGTATCGTGGATCTACCATTCTTTCAGGTTGGTGAGCCTATTTGGAATTTGGAGAACATCCCGTGACCGTACTCAGAAGAATCACTCATGTGGTGGGATTGCTCTTTCATAAAACAACTGCCTGGGGGAATGAAGCTAGTTATAAAACGCCAATTTCACTGCTCTATAACTTTCCCCACTTCCTGAAAGAGTTTCCCTAGTACCCCAGTTTACCTTCCTTCAGGGGCATCTGGGGGGAAGGGGGAGGGGAGCCAAGATGTTAGCCATGATGTTGCATCAAACCCCTGCCCTTTTTTTAACATGGGCTGTGCGTGTGACCCATGTCATAAAGGTGCTGGGCTTTGATTGCACGTTCACAGTCACCATTTTGATTTTTTTTTAAATTCCCTCTGCAGATGCCCCCAAAAGTCAAGAAGGGGGAAGTAGAAAAAAGATTTTGAGACAGGTAGATGAGGGTGTTAGAGGTAAGGAGAAAAGGCTTAAATTACTGGATTTTATCAGCTCTGCAACTCTCCCTTCATGCAGAGCTGAGCGAGCCTCTCAAAGGTCTTCTTCCCAAACTGGAGTGTTCCCTCCCTTACGAGCTGGAAATAGATGGTTGAACTGAGGAAGAACATGGTTAGATCCTGCAACCAGACTATCCTTGCAGGATTCTACCCTTCTGAAGCAGGAGATCAGCTGAAAAAGCCTTTTACTCTGACTGCAACAAAAGGGCACGTTTCCAAACCTTTTAGCAAATGACTTCAGGTTGCTAGTGGAAGCACTTCATCATTTTGTTTGGACCATCCGTGCAAAATATTTATCCAGCTCCCGCTGATTTGCATGGCCATATTTATTTAACCATATGCAGCCTCCCTACCCATCACCCCCACCAGCCTTCCCTATCCTTTTCTAATTTAAACACAGACCACATTAGATCCTGGAAAATAGATCCAGGCACCTTTGTGCTCCCCAACAGAAGAAGTGGTATCATGCACGCCAGATAATGGGCAGTTTGAATTCTTGGCTGAATAAATTATACAGCGCGGAGGATAATGGCCTTCCACCCACTCGTTTCTCCACTCGAGAGGCCGTCTTTGAAAACCAGCCGGCGGAAGAGCGGTGTGGTAAGCGAGCCTTGCAAAATCAGGGGACCCGTAATTGTTTCATTTAGACTGGACATTATGTGGGTAGAGGACTTCCCTTAGCTTACTACAGAGAGCAAAACAGGAGAGGCAGTCAAGAGACCACAGGAGGAGAAGGAAGAACAGGGGAAAGAGAAGAAGGCTGGGGGAGATCAAATGCAGTCATTTCAGTGGGGTCACGATTTCAACGTTTTCAGATGGGTCTTGTTTTGCACAAAAGAGTGCCCCCCCCCCAGTATTTCAACAGGTACTGTTTGCCTTTGCATAAATTACATGGGGGCATTTGGTTTCTGATATTTTGGGGGTGTTTTCTTTTCTTTGCACTAGAGGATAGGAGATCAAACAGCTGATGTGCAAAAGATCTCAGATCAAACCCCGGTTTCTCCAAATTAATCTGGGGAAGACTTAGGCTTTGAAACCTTAGAGCAGTGTTTCTCAACCTTGGCAACTTGAAGACGTGTGGACTTCAACTCCCAGAATTCGTCTTCAAGTTGCCAAGGTTGAGAAACACTGCCTTAGAGAGTTGCCACCCTCACATAGACACCACTAAGCAAGATGAACCAATGTTTGATTCAGCTAAAGATAATTTCTTTTGCCCTTGGTTATATTATGCTGATGTTCTTTATTTTGCCTTGACCACTACAACGTTTTGCTGTTGTTGTCCAGACTGATCATGGGCATAACGTCAGAAATGCTCTAGTGCACTGTTGTCCAAACTTGGCCACTTTAAGATGAGTGGACTTCATCTCCCAGAATTCCCCAGCCAGCCATGCTGGCTGGGGAATTCTGGGAGTTGAAGTCCATTCATCTTAAAGTGGCCAAGTTTGGACAACACTGCTCTAGTGGATCCTGAACTTAGGGAGTTGCACTAGATGATCGCTGAGATCCAACTGTAGAATTCTTGGATTCTAGGATCCCTTCCAGTTGGGGATCACAGAATGACTGAAACAACATTACAGTCTATCAGGGATCACAGAACAACTCTGTGACATGGCAATGCTGTTGCTAGTTGCTCAGACCAAGAGAATGCCTTGGTCAAGTGTTAGAAAATCACGGTGTGTTTGTACCGGATCAGAACAGCCAACAGCAAAGATCTGGTTCCTTATATTCCATGCCTGATTCTACCAGAAAGTTGGAAGGTTGAGCTGATTAACATACATGCACTTACCGCTGTGTAACTTCAACAGTCCACAGTTTGATGGCACCTAATGAATCAATCAATCAGTCAATCAACTTCAACACCCAGTGATGATTATGCTATGAAAAAGAGGTCCTGCCAGTCCACCAGTGCCAAAATTCATCTCTCCTGCATTGTTCTTCCCCCCCCCCCAATTTTTTTTTTTGTTTTGCAGGCCCAAACTTGAGTTTGAAGAGCTCTTCCCCCATCACACTGATGAGAACTGTTTAGTCAATGTTTTCTAACCTGCAGCTTTTATATCAGGGTCCAAGTTTGCAACAGATGGGCTTTGATCGCTCCACTATGCTCACCCCCCAACCTCCAAATAAAACTAAAGAATCCCTCCCCCCATCTGTTGGTTCCACCTGCTTCTGTACAGCAAAGATCCAATTAACATTAGAAAGAGGTGGTCTCTTCAAAATGATTAGCTTCATCTTGGACCGTTGAAAGGTTAAAGCTTAACCTTTCGCATATGTTCTACACCTTGCTTTATGCTAAGGGTTATGACTGGGTCACAGATGCCAAGATGAACCCCATAATCAAGTCACAATCAACTCAGGGACTCTGGACACCATTTTTGCTGGTTCAGAAATCGGGAGATTCTTGAATCAAGCATGCGTTAATGATCAGAGACCAGGCACTGAAAAGCCATCATCTGAAAAAATGGAGTGGCCTTAAAAGATTTCTTTCTTTGAATCACATTTGGAAATTGTTCTTCCACATTTTTTTTATCTCCTCCAATTCAACATATATAATAACTATGTAAATGCTCTGATAGCCGAAAATGCAAAAAATCTGCGAGTTCTGGCAATAAAAGTCAAGGAGCACAGTGAAAAAAGGGATTAAAATTAATATAAAGAAGACCAAACTAAGGGCAACAGGTAGAACAACCAGCCTTAGAATTGGCAATGAAGATATGGAAGTGGTGGACGGCTTCTGCCTTTTAGGATCAACCATCAACAGTAAAGGAACCAGCAGTCAAGAAGTGCTCCGCAGATTGGTTGAGCAGCCATGAAGGCCTTGGAAACGATATTCAGATGCCACGATGGGTCTATGCCTACAAAGATCAGAACTGTGCAAGCCAGGATATTCCTGTGACAATCTATGGAAGCAAAAGTTGAACTTTAAAGGTAGGAAGACTATTGACGCCTCTGAACTTTGGTGTTGGAGAAGACTCCTGAGAATACCATGGACAGCCAGGAAAACAAACCCATGGATCATCAGACAAATCAACCCAGAGCTCTCACTGGAGGCAGCAATGACCGGGCTCAAATTATTCTACTTCAAACACATTATGCAAAGACCCAGCTCTCTGGAGAAGGCCCTGATGTTGGGAAAGGTGGAAGGAAAGAGAAGAAGAGGATGTCCAGCAGCAAGGTAGATGGACTCAGTTACAGTAGCAATGGGGGCACTGTTGGAAGATCTGAAGGGACAGACTCCCTGGGAGAAAATCTATGCCAAGATATAAACTAGGCTGGCATGTCAAAAACATCTGTGGGGTCACTAAGAGTGAACACTGACTTAGTGGCACATAATCCATCAACATAATAAAAGGTAATTAGAGTACAGACTACCTCAAATCAGTTGGTAATATTTGGACACTCCAAGTCGTTTTTCTGACAACAAGACAAAAAGTCATTTGCTGTTGCCTTCTTCCAAAATGTTTTGATTTTCCAGTCTAGCCTACAATCCTGGGATTTCCTGGTATTGTCCCACACAAATCCTAACCTGATCCAGCCCTACTTCGTTCATGGAGATCAACCAAGATTAGCTTAGTGTTGCTGTCTGGCTGGGCTTCTTTCAATAAAAGCTTCTTTAAATAAGAGAAAGCTGCCTCTGTAAATTAACCACGTCTAGCATAAATGCAAAAGAGATGACTTGCATGAGTCAAACTCAACTCCTGGTGACTTCAGAGACACATTTGGGGTAAGAATTTAGTCTTGCTCCCCTATTGTCTTCTTCTGTTTTGGGTTTTTGTTTTTTTAACACGCCAGTCTAGTCATCAGCAATGGCATTTCAGGGCTGTCTCCCATCCAAATACCTGTCAGTTTCAACTCTGCTTAGCTTCTGAGCCGGCCTGGACTAGATTGTGGTGCTGCCCCCTACTGAGAAGATAGGATAATTCCAAGCCTTAAACCAGTGTTTCTCAACTTTGGCCTGTTTAAGCTGTGTGGACTTCAACTCCCAGAATTCCCCAGCCAGCATGGGAATTCTGGGAGTTGAAGTCCACACAGCTTAAAGCATCCAAGATTGAGAAACACTGCCTTAAACAAATGAGGACAGTTGGCATAGGAAGGAAGGGAGATGACAGCTGGCCAGTGCAGCTTGGAGGAAGGCCAAATCAGCCAGCAAAGCCCACCTGGGCTCATTGGTGGAGTCACCAGTGGGGGGCAGCCAGAGATGGTTTACCACCCCTCCCATCAATGCCCATGCCAGCTCCAGGCTGAATAAAACTGCCAAGGGGATTGCAGGGGGCCAGCAGAGTTTGTCCTTGCAAATCCCCCAGCCGTTCTTATCAGAGTCAGAAACCACCATGCCGCCTTCACTCCTCCAAAAGGCCAAGGGGGACGGGATAGAGACGGCCAACCTGCTCAGCTGGAAGGCAGAAGCTGTCAGATGTGTTGATTAGCTGGTCACAAGAAGGAACAGAGAAAAGCTGAGCTTGGTGGGGTTTCTGGAAGATGCGTGTGTGTGTGCGCGCGCATGCAGAGCTGTCAACGTTGCAACTGGCATCTGGAGGAAAAAAATGGATTTTCTGTTTCTCTGGGTCAGCCCCCTTTTCCTTCCCGCGACTTCCCTTTGGAGGCTCTCACCCTGTGGGTTTCGATGGGCTGGTGGAAATACACCAGCGAGATGTTGTTTGTTCACTGCTTATTTGAGGTCACCCAACAGATGTCCCAAAAGCAATTGAGTTCCTGCCACAGTCTTGTCCTCGTGCCAGAAGGTCTGCTTGAAACTGCCATTGAAAACTAGACTGACACTTCCTTTCAGCCTTTACAATGAAGGCTTAGCTGAAACTGTTTACTGTTTGAAAGGGGGGGGGGGGGCAGACAGAGACAGTTTCAGGAAAGCAAAAAGAAGCCTCCCCTTTTAAAACATTTATTTTGCAACTTGCTGGTGGATTTATTGAAAGACCCTTGTCTGCTCTCAGTGATGTCATCTGAAAGACAGATCTGATTGGTTATATAATGGTGATGTCATCTCCTTCCCCTTGCAATCCCTGATTGCATAGCAATGTTTCTCAACCTTGGCAAGATATGTGGACTTCAATGCCCAGAATTCCCCAACCAGCATGCTTCCCTCAAGGGAATTCTGGGAGTGTGGAGTCCTTGGGGTTCTCTGAGCTTGGTTCTTTTCTTGCAAACGTTTCGTTACCCGGCTAGGTAACATCTTCAGTGCTATTCCCATTCCATTCTAGCACTGAAGATGTTACCTAGCCGGGTAACGAAACGTTTGCAAGAAAAGAACCAAGCTCAGAGAACCCCAAGGACTCCACAGTTCAACCCTGAGCTACACATATTTGCCTCTATTGGTAATTCTGGGAGTTTCAGTCCACACATCTTAAAATTGCCAAGGTTGAGAAACACTGTTGCATAGGATTATCTACATGACTAAGGCAAGAAGCAAGAAGAAACTGCCTACTGTGCATTGCTCTGAAGGTCATCATCAACTTTGAATTGTCCCCAGAAACAAACTGGTGATCAGTGCAGTTCCATGCAAGGCTGGCAAAAGGCGTTCCTTCTGATTGTTGCTCACCAGCCTTCCACTGTTGCATGTTGGAACCACTGCACTTTAGATTCTTCAAAAGTAGACGCACCTACAGAACAGAAGGTTGGAAGGGACCTTGAAGATTATATAGTCCAATCCCCTGCCCAGTGTAAGATTCCACTACTATGGTATCCCTGAGAAATAGCCATTGAGCCTCTGTTTACACACCTTCACTGAAGGAGAGTCTACCACCTTCAAGGCTGTCTGAACACCATCTTATCATTTGGCCAACCTTCCTGATGTCCAACCCAATATTGTGCATTGCAGGGTTCCAGTTTAGGTGTAAGAACTTGGGGGTAAGGTGCCACCTAGGTTTGCTTTCCTGTGACATCTGAATCACACATGGCCAGCCATAGTTCAGTGAAGTGGAGGACTAAGTGAGAGTCAGTAAGGTGAATCCAGTAAGGCAATAGCACTGGGCTGAATAAGTCCGTGGTGGGAACTAAGGGAATTGCTTGCTCTGGAAAGGACTGCATTCATTTTGAAGTTCAGAATCTGGCGGTGATCCTGGATCCATCATTGTTGCTGGAGACCCAGGGAACTCCCTGGCTTAGGAGTTTCTGCTAGTTTTGGTTGATATACCAATTATACCCATTCTGAGATAGGAAGAGCTTGGTGTGGTCATTGGATTATGCTAAGGTGCTCCCTATGGGGCTGCCCTTGGGACTGGCCTGGAAACTACAGCTCATACAGAAGGTAGTGGCTAAGTTTCCACTGCTTCTACTGTGCCACACCACACTCATATCATACCCTTCCTAAACTTATCTGTGCTGAGGGGCCAGCCTGAGACCAAGTTACATTAAAGAATATCTCAGTTCATTAGCTCTGCAGGCATCTACAGTCTTTAGAGGAGCTCCTGTTCTCCATGCCAATAGTGGCCACTTGATGACAGCATGGAGATGGCCTTCTCTGCAGTAGCATCAGTGCTCTGGAGGAACCTCTTTTCTGCAGTGTACCAAAATCACTGGATGCTTAGTACAGAATCGGCAGAATGGAATCAATGATCAAGCAAGGTGGTGGGTTCTTGTTTGCTGGACATCTTTGAACAGAGGCTGGAGAGATTGTTGTTAAGGATTCTTTAATGTGGGTTTCTGCTCTGACCAGAGAGTTGGACTTGATGTCTTCAGTAGCTCCATCTAACTCTAGGGACCTATCAACATTTCGCTGCAAATTTGAGGGAAGCAAGTTGGATGCACTATTCTTGCTTTTGAGACAGCATAGTGAATCTTGTTCAGATTCCTATCTAGTGGTCTATTCTTGAACCAGTGGCCTGAGCATGGTCAGATATGGACTTCTCTAGAGAGCTACCACCTAAATCTGGCCAAAAGAAGGAAGTGATACATGCAATATCAGACGAGGAAGTCTCTGTAAATCCCCCTTTCCCCAACTCAGTGCCCTCCCAATGTTTGGGTTTAGCTCCCATAATTCCCAGACAGCAGAGGAAGGTTGCAATACAGAGGCAACAGTTCCTTCCTTGCTCCAGTGTCTTCTTCTGGAACATGCTTGTTCTTTTGGCAAACAAGCTAGAACAGTCTTCCCAGTCTGGGACGTTCCTCTCTACTGGACCAGCAGCAACTAGAACTCTATAGGCCATGAATTCTGGGAATTCCAGGAATTGCAGTTCCCACTTGATGCCCTCCAGATATGTTAGGACTATAAGTTGAAGGTGTGTTAGGTTGGAATTCTGGGAGTCACAGTCCTACCATATCTTGATGGAACCAGGATGGAGAAGGCTGAGCCACCTGTTTCCTAAATTCTGGAAAGTTTTCATATGAGCAATTGAGATATGGAGCCCTTCCTTCCTTCTGTCCTGGATGGTGCAGGAATTGTCCCTGATATTAGCTAAATGGGGTTTATGCTTCCACGCACTTTCCTCCTTCTGCCCCATCAGTGAAGTGCTCTTAACATACATTGCTAATGCTTATTTGCCTCTGCAATAGTTTGCATGACAGAAAAGGACTCTAATCCAAACGAACTTGGGGAGGGTCAGGAGGAGGGGAACCCCCTGTGTGATGGAGGATTTACAGTCTTAGAAAGCAAACAGTGGTGGGTGTAATTAGGAGAGAAATTTGTCGTGTTCTCGACTCTAGGAGAGAATGAAAGGTTTGGAATAGCAATCTCCCGAGTGTTTACCCAACACGAGCACATACGAGATGGAAAACGCATTTCCGACCATGGACAGATTAATATTTGATGCCAGAAAGAGAAATGCACGCTGTTCATGTTTATTTAGGATATTGTGAAATACAGTGAAATTTGCAATTTTATTGGATTCAGGGGGTTGCTCTGTGTGTGTGTGTGTGTGTGTATGTGTGTGTGTGAAGTCTTAAACCACTGTATGTCATCTAAGACACCCTATGCTGATTGTTTACACCTAATGGTTGCATAGTAGAAGAAATGTGTATGTAGGTATGTGCACGTGCAGACACACACACATGCTCAAACTATGCACACAAACACACACACACAAACATATCCATAAATACAGTATGAATCTGTAAAAGTCCAATATTTCTCAGGGCTTAGTTTACCACTGTTTTGCTGACTCAAAGAAATGTCGAGGTTACTTTGTCCGTTGTGCTAAAGATCTCAGGCTGCTAAATAGGGCCACGCGAACAACCTGATTCCATTTGTGTGTGGTTGTGTTATTCACATTCAGACTGGGGGAAAGGAAATTCCTTCTTTTTTTTCCAAGAAGAAGGAAAAAATGGCAACATCCTCTAGGCCGGTGTTTCTCAACCTCAGCAACTTTAAAGGGTGTGGACTTTAAGCATGCAGATTGGGGAATTCTGGGAGCTGAAGTCTACCGCTCTTAAAGCCCGTTGCTGGGGAATTCTGGGAGTAGAAGTTCACATCTCTTAAAGTATGTTGCTGGGGGATTCTGGGAGTTGAAGTCTTCACACCTTAAAGTTGACAAGGTTGTGAAACGCTGATCTATCAGATAAAAACAAGAAGACATTTCCCTAGTTCCAAACTATCATGACTATTGGGTAATGGGGCAATATTTCATCAGCCCACCAGGCTAAATTTCGAAAAGGCCGGGCAGGAGCAAGATTGAGAAACACTGCTTTAAGGCAATGCATAGATGAGTAGGCTCCACAAAGGGATTCCTCCTTAGTGTCCCACAATTGTAACAGGCATATTATATGAGGAGGTGGGAGATGGTTTTTTCTGTTGTCTCTTTGCAATACCTCATTCCTGGAAGCAATTTTGAGCCTGTATTTATGTTCTTCTGGTGATGGGCAAAGATGAAATATTTTATTCTTGCATTCTGGATGTAGGACCATTCCCAATCATGCCTCTTGATACGTAGGGATCCCTCTCTCAGTCGTGTTTTGCTAATTATGGTGGGTTTTAAATTAATTTGTGACTTCATTCCTTGATTGTTTATTTCCTCGGTTTAATTGTTTTATTTGTAGGGATTGTAACCTGCCCCAGGAAACTCTGATGAAGAAGCCTATAAATATTTGAAATAAATGAATCCATGTAAATAAATTTAGATGCTAGAGAGGGTTAGATTTAATTTTCAAAATCTAGAGAATTATGAGAGGTTGAGATCATGTCTTTTTCCTCCCTTTAACAATAAGAACCCTAAAAGATACTCACAGGGCTAAAGCCTCTTGGGAGCACTTCCTGAACAGACCATGGGCCCAAGTTCAGTTGTTGCCAGAAAGAAAAAACAGGCCAGCATGTACAGTTAAAAAAATTGTTACAAGAAAAGAAAAGAAAAGAAAAGAAAAGAAAAGAAAAGAAAGAAAGAAAGAAAGAAAGAAAGAAAGAAAGAAAGAAAGAAAGAAAGAAAGAAAGAAAAGAAAGAAAAGATAACATTAGCAGGACTTCATTTCTGCAAAAGCAAATCTGTTTAGGTGTCTAAAAAAATATTCTAATCCTAGATTTTCACATCCGTTAACTCCCTTTATTTTTTTATTTTATTTTCAGGGACTATTTTGATTCCCGTTTTCTCTTGTTTTTGTAAGTATGGCAAATTGGTTCAGGATTTTTTTTTCAGGTTAGAACAGTAGGTAAATACTTTAAATAAATAAACAAACATTAATGCCACTAGGAGCAAAAGGCTGAACACTCTCCCTCAAGAATCTGTTAACAGAGCCTTTCACACCGTACACTAGAGCTTTCGTGGATGTATGGAATTACATTTATGGTCTAAAGGTGCTCCTTGATCATGACACTCACTGGGAAACTTCAAATTAAAAAAAAAGTTTGCAAGGATTGAATTTTTAAGGGATTTTTCAGGAGAATACAATCTCTTCAGGACCAAATTTTTTTTAAAAAAAATCCTTCTAAATTAAACAACTGGGTGTTAACCCCAGTTGATTTACCTTGGACCATTATTATGAACTCTCTTCCTATTTGGTCTTCTACACCAGGGTGGACTAAGAAAAGGAAGTCCTGATTCAAGTCTCTGTTCGACCACTAAACTCCCCGGGAACTCTGGCCCAGCCTCTCTTTCAACCCTTACATCAGTGTTGCTCAATTTTGGCAACCTGAAGAGGTGTGGACTTCAATTCCCAGAATTCCCCAGCCAGCAAGGCTGGCTAGGGAATTCTGGGAGTTGAAGTCCACACCTCTTCAGGTTGCCAAGATTAAGCGACACTGCCTTACAGAGGGATTGTTGTGGACATAAAATGAGGGATTGTATGCCACCTTGATTACCAGAAGACAAGTGAGATATAAATCCAATAACAACTCATTGTTGTTCATTCATTCAGCAGAAGAACTCATTCTGCTTGGCAGAAGAAACACTTCATTTTCAAATGAAGCTAGGACTTAGGACCTTGGTTTTAAACTTTAGCTGTCTCAGGAAGAGGCTGACTCACAATTTGGATAGGTCTCCATATCAGTGGTTGATCCCACTCCAATCTCCTTTTCCATAGATCAGGATTTGAGTAGAACAGATGCCATAGTTTTTCCATGCTATTTGCTCAGAAGTCTAGTTTATTCAGTTTCCATCTCGCTCTGCCGTTACACAGAAAAACTCCATTCAGTTTTTTAGAATTTTCACACATACCTTTCCCTAATATGGCCATTTCTGCATTTAGCTTTTCTTTAAAAATGCCTATTTTTTGCATGGAATTTTTCTGAATAAAGGTTTTCTTTGCATGGATATTTTCTAACTATAGGCATCTTTTATATAACTGTTCTGAGTATATTCTTCTTGCCTGAAATTTTGTGTGTGTATGTATGTGTGTATTTGTGTATATCTGTTTCTGTGTGTATGTGTGTGTATGCATATACATATGAGAGAGAGAGAGAGAGAGAGAGAGAGAGAGAGAGAGAGAGAGAGAGAGAGAGATATTTTTCCTTAATCTGTATACTTCTGCCTGAGATTTTGCCCAAGAATTGCAACATCAAATCCAGAAAAGCAGTCAGTCCCATTGATGAAAAATATTTGCATCAGGATATCAACTCAGGAACCATAAATATGGCCATTTCATTTATAAAGGCAGTGAAATTAATTTCTTCTGATTCCCAAGTTAGTGCTCTACCCTGTGATAAAGTACATCGTTCCCATTCCTCTTGCTCCTGACGCCTTCCCCCTTTCCTCCAAAGACCACGCTGAAGTATAAGATTTGGAAGGGCAGATGTCAAAGTCTCTGCTGATCCCGAAGTAGAGCGTACTTTCCGATGAACCCAGCCTAGCTAAAAGAAGTATGAACGTGGCTGCACTTCATGTGTACGTCTCCAAAGTGAGTGATGCCAGTTCTCCATAAGTGCTATTTTATTTCTTGGCAAGGTTATAAAGTGTTTTTGCCTTCATAATTTTTGATGTAAAGGCTAAATTGGGCCTGAGAAAAGGGACAGTGCAACTTTAAACCTCATTAGTATTCTGCCACCGTAAGCCGACCAACGGCGGTTATGTATTTTTGCAAGTATGCATCTAATTTATTGTGGAGAACACAATTTACATGGGTAGTCAGCGGCTGTTTTATGGGCTCGCAAATAGATGTCTCAGCTGAAGCATATAATGGCTGAAGCAGCAGGCACAAATACGTTCTAAATCTTCTAAATGTGCTTTACAAAAATGTAACTGAGGAATATAAAACAGATCAATTCTTGCATGTTATATATTGGTTTTTGATTTACAAATCTAATCTGGGGAAATTTCTTGAGAAATGTGGGCGGGGGCCTCCTTCTTGTTCCTTTGCGGGGGCAGGGAGGGCGAAGGCCAAACCATCTTTGCAAGGTTGTTTCTCCAGCAAAGGTCAAACCCAGCCAAGAGTCATTGATGACTTTAGCGATGGAGGACTGAATGTGTCCTCCTCTCGCTTTCAGATCTGTCGGAAGCCGTAGGGTGGGTGGAGCTGAAGTAAGGAGGGGCGGAGTCAATGTCTACATCGGACGACTGCACCCCGCTGTTGTATTCATACTACAGGCTTAACAGAGTTATTGGATTAATTTTCCCCCCTTTTATTGTAATATTATAAATCTTGATACGTTGTATTATTTCAAGGCAGATTTCAATGCAGTAACGTTTCTATAATATGATTAAAACTATTAACATTCTTTCATTTAGAAAGCTTAAAGTATTGGAAATGAAAAGAGAAAAGTAAAAAATTCTATCAGTATTCATTGCCATTCAGGATGTCAATGTTACAAGCATAAGATTATTTAAATTTTCATCCCAAGTTGAGTATCACATAAAGAAAAAAAAGAACCACTGCAATTCACCTCAAAATATATGATAATAGTTTCAGTCTTGAACTAATTACTTAATATTAAGATCTCCATTGTATTGTTACTTTATCAGAGTTATTGGATTAATTCATGATCACACAATACATCAAACCATGAACTAACCAAACAGGGTCGATTTGCATGCCTCCTCAGTCAGGGAGGGGGGGTGGAGGTCAGATGGGGGAAATCTAACTATGATTAACTCTAACCAAACTTAGCATGTGGGATGAACCCAGCCAGTCTTTCTCCAATGCTCCCCTTTATTCTCTTTCTCAAGTGAAGAGCTGAAGAGAAGGGAAATCATTCATTCATTCATTCATTCATTCATTCATTCATTCATTCATTCATTCATTCTCATTTCTTACAATAATTTTAATTCCACCAGGTCCAAAGACTTTAGGTGGGGTACAGGCAAAAATAGAAAGGACATCCTATAATTGCCCCAATTAAAACTCAACTCAAATTTCATAATACCATCACAAAAGGACAGTAGTGGTTCCCTGTTACGGCTCAGCATCGAACGCTTCTTTAGAAAGGAACGATGTTAACTGCTTCTTGAACCCCAGAATTGAGGGGTTTGGGGGCAGCTCAGGAACAGTATGTTGCCTTATGTGTGTCTCACCTGTAGGATGGACTTATGGAAAGCTTCTGGGATTATGTCAATGGTGGTCCCAATTTAGACCGAGGACTGTATGCACACTGAAGCTCCCTGCGGCCGACCCTTAGCTGAAACAAAAGGTGGATTATTTTTAAGTTGAGGAGCCAACTTGCAGAGGGGTCCAGGAAATGTTACGGGTTACCATGACAGTGTTTTGCACCTTCCAATTTGCCAAAAAAGCCAAACATTGTGCCATGCCAAATTGGGCATTTTTTTCCCCACCATATTTCAGGAGCGCGATCTCAAGGTAGGCTGATTACTACAGAATGGAGGGTCCGTAAGGTATGGATCACCTCTCTCCGATAGAAACGATGAGGAAGCAGTCAAATTTTGGATTTTTAAAAAAATGTAAGATGGTACTATGAGGCTGAGCAGAACACTGTCCCTCTCTCGTCTAGAATCACCTTCCAAAAAGTTTGTTTAGCAGTTTGTTTCAAGTGGAAAAACAGTTTTAACCCTCTTTTTTTTATTTTGAAGTTTTGTTGGTCTTAATAAAGATATTACAAATGGTTTGGGAATAGGGATTTTTTTTTTTAAAAAAAGAACAAATATATATCCATAGCAGAAAGAACCTTAGTTGCAATGAAGTCCAAGAAGTATTTGTGCTTTTGCAGAAAGAATCCACAGAGGGAGCAAACATGATTTGCATTTATTTACTAACTTTTACAAAATGGACAGAACTGCTTTTGGTTCGTCTCTTCCTCGTTCTTCCTCTTCTCCTCTTCCTCCCAACATCCATTCCAACGTTATAAATCAGAATGAAGATAGTAAATAAATAAAATGAAATGAAATAAATAAAATAAAAAGGAAACAATACAAAGGTTAGAATGTACAGCACATTCTACGTTTTTAATTTGATTTAAGTTGATCCGAACAGGTCATTTTTCCCCACATGGCTTTTCAGTTAAAAATAGTCCCAACATTTGCAAAAATCTGTCCCCAAAAGCCGATGGCCTCAGCAGCATCCGCAGGGGACAGGAAAGATCAAAATTGGCAAGATGGTGGATGGAGCATCATGATGCAGACCTTCTCCTTTTGAACATGTGTGTGACATTGATCCATGTTCAAAAGGGGCGGGGCTTCCATTGGAGTGCACGCAAAAATGGGTGGTGCTTCAATCATATGGCTGTGTTACCTTACCTTTTTTGACCCCGGCCTAGCCAGAGCCCCTGATCATGGATCCTTTATAAGGATCATGGATCCTTTATAAAACCCGTTCTATGGTTTGGATAACCATATCATGTCAACTACAAGAACAAATTACTTTAGAGCAAACTTGAGCCAAAGTCCAGGGCAGTGTTTCTCAACCTCAGCAACTTGAAGATCTGTGGACTGGCTGGGGAATTCTGGGAGTTGAAGTCCACAGATCTTCAAGTTGCCGAGGTTGAGAAACACTGGTCCAAAGTATCATGGACTGAGACTGAGAATTTCAAAAATATTCAGGATACTTCACTTCAAAGATTCATGGTTCATCTCTTCAGTTATTTCTCTAGGTCATCAATTCTCAAAGTGTGGTCAGGGGACCACTGTGGGGGTCCCTGAGACCCTTTCAGGGGGTCTGAGAAGTCAACTAAATAATTATTTTAATATTTTAATTTCTAATATAGCAAATATTGACAGATATAACCCACATAAACCAAAGCTCTTTGGGGTCCTCAATCATTTTTAAGAATATAAGGGGGTCTCCAGACCCAAATGTTTGAGAACCATTGCTTTAGGTGACAATCGAATCCTACCAGAACAAAGGATGAAGGTCTTGGGTAGGTGGGTGGAAGAAAGAAGAATAGTATTTATAAATAATAACATGATACTATGGACTAAAGATATGAAGGCCATCTAAATAAGTAAAATAATACCATATTAATCAATAAAATAATATCATACAAATATCATATAAATAAAATAATATCCTATATCATATTACATATGATACAAAATATCATCTAAATGTGATATCTAAATAAATACACAAATAAACATGGCAATGTTTCTGTTTTCGAAACCCTGGAAAATTCATAGTTGTGGTTTGAAGCCTGCAACTTTCCCTTAAGTGAATGTGGATTTCCTTAAAAGTAAGATATTCTTTACTACTACTGTATTTTTAAAATTACAGATCCGTCAGTGATCGCTGTTCCCGGGAAAGTGATAAATGGAGTAAAGTATATAATCAGATATTTCCACATGTATTATTTTCTTCTTGTTTTGTTTTCTTTTCGAAAGCATTAGTTCCAAGCAATGAGTTCCCATCTCTAGTGCTTAATAACAATTAGAGATGCCAACCAATTGAGAGATTTTTCTGCTCGTGTGTCTTCTGCATGTCGATGGATTGACTGATTTAAATTTGCATATTACCAACATTCCAACTTAAGTGGATTTTCATTTTTGTTTGTTTGGGGAGACATTTTCCCATTGAATAAAAAATATTGTCCACTTTTAAATAAGAGAACTATCCCTGAATCCTTTTTTTTCATTTTTTGGAAGTTTGATACCATGTTAGAAGCTGATGATGATCGTCTCAAAAGACACAAGCCATAACATTTGATTAGAATTGCTTTTTAATTCATCAGCTAAATTTGAGTGGATTAAGTTATTCATCAATCCTGCAATCCTAATTGTTATTTTTTAAAAAAACAAAGATTGAGTGTCCATTTTGTGCAATGCTGCTATCTGTCTTCCTTCCATATACAGCAGGAGTATCCACAGGGTATGGTCAAAAACATCAAGATGGCAGTTGTGACAGTGCGATCAAAGTTCCTGCATTGCACACAAAAAATTAGGTGGTGTTTTGATAGCACCATCCAGATGCCATCTTGACTTTTTTGATCCTGTGAACACCCTGGATATGCAGTAAATTGGGTTAAACCCAAGCAAAATGTTTTCCCACCCAAGCTCATTTGCTCGACAGTGGGACTGACTTAATTGGCTTGGTGACATATATGACAAAAGGTTTAATGTTGATGCAAGAATACCATCGTTAGAGAGAGACAGAGACAGAGAGACAGAATTTTTAATGTACTGATTTTTTTTTTTTTAAGATCCAGGAAGGAACAAGTACCACTTTGAGCTTGAATTGTTTTGAAGAAGGTTGGAATTCACACCAACACCACTCACTATTCCTCTCCATATCTTTCTATTCTTGCTTCCACATGTCCATCCACCTTTATCAATACAGGTCATTCCCAGCTTAAGAATAAGTTCTGTTCCCAAGGTCTGTCCTTGTCGAATGTGTACGTAAGCCGGAACAGTATTATTGGATAATACAGTATAAGTAGTACTGTGTAATGAACTCAAACCATGGTGTATTCAACTCGAATGTTGCTACAACAGGTTCTGTCTTAACTACGGGTCGTCCATAAACTGGGTGTTCTTAACCCAGGAACTCCCTGTAGTCCTTTGTTCTTACATTTTTACTTTTATTCACAAATACTTTAAACAACCAAAGGGACATCACACATCCTGGTTTTAATCCCTGCTGAATGCAGAAGTATTAGTCAAGCTGTCCACTTCTTCTCAGCCATGCTTTACTTCCATAATAAACCCCACGTATTGCATTCAGCGACCAGCCTTCAGCTCCACCGTCATGCAAAAATGCCAGCCTGTACATTTGATACTTTCTCTACATCAGCAAAGGTAGAGGAACTCTCCCACATTTGTACATTTGTCTACGATCCTTCGACAAAGAGATATCAGGTCTGCTCATTTCCTGCCTGACATAATGGCACGCGGCGCCTCCCAAATTTTGCACATGGTCACCTCTCATCAGCAGAATTCTGCGAAACATTTTCCCAGGTGCCCTTAGCAGACTAATTCTCCTGAAATTTTTGCATCCGCTTGGCCCAGACGCAATTCTGGCATGCTTGTGAAATTGCACAGCCTCTCCGTGAGCAAACCCTACCCCTGTATTAACATTTTGCAGTTACCTCAACTACACAAGCAGCCGTACCATTTTTCAACATTCTCACAGCATTTATGATTTCTTTTTCTTCCCTTTTTTTTTCTTGAACACTAGCATGTGTAACATTTGTTTCAATTCCACTCTTCAATATAGCACAATCATTTCCATATAAATCTCTAAAATACACCTTTCACAATTTCCTTATATCAGCTTCATGCCAGATAATTTCATCATTTTTATTCTTAATTCCACACACTCTGCTGGATGCTCCATGTTTAGCCCTACTTACCCATGTCCAAAACAATATTTTATATCCCAATTGTACTGTATATTTTCTGCTTCTTTTAATATATTCTTTGGCACTGTCTTTTTCTACTTGAAATATCCCATTTTTGGGAGGGAGGGAGGGCTGAGGCCATCAGACATTAAGGGTCAGTCTCCCTCCAGAAGTAAGTTACCCCACGCCAGTGTTGTCCAAACTTGGCCACTTTAAGATGAGTGGACTTCAACTCCCAGAATTCCCCAGCCAGCCATGCTGTCCACTCATCTTAAAGTGGCCAAGTTTGGACAACACTGCCCCATGCCCAACTTCCAGAATGCCAAACATCTCCAGTGGGCCTTTCAGGAATACTGTATTTGTCATCACTAACCGGGCATATATTTTTCTATTATTAGATACTATAGTCATTGTCTGATGGTTGTTGAGTATTGGACTTTTAACTTTTAATTATATTGTTGAATACATTTTATCCTATTTTCGTAAGTTGTTGGAAGATGCCCTGACTCTAGAAGATTTGGCAGCATACCAACTGGATAAATAAAAATAAAAATATGTACATTATATAATTTCAACCTTAGCCTTCTGCTTTGGAGCAGTCATTCTGTAGGATGGATTTTTCCATGTCCACAGACTCTTTCCCTCCACTGTTCTACTAAGCATCTTTTTTAATGTATTTTCATGTAACTTCCCACCCTTTGGTGGTGCACTGGAACCTCATTCTTTTCCCAGCAACATTTTTCCTTTTTTTTTTTTGTTGGAAGATTAATCTATCTTTTCAAACCTTTTCATATAAGAGCCATACCTACAGTTTCTCTCCTTGCAGTTGTGTTATTGCAGTTGCACTCAATTTCTTTCACTTTTTTTTTCTTCCATGCCCTTCTTTTTCACACGCACACACACACACAAAAGCTCAGCACACTCCCAAAAAGCGGGCCCGAAAGAGTTGTGATCTTAGGATTTAGGAAGGTGGCAAAAGTGCTCCTCTTTTGCTAAGCTTTTTACCTGTTTCTTTATTTTCATAATCAAGGTGGGAGGGGGATATTGAAAAAGCAAGATGTTGGCCACAGTCATGCAATCAAAGCTGCCATCTTGATGTTCTTGACCCCCCTGCAGTTGCTTCTGCTGAGTTTCATCTTAATGTTGATCATCTTGACTTGGCTGATATTTTCGTATTTTGTTTTATTGTTGGGAAATGCCTTGAGTGCTTATGAAAGCAGAAGGCTAAGGTTGAAATTATTTTGAATAATTTAAAAATTTAATAAGGTTGAAACGTACAGTGCAACAGCTAATGTCTGTAGGGAGGGCAACTCATAAGTGCAGAAAACAGCTTTCCTTTTTGGTGCACGTGCGTCTGATAAATTCATCTTTAAAAGTGGCTCCAATTTAGGGGCAATTTTCTCTCTTGTATAATATTGTTTTATATCTGTTTGGATAAAGAAAGAGCTGGCTGTAATGGTATGTGGGAATGACCTTGGGAGATGCGGGGTGGGGGAAGAGAAGCTGCCTAGAGAACGGTCAGATAAGAGGGAGCATAGCCCGCAGGTGGACAGTGGGAGGGGCAAGAGGCTCAGAAGGGACCCTCCCTAGTTTCTTGGGCTGTAAGGAGATGGTGGGAGAATTGTACTTTGAAAGATTCTGTTGACGTAGTTTACAGTAAAGTAGAATGAGCTTATCTAGTCGTGTTTCCTGTCTGGTCTACCTGGTAAGGCTGACATCAGTCTTGCAAGTCTGGAAGTACAATTCTCCCACCATCTCCTTTACATCCTGAGAAACTAGGGAGGGTTCATTCTGAGCCTCTTGCCCTACCCACTCTCCAGCTGCGGGCTATGCTGCCTCTTATCTGACCATTCCCTTGGCAGCATCTCTTCCCTCTGTCTCCCAAGGTCTTTCCCACATACCATTACACTGGTGCAAAAAAGTTGTGGCCAGAATATATAATTTTATCTTTAAATATAAATTTATATTTATACATCTACCATTCTCTCCTTCGCTTGCACTCAGGCTAACCACAACTAGAGGAGGGAATTATGTGCACCACCCCCAGAAATGGTGTAATTGATGTAGGACTGCCACGGGGACAGCTTCCTTGCCTTTTAGACAGAGTGGCAATCTTCTGGGTTAAGATCCCCCAGAGACAACGCATCGTCTTGCCCCCCCCCCCCCCAGACCCCAACCATCACCATCAGAAGTTAAGAATATAGTTCTGGCTTAGTATACTTCAGATGTAATCCATTCAAAGTCCCCCTAGTCAGGAAAATTGCTTTCTGAATGCAAACAGGAGAACCAGTGGCCCACCAGCTGAGCATGGGCACACAACGTGATGCGGCAGCAGAAAAGGCCAATGCAGTCTTAGGTTGCATTAACAGAGGCCCTGAGCCCCAATCGTAGGAGTTAATATTTCCATTGTAGTCCGAATCAATTAGGCTGTACATAATACTTGAGTACTAAGTCCAGTTCTAACTTCCAGACATGGAGAAGGTGGAGCTAATTCAGAAGAAAACTGCAGCACTGAGAAAAGGGGTGGAGACCAAGCCCTACATCAACTGGTTAAAGGAGCTGGATGTGTTTAGTTGGAAAGGAGGAAACTATGGGGAGATATGATTATGGTCTACACCAGTGTTTCTCAACCTTGGCAGCTTGAAGATGTGTGGACTTCAACTCCTAGAATTCATGCTGGCTGGGGAATTCTGGGAGTTGAAGTCCACACATCTTCAAGTTGCCAAGGTTGAGAAACACTGCTCTACACATATGTAAACGGGTATCACGTGCAGTTTCTGTTGAAAATGAGAGCAGGACAAGGGTTTGTGGGTTGAAATTAAAAGTGGGGAGATTTGGGCTGGACTTTATTTATTTATTTATTTTATTTAAGCAATTTATATGGCCTCCCAACTCACTCACAGTGACTCCAGGTGGCTTACAGAAATAAAAACCCCAAATGCAAAACCCACTCCACCCCCCCCCCCACCCTCCAGCAACAACAACACATTTACACTAGCTATTTATTGGGCTCCAGGTTGACCTGGAATCCCCAGGCCTGCTGGCAAAACCATGTCTTCAGGGCTTTTTAGAAGAGCATCAAGGTGGGGGCCAGTCTGATCTCTGCGGGGATGATGTTCCACAGGGAGGGAGCCACCACAGAGAAGGCCCTTCTTCTTGATCCCACTAGATGGACTTCCTTAATGGAGGGGACCCGTAACATACCCTGCCTCCCTGATCTGGTGGGTCGGGGAGATGAAATTGGGAAAAGGTGGTCCTTCACAAATTAAGAGGAATTTCCTGATGCTGAGAGCTGTGAGGCAGTGGGAGGATCTGCCCAAAACAGGAGTGGATTCTTCCTTGCTGGTGTTTTTCTGGGAGTTGAAGTCCACCTGTCTTCAAGTTGCCAAGCTTGAGAAACACTGGGCTACATGATCTCTAGGATCCCTTCCAACTCATCCCATTCTAGCATTCTGTGATATGCATGATATTTAAACCAACAGGATCTACTGGCTGGGGAATTCTGGGAGATGAACTCCATCCCTTTAGAGGGTGCTTGGGAAGAGCTGCCCTGAACTATCTACAGATGAAGTGGCAAAGTTTTGCTCTTCAACCTGGAAGTGGGCACGGATAGCCTTTCAACCTTCTGCCTCCAATTGTGGGTGGAGAAACAGGGGTATGGTTTCTGCAGGCTTCTCCAGGAGAAAGAGAAATTCTCCACCCTTTTCTCCAAGGCTGGATTCCACCCAAAACAGCCACAGCAGCAGCTACTGAAAAAAGCCCAGAAGTTCACACACCTTCTTTGGCCACCCCAAAAATTCAATGAATGCCAGAGCCTTGTCTCGGTGGATAAGTGTGTCTCCAAAACAGTCTTCTTCTGGGAAAGAAATTCTGTTTCATCAAACCTAATGAGTAGGGAAAAAGGCAGGCTCTTTTTAACGGCTGGCATGAGTCCAAAGGATTACTGTTGGGGTTCCCATTGGGGGGACCATGGCTCAGGGGAGCGAGCTTCTCTTTTACCAACCTGGAACCCTTTCTGCTTGGCAGACAGATTGTAGCTGCTGTGACTGTTACAGTGATAAATGCACATTTGGGATAATTATCCAAACCATGGAGGTAAGAGAGGCCAACGGAATCCGCCTCTTGTCTTGCTTTGATTAATTATTAGTTTAAATGCCATCCTGATGGGGAGTTCTCAGCAGAATAAAAGCAGTGGGAGCCCTTCCTCACTTAGCCTCCTCTTGTTCCCAAATGCTGTCACCCTGGAATTCAAATTAATTCCAAAAATCTATTGGGCAAAAAAGAAAGGAAGCCAATCGTTCCGTCCCTGCAAAGCTCTGGAGGTTGAGTTCATCTCAAACTTACCACCAGTTGTTCCCTTGGAGTGGCAGATGGGCTGGGAAGAGGGCATCTGCAGGCGGGGCGGCGAAAAAGTCAAGCTGGTGCTTGTGAACAGGCCATCAAAGCACTGCCTCTTTTTATATGTGTCACATGCACAACACACATAAAAAGGAGTGGGGTTTTTATCATGCAGCAATGGCCACCAGGATGATGTTTATGACACATAGACAGACACACGGACAACTCTGTCCTAGGAGCTTTCTCCCTTTGTACATGTCCACAACTGGAAGATCAAATAGATCTTCTCAAGGAGTTACAAGAGTGTATGATGCTGAGAAAGGGGACCTTCCTCGTGTTCTACCTTGGTCAAGCTTCTTTCATCCAAGGAATGAGAATATTTAGCCCAGTGTTTTTCAACCTTGGCAACTTTAAGATGGGTGGACATCTACTCCCAGAATTCCCCAGCCAGCCTGCTTTAAGATGGGTGATTTCAACTCCCAGAATTCCCCAGCCAGCCTGCTTTAAGGTGGATGGACTTCAACTCCCAGAATTTCCCAGCCAGCCTGCTTTAAGATGGGTAACTTCAACTCCCAGAATTCCGCAGCCAGCATGGCTGGCTGAGGAATTCTGGGAATTGAAGTCCACATATCTTAAAGTTGCCAAGGTTGAAAAACACTGATTTATCCAATAGGCATGGCAACCTCCTCCTTTGTTTGCTCTGCATTACCTGCACTGAACAGACAGTGCAGCTGCCATGACAAAAGGGCTCTTTCATGCGTACGGTACTGTCCCTCACTAATTATTTGGAATGGAGCAGGGTGTGTTTCCCCACCTTGATGCTCCCCCAATGGGCCAGGAGTGAAACTTCTAAGTTGGGGAAGGCTGGAATTTACTGGTTGAGGATGTGTTCGTTAATTAATTAATTAATTAATTAATTAACCACCTACACAGAACCAGTGTGGGATAGTGGTGTTGGATCAGGAGTGGGGAGACCCAGGTTCTACTCCCTCCTCAGCCATGGTAGGTCCCTGGGGGGCCAGTCCCTCCATGTCAGCCCAACCTACCCCACAGAGTTGGTGTTGCAGGAAAAGAGAACATGGTGTACACTTCCTTGGGTTCCTGAAGAAAGGTGGCATATAAATCAAATCAATGAAATAAAAAAATGGACACATCCATGAGATCAGCACAAGACTAGCTCCCAGAAGTTGTATATTTACCCTCCATAATTTTTAAAGAGGGAAAGGGGTCCTGAAAGCAAAACGTTTACGAAACGCTGCCCTAGAAGACGGGGAATTGCAAGTTGTGGTTTCCAAGGTTAGGTGTCTCCAGTGAGAACATTCTCACGGATCACTTAAAGCCGTGTTTGAGCAGATATAGGCAGAGTAACTGGAGAAACATTTATTTATTTATTTATTTATTTATTTATTTATTTATTTATTTATTCATGTATGTATGTATGTATGTATGTATTTATTTATTTATTTATTTATTTATTTATATTCCACATTTGTCACCGCCCATCTCACTGAAAGTAACTCTGGGCGATTTACAGTAAAAGAATAAATATTAATTAAAATACAGTAGAAGAATATTCCTACAAATAATAAATATCTTCCAAGACGTTGATGGCGAACTAAGAATTATGAGGCTCGGGGAGCATCTTCAAGGCACCAGCCACCCCCAGGGTGGGTTATATCTCTTCTCCCCCCCCCCCGCAAGTCAGCAGAGCCAGGTCTTCAGCCCTTTCTGGAAGACCGGGAGGGGAGGGGCCCCCCTCACTTCTTGGGGGGAGAATATTCCATAGGGCGGGGGCGACGGCAGAGAAGATTCTCCTCCTGGGCCCCGCCAGTCGACATTCTCTCGCCACAACGTACCTTCTCTGCCTGACCAGCTGGGATGGGTCAAAGTGATGAGGATGAGACTGTCCCTCAGGTAACCTGGACCCATTAAAGTATGACGTAGTTTGCTTCTGGAGCGGCTGTGTGACTTGGCCTCTGTGCGTGTGCAAAAGCTGCCTTTGGGCCTGATGTTTGGGAACGTGCCATTATTGTCCTGCTATACCCAGGGGAAAGTCATGAGAGTGAATGCAGAAACTAGAGGGATTAGATGGTTAAAGGTCCCTGGGAAGATGGGTAGAATTTTAACTAACTAACTAACTAACTAACTAACTAAGTAAAGGAAGGAAGGAAGGAAGGAAGGAAGGAAGGAAGGAAGGAAGGAAGGAAGGAAGGAAGGAAGGAAGGAAGGAAGGAAGGAAGGAAGGAAGAGGTGCCCATGAGCAAAATTGGAGAAGGACACTGAAGCCAGATCAGATTTGACTCTTCAGCCGTTCACTGAGGAACGTAGGAGGGTGAGAAATTCATAAATGTATGCAATGTACACACCAACTGGGCTCAACCCACCAATCTAGGTGGTTTACAACACAAAGGCTTCCCTTACTTTATGCTAATGTAAGCATTTCCTCATGTAATGCAAATTGGCATAAAGCAAAACACTGAACCAGGAGAAATAAGGGGGTTATGGGCTTTGGTGTCAAATGCTGTAACCCAACTGCATGGATAGATATCTTCATAAATAAAGCCTTGCTGGCTGGGGAATTCTGGGAGTTGAAGTCTGCTCATCTTCAGATTGCCAAGTTTGAAAAACATTGCTTCTTCGTAAGCACCATATTACCCAAACAGGTTTTCTTCCTTGTCTCATGTTCTACATTTAGTGGGGGAAAAAATCTCTATTTTTTCAAAGCTTGTAGGTCTGAAGATGACTGCAGGTCATTTTCAAACTGCTTTTAAGGGGCCGCGGAGTGAAACAGGGACAACATGAAAACACATTTATTTCCAGGTTTCAGGAGTTTTGAATGGCAGTGTTAATCTCCATTTGTTTCAGTCCCATCTGGGTTGCTTATTTCAGCTAAACCTGCAACATGAGATTTTACTTTTAAGTTTTTATCTCTTTTTCTGCCTGTCTCCAGCTTGAGTTCTTTTTATTCATCTCTCTCTCTCTCCCTCCCTCCCTCCCTCTCCTTTCTAATCCAAAATATACATACAATCTAGTAAATGGAAAGAAAATGGTGGGATCTCAATTCAAACCATCTGTGATCAAGGGGTACCTGTAGAACGTGGCATTCGACTGAAGAATAAATAGATGTAGGAACAGCTACTGCGTAGAGCTGTGCCAGGGTTCAGATCTGATCACCAAAAGATGCTTCAGAGCGCATGAGAACATTGGTTTGGAGGAACACAACAGCCAGGGTGGTCTAGTGGGGAAAGTGTGGGACTAGGAATGGGAAGAATGAGGTTCTAGTCCCCCCTGAGACATGCAACCTCCCTGGTGACCATGGACCAGTCCTTCTCTCAGCCCAAGAATCAGTCTGGTCTAGTGGGGAAGGTGCTGGATTAGGAATGGGAAGAATGAGTTTCTAGTCCCCCCTGAGACATGGAACCTCCCTGGGGACTTTGGGCTAGTTCTTCTCTCTCAGCCCAAGGGTCAGTCTGGTCTAGTGGCAAAGATGCTGGACTAGGAGCGGAGAGGCCCAGGTTCAAGTCCCCCCTCAGCTACAGAAACTCCCTGGGGGACTTTGGGCCTGTCCGTCTCTCTCCTCTCAAGAGCCAGTCTGGTCCAGTAGTGAAGATGTCAGACTAAAAGCAGGGAGACCCAGGTGCTCTGGGCCAGTCCCTCTCCCTCAGCCCAACCTACTCGCAGGGTTGCTGTTGCAGAGAAAATCAGGAGGAGGGAATACTTTGGAGGCCACCTTGACATTTTGAAAGAAAAGCGGGATATCCATCTAAGAAATCAGAGAGCCAGGTGGGTGTGGTGGTTAAAGTGTAAGACCAGTAGTGGATGTACAAAGCTAACACATCAGGCAGGATATAACAAACAAATAAATAATAATCTGAATAAGATTGATTGATTGATTGAGCTCCATCAAGTTGTTTTCGACTCCTAGAAACCACATTGATAGATTTTCTCCATGACAATCTGCCCCTTACTTGGTTCTTTCAGGTCTTCCCATGGTGCACCCATCACTTCTGTGACTGAGTCCATCCCCCTTGCTGCTGGTCATCCTCTTCTCCTTCCTTCCACCTTTCCCAGCATTACAGCCTTTTCCAGAGAGCTGGTCTTTGCATAATGTGTCCAAGTAGGATAATTTGAGCCTGGTCATTTGTGCCTCGAGTGAGAACTCTGAGTTGATTAGTTCAATGATCCATCGATTTGTTTTCTTGACTGTCCATTTGTGTTCTGAATAAGAACTGGCTGGAAAAAGGGGGGGAAAATCCACAAGGGAGCTTTTCCCCCCCTGCATGATAATAGAATTAGTCAGATTAGCCAGAATGGGGCTGCTCCAGGAACACTTTCTCTCACGCCTTGCTATTTTTCACACACTTTCCAAAGCCCCACTTAAAAATAACTCGTTCTGGAAGTTTTCACAATACCTCCTTTGAATACTAAAGGAATCAAATGAGCTGGGTTGGGACAAACAAGTTGCAATGCAACTTCGTTTGTAGGGGTTCAGGGGTTGGGACTAAGCTTCAAGAGCCACAGGTTCAAGTCCACTTTCATCTACAGATGCTCACCAGGTGACCTTGCGCCAGTCCTGGTGTCTCTCTCAGGCCAGCCTACCTCACAGGTTTGTTGTTGGGGGCAAATGGGAGGAGGGAATGTTCTGCGTGCTGCCTTGAGCCCCTGAAAGAAAGGCAGGATGTACATTTCAGAAACAAATGAATACACATAAAGTAGCCACTACTTTTCACCAGGATGGTGAAAATGGTGTATTTCCATGGCCCATTGTTGGGGGATTGAATTGGAAGCTGTGCATACAGGTGTCTGGTAGAAGCCTTGGTGACACCATGTTCAACAAGGAGCCATCACAAAAATGCTATAATGTGTATCAGGTATAGGGCACTGCCTTCTCCGCAGTTTTGATCGATTCATTCTGAGCACAAAGTGGTTTTGAGAACACCCCCTCCCCAAATGTAGGAGGTTACTAGGCCTTCATTTCCAAAGTTTAGGAATTATAATCCCAATCATTTAGAAGGTGCACAGGTTAAGAAAGGACATGTCTGCCCTCTGCGCATTCCAGCACCCGAGCTAACTCACTTTGCTGCATGAAAACTGCCAAAAGGAGAAAAGGATTAATGCGCTTAAATCAACCCAAAGCTTTTGTTTTATAATTGCTGTGGCATTCCCCGCTAGCACGGATCTGTTTTCCAGGATTTATGGCTATACAGTCAGGGCTCCCTATAGGTGGGAACTATATAGGTAGGTCACGATGAGCACATGTTCGAATAATGCGATATTCGATTTAGTGCAAATTGTAAATTGATACCAGGTCATGCTTAATGCGACCCAAAATTCAGTTAATGCCAGGGTAGTTGGTGTGCAATTGAGGCTTGCGCACGTGCAGTTGTTTTAGACCAGTGTTGTCCAAACTTGGCCACTTTAAGATGAGTGGACTTCAACTCCCATTCTGGCTGGGGAATTCTGGGAGTTGAAGTCCACTCATCTTAAAGTGGCCAAGTTTGGACAACACTGTTTTAGATGCTGCTAATCTTCGAGTGTGCAAAATGGAGAAAAGGAAGATTCCATCGGAGGAGAACCGTACAAGTTTCACACCGTGACTTTGTGAACCGTACATTTAAATTATAACTATGTTCTTTTTATCCTCTACTGTAATATTTCATTCATCTATGCACAAACATTCATGTTTAAAAATTTTCATTGCCTATTTCCGTCAAGCTAAAACTAATTACCCTATTTCCCATAGAAATATCCCTTCGAACAGTGCAGATTCGAATAATGCGACCATTTTATGGGATTCATTAACTGCAGTAATCAGACCTACCAGGATTTGCAAATTCATGTTTTCGTGGCGGCCGCTGCGACACTTACTAAAAATACGGCCACTGAGCACTGCATTGACCCTGAGCGATGGTGAGGCGTGCACATCTTCAGTCTTGCACCACCCAAGTAGGATGGCTTGTGACCTCTGTGTGTTGGGTGTGTCTGTAACTTGGCTTTAGGCAGATGTGACAGTATTTAGGCAGATGTAGAAAACATCTGGGGCTATTTGGACGAGACCACAGAGTTTTGTGGAACTTCACCTTTTCGCGGGAAGCGTTGACACGTAGCCCCTGTGGGTATGGAGACCTGGCTGTATGCCTGCCAAATGGGTCAGTAAAGGCCATTGCCTTAATCTTGGTTAGTTCTAACCTTGATAAGTCATTCTGTGGCTTGGTGTGGGGCAAACCCCCAGCCTGCTCACTCTATGATTCAATCTAGTGTGCCAACCCAGAAAACAAGTCAATTTAGTAAGCAGCCAATAGTTAAGCTCGTTGAGGTCCGTTTAAGGTTACAAAGCAGGACTGTCGATGGGATTCAAGAAACAAACTTTTATATCCGTTCCTTTCCTGGCACTGCCCGTGTTCCCATGCCCAGCGTAGAACAGGACCCAAACCAAGCCTTGGAACGATGGAGCTGGGAGGATGAGACGGGGCCAAAGCAGCATTATGACGTCACAATGGCAGCCCCACCCCTTTGCTCCACGCATTGCGACATTGCAGACCTGCCCACAAGGGCTGGACCTTGGAGGACCTCAGCGCAGTGCTGCTTTTTGTCATTCTGATGCAGCAGCAAGATTGTGCCTTGAAAATGAACCCCGTGTGAAAGCCACACACTCACCCTCTCCAAGGGAAGGGAGGTGCTAACAAACAGATCTTGCTCCTTGTTCCATTGGTGCATTTCAATTCCACAAGCTGGAAAGGCCCCAAATGCAACTTCCTTCTAACCTGACAATTGCACACTACAGCTCAGGAAAAGAAGCCCCCATTTTTACAAATCCCTTCTCATGCAGTTGGCTAAAAGAATATTAGCCTTTCCTGTTCAGCGTTGGAGATATTCTCATTGAGAGGGTGCATGGGGTCGTGTTCTTGATTAGGGGCAGGATTTGCGCGACCATCCTGTCTTTCATTAATCACCATGTTCTCTCCAGCCATTTCTTGCCAATCTGGCTTTTCGCAGAAGAAGAAATCCCAAGGGGTTTCTAAGAAATCCCAAGGGAAAAACCATCTCCTGGGGAAATTTCCAGAGGGCTGCTGTTCTCATCAATAAGGGGAAACCCTCGCCTTGAGAAATCATTAGGCCATTTCGTTTCCCCCCGGAGAAATTGTTCACCCAATTTGTCTGCCCCCAAAAATGGAGAAGGGTTTTCAAAAGACTCTTTATGGTCCATTCTACGGCAGGCAAGATTTTCCTTGGGCCAACGCAGTCCCCAAAGCATTAGGAGGGACTTAAAAAGCAACTGGGACTGCAGCAAGATTATTGCACGCAAAAAGTTGGAAAAACAAGGAAAACCTACAGCGGAAGATTGGATTATAAAATTAACTGAAATGGCCGAAATGGCCAAGGTGATCATTCTCATTAGAGAACAAACGACAAAAACTTTTTTGAAAGACTGGAAACCTGACATGGACTTCCTGTTGAAAGAAGAAAAAAATGAATTGATGATTTGAGGATCTGGGGATTAAAAACGGACAAAGAGGTGGGGGAAAAGACTACAATGATAATTACTCGATAGAAAGAAGGGTGGAAGACCTAATTGTACTGTATGTTTTCCCTTTTTCCTTACCTCTTTTTTCCTTCTTATTTTCTATCTTTGCTTTTGTTTGTTTTGTGTACTTTTACTATATTGAAAAACATATATATATATATTAATCAACCGGGACTGACAGCCAGAATGTGCGCAGGATCCTTCTGGGTCATGAATCAGCACACCAGCACAGGGTTTTTGCCAAGACCTTCTGATACTAAAATGGAGAGAAAAGAAATTAAACCATTCCGAGTAAGCTTTTGAATGACAATACTTGGAGAGCGGTTGTGATAGTCAGCTGATATTTGGACAGGAAGGTGGATATCATGGTGCTGGAAGCCAGAGGCACCCATGTGGAGTGGGTCCAAAAAGTCAAGATGTCAGCCACCACTGGGCAGTTGAAGCCCTGCCCTTTTATAGTATCTTTTGATTGCATGGTCGTGGCTGACATCTTGACTTTCTTGACCTTCCCAACCTGTGGATGCCTGTAACGGTATGTGGAAATGACCTTGGGAGTCAGGAGGAAGAGCCGCAGCCTAGGCAAGGGTCTGATAAGAGAAATTTGAGTCCAAAGCAGAAATGTAATTTGAGAAAGCGTCTCGGAAGGGACCCTCCCTACTTTTCAGGAGAGTAAAACGAAGGATGGGAGGGCTGCTTTCAGACCTGCAAGATTCCTTACAATGAAAGACAGAGCTCGCACTCTGGGTTGTGCTTCTTATCCAGACTACCTTGTAAGGCTAACAAGGCCTCTCCCGGAAGACGTGAACGAAGAGAAGAGAGGCAGGCCGAAAGTCAGAACCCTCTGAGTCAGCTTTTTCTTTTTAAAAGATAATTTGGAATCCGCCGCCCCCATCCCTTAACACTTCTACCTATCCCAGTATTACCTTCCCACCAACCTTCCCCAAACAGAACAAAAGTTTTTTTCTTTTAAAAAAAAGAAAAGAAAAGAAAAGAAAAGCCAGCCCCAACTTTGGGAAGAAGGAGATTTGCCTCTCCATCCTCCCCCCCCCCCGCTTTTTTTAAAGTGGAACAAAAAGATTAAATTGTTTACGAGCAAGGAGCTCCGTCGGCTTGGATGAGCTGCGAGAGACAAAGGCGGGCCTTGCAATTCTCCAGCGCGCCTTGCACAGTCCTTCCTCCGCGTTGCCACTAATTCTTTTATCTGGCCTCAACACTCAAGGCATTATGCGTTTCCATAAAAAAAAAAGCAAGCAAGCACCAAAGCAAGCCAGCTTCTGACTGAAGCAGGCAAAATTACTGTTCTCTCTGCCGTCCTGCGATAACTATCTCTTGAATGCTGATTAGTTCCCCCTTTTCTCCCTGACGCCCCACCTTCTTGCAGTGCAAAGCAACGAAAACATACACTGGTATTTAACCCTTTATCTTGAGCAAGCAGAAAGACATGAAAACATCTTACTCAGTCAGAGGCGGGGTGGAGGGAGAAACGGGCCAGGGAGGGAGGAAGGAAAAAAAAATATAGCGTACAGAAGAATTACTGTTATCTCCTCAGCAGAAGAGCAACAGGGACGATAAGGAAAGCTGGAAGAATTAAAAGAACCCATCATCCCGGCTGTAAATTCACACGCAGACCCAGTTCCTATTTGTCTATCGCTGCGGCCCATAATTTCCCGAGCTTGATTTGATAGACTTATTGTGGGGACTGCATAGAAAAGTCATCAGCCGGGGTAGCCAGTGAGGCTTATTGTCAGGGGCTAACCACATGGTTACAGGCTGGGGCAAGATAATGGTTGGAGCATCCGAACGCTAAAGTCCCGACCTCTTCTCCTTAAGAGCATCTGCCCCTTTGCAGCCTGCTAAGTATGGAAGGAGGGGCGGCCACAGACGAAGCATCAGTTATGGTGCGCAGGCGAAGCACCGGCGGAACCCGATCCCAGGACAGGCCTGGATATTTTGTAGATGGGGAGAAAACTGTAATGACAAGCCACCATCTTGGGACCTCTTTGCTCCCGAGATGGACCAGAAATAGGACACCAGGGATGGAAGGTGGCATGACCACCGCTGGACCCTTATTGATCGTCTTGCAGGATGGACGTTTGTCTCTGAAGGGATGTAGAGGCCCTGCTTGCCACGTTTTCATTTTCTGCAGAATGTGGGGCTTGTTTTCCTCTCCCCATCCAGCAGGACCTTTCACCAATACAGGTAGTCCTCGCTTAACAACCAGTCAGGACCAGCAACTCTGTTGCTAAGCAACACAGTCGTTAAGTGAAACGCCACGTGACCATCACAGACTTATGACTTCATTTCCGCTGTGGTCATTAAGCCAATCACTCGTGGTCATTAAGAGAGACATCATGTGACCATGACTTGCAACTTACTGCTGGCTACTCCATTGACTCTACTTGTTGGAAGCTGGCTGTGAAGCTTGCAGATGACGAGCATGTGACTGCAGGACACTGTGATAGTCGTAAGTGCAAGGATTGGTCACAAAAGTTATTTTTTCAATGCTGTCGTAACTTTGAACAGTTGCTAAACAGGGCAGTCACTGAGCGAGGACCACCTGTATTTAACATGTAGCGAGGCACTGAGTAAGAAAGTCATGCCTGTGTGCCCACAAGGCTGGAGTTAAAATGGGCCACCAATACTTTAGCAGAAGTAGGAAAAAGGGCATTGGTACAGGAGTGCTACGGTATTGTAGAGTGTAAGAATTGGGAGGGGTTTTGGAGATCATCTACTCCAGCATTTCTCAACCTTGGAAGCTTTAAGATGTGTGGACTTCAACTCCCAGAATTCCCCAGCCAGCCTTGCTTAGTGCACCATTGTAGCATTTTTGGCAGGTGGCAGTCAAGTGAAGGGGAGTCCACCACCTCCCAAAGCAGCTCGGTTGGATCGTTTCCTTGACATATAACCGAAATCACTATAAATGTTTAGTGCCTCATTCACACACATGCACGTACACACACCTGTGCTCCTTCCATCAATGCAGAAATTCACCCAGAGGTAAAACGTGAATCAAATAACCTTAAACTTCAAGATGTACAATCCAAGGGCAGCCTTCAAAATAATCCAGCCCTAAACCCTAATCTCAGGAGGTGTGGATACAGCAATGCAGTGCCCAGATAAACCATAGGATGGCTTAACCTGATGATGGGCTCATCAATCAATCAATCAATCAATCAATCAATCAATCAATCAGTCAAGTGGGCTAAGACAATAGCTTGATTCCCATACAGTGCTGACGTTCAAATTAACCATCATAAGAGTTCAGCCTAGTCTGTTGTGTTCTCCTTCATGGCTGGGGTTCTTGCTGTACCGAGGACTGTCTGCCCCGAGGACAATCTGTCCATCCGATACATGGGGCCAAGAGATCATGTGATGGGGACAGCTTTCTCACGGTGCGACAGCTTCCCTCTTAAGGTTAAGGTGCCCGGAAGACTCTCTTTTCCCCCAACCCCTTCTATTTGGTGAACTGGATCTTCAGCTCAAATTTCCCACAGTGCCTCATGGTCCACAGCAGTAGGGCATCATGGGAACTTTGAAGGGCAACTCCAAACTATCCACTATTGAATGAAGTCTAGCCTACCGGAGTTCAGTGACATAAGAAAAAAAAAAAAAAAAACGAAAAAGGCCCGCAAAAGATACTTTCTAGAGAGGTGTTTCTCCACCTTGGCAACTTGAAGACGTGTGGACTTCAACTCCCAGAATTCCCCAGCCAACCATGCTGGCTGGGGAATTCTGGGAGTTGAAGTCCACACGTCTTCAAGTCGCCAAGGTGGAGAAACACCGCTCTGGAGGGATGACCCAGAAGCGGTCCCCACCCTATGCAAGGCAGAAGGGAAATGTGCAATCACGATCGCCTCGCTCAAATTGCCATCATTCTGCCAAGAAGCCACGCCACCTCTCAGTTGAAGGGCCAGCTAGAAATCCACCCAGGGGAAAGGACGTTGCCTCATTCAAATTTCAAAAACAAAGATTGTAGTGGAGATGCAATGTCAGATGTACATATTTCTATGGCACTGGGTTGTTCTGAAATAAGAGATATCCATTATAGGCTGCCCTGGGGGACAGGAGTGTGTGTTATCAGCAAAACCACCTGGTTTAGGTTTTGTCACGGTTTCCCAGAGAGAGACTTCAGCCCCCGAGGACACCCCAGGGAGACTGTGTCGGCAGCCATTTTGAAGGCTTGACGATGAAGACTCTCGCCCCGCTCGTTCAGGACAAAGGATAAGCCTCTTCAGTTCAGTTTGTACCCCACCCCCAATTGCCCAAAGTTAAATGTTTCATTTACTGTGTTCGGGGAATGACCTTACAGATGCTAAGAGGGTTTTGACATATTTTACACACAGCTTTGCCATCAGTTTAAACTGGAGGAGGAGGAGGAGGAGGAGGAGGAGGAGGAAGAAGAGGAGGAGGAGGAGGAAGAAGAAGAAGAAGAAGAAGAAGAAGAAGAAGAAGAAGAAGAAGAAGATGAAGAAGAAGAAGAAGAAGAGGAGGAGGAGGAGGAGGAGGAGGAGGAGGAGGAGGAAGAAGAAGAAGAAGAAGAAGAAGAAGAAGAAGAAGAAGAAGAAGAAGAAGAAGAAGAAGAAGAAGAAGAAGAAGAAGAAGAAGAAGAAGAAGAAGAAGAGGAGAAGAAATTTTACCTCTCAATCCCAGCTTCTACATTTGCTGCCCTTCACAAGATTATCCAGCCCTTTAACCCCAAAACATGCAAGACCATAATCATTCCTGGTTTCACCCTTGATTTGTCTGCAGAACACCTGGACCTCTTTTAAAACATGGAGTTTGTAGCAGCAATACATGTTGCTACCGGGTGAAGTCTTCCACTATAGAGAAGTGGAAAACAACTGGACCTGCAAGGTGTATCTCCCTTGGAAGCTGTGCAATTTGGCAAGGTGAAGAAGTGAGGCTGGTTCATATTTCAAGGCTGAATCATCCAATAGTTCTTTCAGAATCTTTTCTTAAGCCAGCACCTTGTCCCACGCTGCAATTTGCTGCATTTTGCAGGGCAGTTTGTGGTCCAAAAGCTGGAGAAAAGTCACATGGTGAGGGCGAAGTGGGCAAAAGAATGTCCATATTTGAAAGAGTGCCTGCGTGTTTAGGAATTGTTTTATAGTTCAGTTTAGTCTCTGTCTTTAAGGGCTTTTATTCAGCTTTTGCTTTATTTTAATTTTGTTAGCTGCCTTGACTAGTCACCAAAGCAAACTGATGGTGAAGAAGAGGATCGTGATGATCATGATGGGATTCAGCCATCTCACTGTGTCATCCAGCTTCTCAGCGCACTGTTTGCACCCTGCCCCAGATTCCCAGGATTGTACTACCTCCATCCCAGCTCTGCTAAAGGTCACTGACAAGCACAGCCAGTCCTGTCTCTACCGTATCTGGCTTGAAATCCGACTGAAATGGTCCAGAGAACTTGCTTTCTCCAAGACTCTGCAGCTGCTGTCCCCAGCTTGGGAAAAACTGGGGTAGAAGATGATTTTATTTATTGGAAAAGTTTATCAGCAGACTGGATGCTTTTCCTGAGATTATTTTTGGAGGGGTTGGGGAAAAGGAGAACTATGTAGCTGTGTAGTGTCAAGACCTACCAAGGCCATTCTTGCACATTTAGTCTTGGTCACAAAATAAAATAACCAGAGAATGAAAGGACGCATTTGTAAGGAACAGCCTTAGCAAGCGATCAGTAACAACTGCATTCAAGAGCTGGCTAGTTCTTCCTTATTTAGTTTGGGTCCTGTGCCTTTGGTAATGCAAAGGGAAATAAGTTAATCGTGCTAATTTGTTTCAGATTAAGGGGCGAGGAGTGCCCTAATAAGGCATCAAAGGTTGAACTCCTGGAAGAGGTTTGTTGTCAAAGCAAGGACAGAAGCTATGATAATGGTTAATTTTAGGTGCCCGCTGTCAGCTATTCACTCAGCATTGGTGGTGCCATTAAGGAATGACTTGATATTCAAGCAAGCCTCTCAGGGTTACTTATCTGTTTGATCTCTCCTAATAGGGAAGCTGATTTGTCGCTGAGAAGTCAGGAGGAGGAAGAGCAGAATCAGATCTGATCCATAGGAAGAAGATTCATGGCTGCCAAAGGAACTGCCGAACGCTGAGGTTAAATAAATTTAGGGAGTTAACAGACTCTGTATTTAAGTGCCATTTTCACTCATGGATGGGATGATGTTTGGATGAGTTTCAATCTGAGCAAAGGCAAATGTGGATTGTGCTTTCCTCTTGTTAGCCCTGCTCAACATTTTCATGAGCTGGAAGAGCTTTTGGGCATTGCCCACATAGTTTTCGGAAATTTCAAAAAACCTGGACCATGGTGGAGTCCTTGGGGTTCTCTGAGTTTGGTTGTTTTCTTGCAGACATTTCGTTACCCAGCTAGGTAACATCTTCAGTGCTAGAGGGAGTGGGGTTTTCTCTCTGTTTATATACAGTAGCTTGCCTGGTCTGCAAGGAAACAACCAAGTTCAGAGAACCCCAAGGACTCCACAATGCAACCCTGAGCTACATAGTATATTCTCTTCTATTGGAACCTGGATCGTGCCCTCCCTGCTAAGTCTTCTTCTGAGTCCTCTGAATCAATACACTTCAGTCTTCTGGAGGGCTGCTCATCAAAGGGCCCCAATCCATAGAAAAGCTACTCAAGAATAAAAAGGCTACTCTGGACATAACTGTTCTCACGAGTAAGGTTCTCAAGGAATGTGTGGGTCAACTATAGCTGAACATTGGGTAAGACTCTGAGTTTCATCTTTAAAACTTTGCTGTTCAGGCTTGCCAATGGCAGGAGCGCTATCTGAAATTGACTTGTAGGGTTTACAACATTTTCTTCCCTGCTCTTTCTGGGCAATGCTTAAACCATTATGGCATCTTGAACCTGCTCTCAACTTTAATCAGGAGCCTGTTTTCTGATTTCACTCTGGTGCCAGGTTCCTTGGCATACTCACTTGTGGCTTCCCTTGCAAGTACCTTCAACACAAACTGAGTGTGGTGGCTCTGAATAAACAAGACATCATGGTAGGAAAGGGGCCGAAGGTTTTGTGAGTCTTGTGTCATTTTCAAGAAGGAGGGCTAGATAGTTTTGAAGGACCAGCAGTGAAAGATTTTAAAAACTACATTAACAGAAGCTGTAATACTTAGCTAGAGTCTGAAATCCTTAGCCAGGAGAATTTCATAGGGCTTCTTGAGATAGAAATGCTGGAACTTGTGATCCTCAAGGAACTGGCTACAGCAATCTTACATATTCATCTTCGGCATACAGAGACTTGAGGAAGGGGACAGAAGTTAATGGAGAGGTCATGAAGTGTCTGGTTCTAGTTGGGAAAGCAGCCTTTCAAGCATACTGTTCTCCAAAGAGGTAGAACCTAAGAACCATGAATGACTTCACTTGGTCTTGAAATGGATGAACACCAAGCCACTTTCATACTCATGCTTCTTGCTGTTTCTTCCAGCTTCCTCAAGACGCTGCTGCTGCAGTCTCTGCTTTTATTCTGACTTATTTATTTGAACGCTCTTATTTGTCAATCTTCAAGTACAGATCTGTGAACTTATTGTCTGGCAAAAGCAGGCATTGCTCATCTGACTTTAGACAGTGCATTTTTAAGTGCGTGTGGATACCTTACTGGAACTGTGTTGCAACATTCAAAGTATGGAAGCTGATGGAAAGCTGTCTTCCGATCCACATTCGAGTCCCAGATTAGTTCAAGTAATACTATCATTTAACCAAAGCTGAGCCCTTTAAATATCTGTCATTATGGAGAGCAAATGATTCTCCTGGAACTCTCCAAGATACTTCAGCTCAAACAGAGCAAGGCCAGCCTAGTGCCTTTGTCCTCTGTGATCCTCTGCTTGTGAGCCAGATAGGACTACTGGTGAAACCTGATCACAGAAGAACATCATGGAATCGCTGGAGGATTTGTAGATTATTTAATCCTGCCCCTTGCTCCATGCAGGAATTTCAGAACAGGAACATATGTAACAGAAGCAACCCATTGAAGACCTCCAGGACGAGAAAACAATCACCATGTATTTATCCCATTGATTCCATTGGGTGAATTATTCTTAGTGTGTACCTCCTAATGTTCAGCTGAAATATACTAATGTAAGCAAAGCCCATTAAATTTAATTGGGTCTGCTGTACAGAGGAATTGCCCTCTTCCAGATGAGGGACATCTTTGGGGCATTTGAAACCACAAGCAAGTGTCCCCTGTGCCTTTTCTTGTCCTAATCAAGCTTGCCTAATTTCTAGTACTTCCTCTTAGGCCCTGTTTCCCCCACTTCTATCCATCTTCACTGCACTCATCTGAATCTGTTTCAATATTATGTACAATCACGCCATTGCTTTTCTTGCAGAGTTGAATCATTGTGCATATTCTTGGTGATGTGAACAACTAAGACGTGAAGTCGGCATCATACTTCATATTAACAAGTAATAAAGGTTTCCTTGATATGGGTCCTCTTGAGGACTACCTGAACACATCCATGTTGTTTTCCTGGCAACAATACAGGGCCAATTTGCCACTGTCTTCTTATGCTTCTTGATGTTCCAGGCTTACTTTGGATTTTCTAGTGGTCTCCTATTCAGGTACGAACCCAATCTGGCCTGCTTAATTTTTAGAAGATCATCCCAAGGTTGGCCAGGTGCTGCCACCTGCTGTTTTCCATATAACCTGTGTTCCAGATTTGAAAATGAAAATGAAAAATAACATTGGAACATTCATAACGCATTGGGTTCCAACCTGGGGAAAAAAATAAGGTCATTTGGAAATCTAAAATCTAGGAAGGCAAGGTGGTAAGTTCAGAATCATCTCTGAAATATAAAACATAATTATGGGATTGTCAATCCAGGAGCAAGAATAGCATTGCTGTCAAAACTGAGAAGTTAAATGATATCCAAATGGTGTAATAGAAGCAGACCATTCAGAGAAGCAAATCATTGTGCTAATACACCAGCAACAGTAACCGTATGACGTGTTTTTGATTCGGTTTTTAACTGTATCATTTCCCTTCTCTCTAGATTGACTGTACAACATTTAAAGTCCAATCAGAGTAAAGGCAATTTGGGGGGACATTACCTTATGGGGACATTTACCCCCGTGACCTCAAGCAGCATGATCTTGGAGGGACCAAACTGTTCTGCTTCTATGTAAATCTGAATTTGCCTCATAAGCAGAACAAATAAAATCCAGAGCAATAGTTAATACAAAGAACCATACAGTGAATCTTCCCAGAAGTTGGACAATTTTATGGCATCTCTCCACCCTTCTTCCCAAAACAAAAAATAGGGTATAAGTTACCCATTTCCCAAAAGCATAAGCAATCTTTGCTAATGTTAGGGCCCTTCCTCCTCCTCCTCCTCCTCCTCCACCTCCTCCTCCTCCTCCTCCACCTCCTCCACCTCCTCCTCCTCCTCTTTCCCCAGCTCCTGGCCTGAATGCATTCCTTTCCTTGCTCCTTACTCAGGAGTAGCCAAATGGAGGAACCTGCAGCATAGGCCATCCTTATGACTCATCTATGAAAGCAGGTTGCTTTGAGGAAGAGGTCAGCTTTATGAGATACCCAAGCCCTTGTAAAATCTGCAGGTATAATATTGCCAGATGGGCGAATGGGAGAGAAAGCAAGCAAGCAGAGAGACTGAGAAAGAAAGGACAAGTTTTGCCATTTAAATTCAACTTGATTGCAAATATCAACCTGGGAGAATATCAGCAGGTGTTTTTACAGCCCACCTCCTTCTCTTCCCACCTCATTCCACCCGCCCTCTAATTTATTTAAAAATAGTAAAAATTGCTCAGGAGCGGGAAGGTAATTGTTACTTTCTCACTCAGTCTGCAGACAGAATAGTGCACTGATCATTGTTTGGAATAATAAGGCTATAACAATTATTTTCCAGCTGTGATTGTTTGGGCAAAATTACCCTTAGTTAAAACAGTCCAAAGCTTCCGCCCCAAATATTTCCTATGAATATGTATCTCTTTTGAGCCCATCTGAGGCTTTTGTCATTATGGCTGCTGCTTGGAAGTAATTTCTACATGAACACAGTGGGCATTGCTTTCTCCTTCTGAATTACTCACATGAATGATCCCAACCAACCAGGGATCATGTTGTGAAGAGACTCAGAGAATGTTAAAGTTGGAACGTACCTTGGAGGCCATCTATCCCAACCTCCTACTCAGTGCTGAAGTATTTCAGAAAGATGGCTATCCAGCCGCTGTTGAAGACCTCTAGTGATGGGGATGTACCACCTCATGAGGTGACCTTATTCCGTGGGCTGACAGTTCTTACCATCCAGAAATCCCTCTTCATATCTGACCTGATTCTAACTCCACGTAGTTTCAACCCATCGATTCTGGTCCCGCCATAGTGATGAAGCTCACTCCATCTTCTGTAGGATCTCCTTTAATCTAAAACGGCGTCCTACCTCCCTTCAGTTTCCTCATCTGTCAGTCTAAACATACCTGATCTTTTAACCACCCTTTCTAGAACTTGGTTTTCAGTCCCCTTATGATCTTGGTAGTCCTCTGGCAAACGGGAATGAGTCCTTTTTAAATAGCAATGCCCGGAAGTGGACACTGTATTGTAAGTAGGGCCTACTCAGTAGAGTGGACAGTTGCTTCTTGTGATCTAGACTCCATGGTCCTGTTAATCCTTCTTTAATAGTGTTTACCTTTTTACAGATCAGGCTGAGTTCTTGAAAAAGGTGGATCTGACCCTTGTTATCTCAACTCAAAATCAGCACGGGACGTTTTAAAGCCTCTCTGGATCTGAAGGAAGCAAAGACTATGGACTATTGAAGCAAGACAAAAAAATAGAGTCAGGTTCTACTCCTTTCTCAAAACAGTCAAGACTGCCCCTCTCCCTTTTTTTTTTTAACAGGGATGAGGTTGTTACTCAACCTTTTCACTGAATTCTGATGAAATATCTCTGGATTTGCTCTGGACCCTGAACCGTTGGAGGGTCCAGAGATCATATTTCTTGTGGTCAATATAAGAATAATTAGAACAATAAAAAGCCACGAATAATGATTCCAGAGAAGGAGATTTCACCAGTGATTCTCTCTCCCCATAGAAACTCATCAGGTTTCATTATGTTTTCAGCCACAGGAATTGGTTGCATTTTCCTAAGCTTTTTAATCAAAAGATCTTTAGGCACACTTAGCTCTGTAGTGCAAATGTTTTGCCGCCTTACATTTTGATTGATTTTCCCCTTACATGGTAAGTTTTTTTAAATCCCATGCTGATCTCTTTCCCCCCCTCTTTTTATAAACATCACGGTTTTAAATTTTACTGTTAATGGCACAGAAAAATATCCAACTACTAGGTGGTGTACAAGCACTGCTAATAACCTTCAACAATATCGTCCTTTTGACTTTACCAGATGATCTGGCACTGTGAGCGAATTGTGTAGAAAGTTCAAGGAGAAGCATGGCAGGTTTGCAACAGATTAAAATAAAGTAACTATAGACCTGGGTGAGAAGTGAGGAAGGGAGCTCTCTCCAGGAAGGAACTCAGCTCTGCCTCCAGTAACACAGGAGTGTGAGATGTTGCACAGTCCTTGCTCTATCCTTAGCGATCTGATTGTCAGCTTGATGTCAGTCTAAGATTAGCTTTGTTCTGAGACAAGGCAGATGGTGACTACGTGTGCACACTATCCAGCCCTCTCCAGCAACCTTAGCGCTCTGGACCGCTTCATCAGTTTGGTGTGAAAAGTGTTGGTTGTGCTACATTTTTGCTTTACCACTGTTAATGAGGCAGCAGACAGATAGATGTATGTGGGTTTGTTGCAGGCATGCAAAGGGAGAATGTTTGGCTTGTCAGCTGCTCACTTTGGGAAGTCGAGTGAGCCACTGCAAACACCGGGCAACAAGAAGGCTGGCCAAAATCTTCTTGGGTGACATTTTGCCTTGTTTTGGAAGACTCCACCTCCATTATATTCTGCCCAAAATGTAGAAATTCCATGTCGGGAAAGGGGCAATGAAAAAGGTTTCTCTTTTTTGGACAGGAAGCCAAAGTCTTAGAAGGACTTCATCTGGGCAGGAAATGATAAGGTCATAATAAAGAACACAAACATTGGCTGTCTTTTCGGGAGACCCCAGCGTCAACTATTGCATTCTGCCCAGTGGTGGAGCTGGTCTTGTTCTTCTCAAGGAGGCAAAGTCTCATGGATGAGGAGTTTTAGGTCCCTTTTCACATTTCAAGAGTGGAAATATACACACACACACACACACACACACATTCCTTTTTACACTCCTAACACTCTTTTATTCACATCAAAGCTTCCCTCCTGGGCTTGTTTGCACACTGAAATCTATAGAGCACCCTAGACTTTCTGCACCTTCTGAGAATTCTACCTCCCAAATTAACCACCTGGTATCTAGGCAGTACAGGGGAGAAGAGAAACTCATTTAGAGGAGGCCACATTCCTCAGAAAAGTTAAGGAGGAAGCTGGCCAAAACAAAGATCTGGAAAAGAAGAACTGAGAAATAGAAACCAGCAGAGCCAATGTTATTAGAGATGGAGACCAGAAGGACCCACAAAGTTGTTCACAGGAGGAAAAGACAGATATGCTGTTCTGAAAGGGACAATTTATCCAATATTTAGCAGCAGTAGCTGTCTACATATTTAGAATGTTGACAATATTTGTTTTGTTTTATTTTATTCATTGTATTTATATGGCCACCCATCTCATAAACAAGTGACTCTGGGTGGCGAACAACAAAGCTAAAAACATATATATTAATAAATATTAATATCATTGTTACTACTTTACAATTATAGAAGGCACAAAAATAAAAAATAAAAAATATCGGGCGAAGAGCAGGTGTTAATTACGCTGGAACTCTCTCGCTCTTTCATCAGTCCCCTGAGGTCCCCAGACCTGATGACACAGCCAGCTCTTGAGGGACTTCCAGAAAGTGAAAAGGGAAATATGCGGTGGGTGCATTCACAAAATGGCTGCCACAGTAGACACGGCCTGAGCATCCATTTATCAGAAAGTGCACTAGAGCATCGCATCAGGAGCTTTGTTGGGCCAAAAGCACTCCTAGGAACATTCATAATATTCATTATGTCCTCCACTGACCCTTTTATCATTAGATCAGGGCCAACCTATAGATGGTAGGTAAATTCAGGCTCCTGGACCTGAAGCAGTTAAACTATTTTCTTACAGATACGTTCCCAACTGTCAGCAACCAAGTTGCTCCTTTTCCTCTGCTCTCATTTAAACTTAGAAAGAAAGATTTAAATTCTTAGTTGTAATTCTGGTTGGTCGCGCAGTCAGCCAGATGTTCAGACTGGATTTGGCATTTTTGTCCACCCATCGAGTCCTTCCCAAGGACCTGGGATAGGCAGATGTTGTTTGAGGGTGTTAGAGGTACCATCACAGGATAAAAGCTGTTCGAAGGAAAGCTGTCTTTTGCAACTGACAGGTGGTGATTTTGTCAATGCTGATGGTGTTCAAGTGGCTATTATTATTATTATTAATAATTATTATTATTAAATGTATATGCCTACTGATTCCCAGCGATTCTGGGTGGTTTACAATTGTTAAAACATTGAAAAACAAAGAACAATATAAAAACACACAAAAACAGCACAGGACCAAAAAAACAAGGATGGCAAGAAAATAAACCCAGAGGGGAACAGAAAGGAAGAAAAGGCGTCAGCCTTTATCTTGTAGTTCTGGCTTTATCTTGTTTTAACCTTCTTCTGTGTAACATTTTATAATCTTATCATTTTATTGCTCCTTTATTGTATTTTATGTTATGCTGTGCTATATTTTTATGACCTGTGGTTACGACAATAAACTTACTTAATTCCTTACTTCCTTACTTACAGAGGGGGAGTGGCCCCAAAAGTCAAAATGGTGGCCCTGGGTGGATTGCATATGCAACACCCATAAAAAGGGGTGGGGCTTCAGTCACAAGATCATGGCTGCCATCTTGACTTTTTTGACATTCTGTCTCTGCACCCCCCCATGCATTTCTGTGAATAAATATGATGCTGGAAGCTGGTGTTTTGTTTCAGAGCATGCCAGCTATTTTGTAATTGTTATTATTGAATGAGTTTTTATAAAAACATCCCCCCCCCACCATAACTAAATATGTAGAATAATCAAAATTACAGGTTAAGGGCAGCAAAATGTTCCTGGAGCTAGACAGGCCCCATCGACTCAGAGTGGCCAACAGGAAGGGCAATAAATCATTTGGAGGTTAGTTGGGGTTCATTCGCGAGGCAATGTTCTTCCTGGTTCTCAGTTGTTCCCAGGATTCATTCTTCGTCTCCAGGTTGGTCAGCCACTATCCAAATTTTGATATGAAGACATCCTTTGCATTTCTTCAATCTATGCAGACAGGAATGATTGTGTCCACCAAAAGCTTCACATTTTAGTATGTAGCACTGTATACAATTCAGACAGAGAAAATGTATTTGAAAATGGACATATAATATGCAGTTAGCCCTTGTTTAGCGACTGTCTCATTTAGTGACCGTTTGCAGTGATGAGGATGATGAAAAAGTAACTTTGCGACCAATCCTCACATTTACGAACCTCACAGGTCTGTAAAGCCAAGGAAAGCTGAAGGAAGATTGTAAGCACAGGCGCGGTTTCACTTTGTGACTATTTCACTTAACGACTGAGTTGCCAGTTGTGGTCACTAAACAAGGACTACCTGTGTATTATATATTATTAGACATTAGAAAATGCATGTGAACATAAGTATAGTCCTGCTGGATCAAAGACCCATCTTAGTCTAGCCCAGTGTTTCTTAACCGTGGCAACTTGAAGATGTGTGGACTTCAGCTCCCAGAATTCCCCAGCCAGCTCGTGGCAACTTGAAGATGTGTGGACTTCAGCTCCCAGAATTCCCCAGCCAGCATAGCTGGCTGGGGAATTCTGGGAGTTGAAGTCCACACATCTTCAAGTTGCCAAGGTTGAGAAACACTGGGCTAGCCAGTATGGAGTCTTCAAGAATAAAAGCCTTTTATAGACCGGCCCTCCGTGAATTTTTCTAATCCTCTTTCAAAGCTCACCAAGTTACTAGCCATCACGACATCTTGTTATAAAAATATTCCACAGGGCTGTCTTTTTTCTGTTTAAATCTTCTTCCAATCCGCTCCGTTCAATGGCTCCAAGTTCTGGTATTTTGAAACGGGGCGTGGGGAGCGCGGAGCAACATCTCTCTGTTCGCCTTTTTGGCAATGCGTGTAAAAATGAGGTGGGTCTTTGAGCAAACGATCACGGCTGCTTTTTTGGCTTCCCCCACACACACACACACACGCACACACACACATCCCTGATGTCCGTGGATCAGGGCTGGGCCCCTTCCCAGTCCTTGTCTACTCTGATGTAAGAGAGATGCGAGCTGCAGGCTGGGGGAGAAACGCCGTTAAATAATATAGTTGATAACTTGAGGACTGTCAGTTAAGCAGACTTTTGAAAACCAAGCGGAGAAGGCCGCTGAAGGAAAGGGGAAAATTACAGGCCTCACAAAGGAAGGAAAGTAAAAAGTGAGCGGTCCATAAAAGAAAGTGGGCAACTATTATGGAGGAAAATGCCAACTCATTACAAAACAGCCAAATAGGAGAGAAATACAGCATTGCCTGTAATGGCAGTTTACAAGGGAACATTGTACTGCAACATAGCACGGGTGCTATAATTTGCTCTAACAACTCCAATTATGCCTTTTATTGATTTGGCAACACATTTAATAGGAGTAGCCACACCTCTTGTGTTACAAATCATTAAAGGTGTTGAACAGTGTAATTTTAAAATTGTCCTCCTCCTACAGATGTCAGTATGACAGCGTAATTTCCCCTCCGATTCCTGCCATGTAAACACCGCGTGCTGTAGCAATTTCCCTTTTACAAAGCCGAGATTGTGGCCGGCTTGGGTGTTTATTTTATTTATTTATTGGCGGGTGTGCGTGGCCACATCCATTTAATGTTTCTTTAATCCCCTTTCTCTCGTCCAGATTGCTGAAGCCTTCTCCTCCGCTTTCTTTTTCTTTGTTAGTAATAATAATAATAATAATAATAATAATAATAATAATAATAGCAGCTACATTGCAGAAAGCAAGCAGGCTGCTTCACCATCGATGACACCGCTTTGATTGCAACTTCAATATTCACTTAACCTTAGGAAACGGTCTTGGGTGGCTGAGATGCCCGAAATCTTCTGCCTTTTAACAACATTTGTGAGTCTGAAAAGGCGCTGCCGTATTCCTCCTCCTGATTTTAGCATCCAGAGACTAACATGACTCTCCTCTTACAATATCTGGGGGAGGGAGGGTTAAAGAAATGTGTTGTGGTTTAATCTGGATCGGTGGCTTCCTTTGTAAAACGAGCCTTTCTGTGCGTCTGCGTTCTGTACTTGCTTGTTCCTGCAGTTCTGTGAATATAATGGGCCTTTTTTCCCCATTTTAAGTTTGAGTGCATATGCCCCAGTGCTACACAAGAATTAACTCAAGGCAAAACCCCTATTTGGAATGGGCCGGTAGGTGATGGGCTCCTTCTCGGTCCTGAGTGTTGGGACAGAATTAGGTCAGCCTGAGAGCTGCTGAAGAGCACTGCTGCTGGAGATGTTAGCAAGAGAACCTGGAAGGCCTGGGTTCGAGATATTTTATTTTCTTTCCAAAGCCAAAAGACCAAAGAACATGGCTGCATCGGTTACCATGGCAACCAGGCCCACCTTCCTGAACATTTGGGCTATTACCACAAGTGTGTGTGTCTGTGTTTGCACCTGTATGAATGCTCACCTAATTTGAGCAAATCTTTGTGTAATGGTTGGTTTTCCTTAATACGAAGGAGGTCTCGCCATTTAGTAACGCCATGCTCAAAACTAGCTGAACATTTCTCCCAAGTTTTCTACTCCTGGGAAACAGGCTTTGGCTTTTGTGAAAAATGGTGGGGAAAGAAAGGGAGAGCAGACACAAACAATCAAGAAATAGACGACAAGTATATAGGCAGTTCATCTCCTAAATGGCAACTCAGACCAGGTGACTAGAAATCTGGGGAGAAACGTTTCAAATCAGCCAAAGAGATGCCACCTTATCTGCTAAACAGCAACTCAGCCCAGGTGGAGAGAAAGCTGGGAAGAAGCATTTCAAAGCCTTCCAGGAGACTCTGCCTTAATGAACTCCCTAGAAAGGAGGGTGGGAAATTCCTCTTAGGGTGCCCAAGATTCTGTATTGACCCCAGACTAGCATTATAGAGACTTGACTGAAGGCACCTTCCTTGGTCTTGCACAGCTGGGTGAGGTTAGATACTTGTTTGGTTTTATCGCCTGGGTCTGTAGGGAGCCATGGAGAGGACCTTGAAGAAACTATTCAAAAACCGTTAAAACAACAACAGGTGCAGAAGTATATTTGGAGCCCAGGACACAGGAAAAGTGTTAGGAAGAGACGCAGACCAGCCCTTCCTGATACCCCAAGGAGGGAAGGGAAAACACAACCCTATCTCAATAAAGTAGAGTTCTAGTCTTCCTGTGGAGTCAGTTTCCTGATCTGGTTGACATGAAGGACTCATAAGGTCTTTGAGAATTTCTTCTACACTGGGGATTCTTATTCTTCTGTCTTCAGGATGATCTGCAACTGTTGGAGGTGGCAGATTGTTCTGCTGTTTTCTGTTGACAGTTCTCCTGGCCATGCTCGGCTGCCTATTCTTCCCAACCTAAAAATAATTAAAAACACACACACACACACGATCCCTTGGATCCCTCCTACGGTTTCCTTGGGATTCATTGAAAGTGTGGGAAAGCAAGAAAGCTGCAGATACCAGAAGGACAATGGGATGACCAAAGATGGGGTGTAATAAAAGATGAATGGGTTAGGGTTAGGGTCAATCATGCAGTTGCAACCACCATTTTGGCTTCTCTGACCCTTTCCACAGATGTCCCTCTTGTCATTAGATAACTAGAATACAAGAACATTAGACTCCATCTGTGAGATTTTGCACGAATTTTCCTCCCCTTTGAAAGAATTTCTAATGCACATTCCCTTTTATGAAATTGGATGAGCGTGTGTGTGTGTGTGGGGGGGGTAAATTATGAGAATGGCCTGTTTGGGGGGATCGTGATGTATAGAACTGTCTATTTTAGAGTCATTCATTATTTATCTGACTTGGCTTTATGGTTTTATTTTGTTTGTATGGATTATAGCTCTCCATAAGAACTTCTGGAGATGGAATGAGCTGTAAATATTGCTAATTGATTGTAATGGTACGGATTAGCATTTTGATTTTAATGTACTGATTTTACTATTAAGATTTCTATGTTTGTATTTTTTAAAATGATTATATATCACCCTAACTGTTATACAAGCAGAAAAGCAATGTAAATCCAATAATATATTCATTAATAAATTAATAAATTGCTTCATGGGCTTTTCCTCAATGCAGCCTTAAACTGCTTAACTCCTCTTTGTTAAACTGCCTGGAAATAAAGCCATCTTAAGAAATCCCTTTGTGGATTTCACCCCTTCTTCTGCTTTGGCCCCAGAGATGGCCTGGCGTCTTGGCCGGAATACATGTACCACAGCATCCGACTGGTGGATTCTCCTGATTCCTTGCCCCTCCCACCTGGGGGTGGGCCTTCAAGATCATGTGGTTTCCATTGATATGAGCTTCCTTCTGTTGCCTCCCTCTTGTACATGACATCTTCCCATCTGATGCATCAGGGAGGAAGGAAGGAAGGAAGGAAGGAAGGAAGGAAGGAAGGAAGGACGGAAGGAAGGAAGGAAGGACGGAAGGAAGGAAGGAAGGAAGGAAGGAAGGAAGGAAGGAAGGAAGGAAGGAAGGAAGGAAGGAAGGAGGGAGGGAGGGAAACACACACCCTGGCAGAACTCTTGGCAATTGAAAAAAAATAGTTTCACCACTCCTCCAGTGAACCCACATTTTAAAATAAAGCACCACCTTTCACCATTTCAGTGGTAAACCTGTTTCACAAATGTCCTGTTAAATCCAGTCCAGCACCCCAAAATGAAGCAACAGTGGAGCACGGGTCTCTTCAGGAGAAAAGGTGGGGGTGCAAATGAGAAAACTAGCACTGTAGTGTTACAGTGCAACCACTACCCCTTTTGTATGTGCATCACAATGCCGGGTATATGTCCATACGGGTTGCATCTGGCATCACAATGTTGCGTTGCTCATTTCATCATTCTTCCAATTCCGCAGATGCCTCTGCTGGAGAGGGCTGCAGCAGTGACCAGTGGGAGGGGGCTTTCCTGCCCCAGGGCACAGTAGCCAATGGGAACAAAGCAGGGGAGGGGAGGGGGCTACCATGAAATAAAGTACACCTGATAAATTGGACAGAACTCCTTGTGTTGGCACAAGTCACTAAACACTACTTTTGATGCATACCAAGAAAGACAGGCAGAGGTTCAAGGGGTAAGGTGAGTAGAGGAGAACCCAAATGGCACATCAGCCTGCTCTTTCCTACTTCTTCATTTGTTTTTGCATTTTTTTCTTTGTTTTTCTTTGTTTTTTTTTCCTGGTTGCGTTTTTTAAAAAAGGGGTAACCTTTTCACTGACTTGTAGCCCACCCAGAGAATGACTAACACTGGGTGCAAGAAAAGTAGAATTCACCAACCAAATAGTCACCATCCAGTTAGCTTAGAAGGATCTGGGTTGAGCAAAAAGAGGGGGAGGGGGACGCTGAGGGCAGTCCAGGGGTCAGAAGTGAGAGTCTTGAAGCTCTATAGGTCTTTCCATCCCAAAATGGGTCAATTTCTCTCATGCATATCTTCATCTTTTGATTTTTACCACCACTCCAAGCTTTGTGTTTGACCAATGGAGGTGAATATATGTAGCTCAGGGTTGAACTGTGGAGTCCTTGGGGTTCTTTTCCTGCAAACATTTCATTACCCAGCTAGGTAACATCTTCAGTGCTAGAATAGAGTGGGGTTTGCTCTCTGTGTATATACTGTGGCATGCCCTGCCAGTGTTGGTGGGGGTGTGGGCTTTGTTTTATTTTTTCACTCTGGTAGTTCTTTGATTAGGGTATTGTTTGATGCTTGTTTGAGTGCCCTGTGGTAACCTTTGCTTTTCTGGGTGATGATTGCTGGTGAGGAGCTGTTCTGGTCTTTTGTCTCTTTCGAATAGTGTGTAGAGGCTGTTTATCTCTGTGTCTGTTCATGGCTGCCTTGTCTGAATACCAAGCTTCCAAGAATTCCCTTGCATTTTTGGATTTTGCTTGGTCTAAAATGCTGACAGTTTCCCAGTTAAAATTACGGTTATATCTGTCCATGTGTTGTGAGATTAAGGAGTTTTCGTCATGTCTTCTGACTGCTAGTTGGTGTTCGTGGATGCGCTCTGCCAGTCTTCTGCCTGTCTGTCCTACACAGTGTTTGTTGCCGTCCTCGCACTGTATGTTGTAGATGACTCCTGTTTTTCCTTCTTGTGCTCCTGGGTCTTTTGGTTTACTTAAGATATTTTGAAGGGCTTTTGTTGGTTTGTGTGCCACGGAGATGCCATGTGGTTGTAATAGTCTGTTGGTAGTTTCTGAGACGTTTCTGATGCATGGTAGTGTTATCCTTTCCATAGCTTGTGTTGGTTGTGTTGTAGTAGGTTGAGTGGCCAGGCACTTTTTGATAAAGTTGCGTGGGTATCCGTTTTGTTGGAAGATGTTGTAGAGGTGCTCTCTTTCCTTTTTCTGCTGTTCTGGGTTGCTGCAATGCATTTGTGCTCGCTTGAATAATGTTATTACACAGCTCCTCTTGTGGGAGGTTGGATTGTTGCTTTAGTAATGGAGTACCTGATTAGTGTGGGTTGTCTTCTGATAAACCCAGTTTCTGGTTTGCTGTTGTTTCCTCTGCTGATGAGGATATCTAGGAAGGGTAGTGTGTTGTTGTTTTCTTCCTCTCTGGAACAGACTATTACAACCACATGGCATCTCCGTGGCACACAAACCAACAAAAGCCCTTCAAAATATCTTAAGTAAACCAAAAGACCCAGGAGCACAAGAAGGAAAAACAGGAGTCATCTACAACATACAGTGCGAGGACGGCAACAAACACTGTGTAGGACAGACAGGCAGAAGACTGGCAGAGCGCATCCACGAACACCAACTAGCAGTCAGAAGACATGACGAAAACTCCTTAATCTCACAACACATGGACAGATATAACCATAATTTTAACTGGGAAACTGTCAGCATTTTAGACCAAGCAAAATCCAAAAATGCAAGGGAATTCTTGGAAGCTTGGCATTCAGACAAGGCAGCCATCCACAGACACAACAAAGATAAACAGCCTCTATACACTATTCGAAAGAGACAAAAGACCAGAACAGCTCCTCACCAGCAATCTTCACCCAGAAAAACAAAGGTTATCACAGGGCACTCAAACAAGCAGCAAACAATACCCTAATCAAGGAACTACCAGAAGGAAAAAATAAAACAAAACCCACACCCCCACCAACACTGGCAGGGCATGCCACTGTATATACACAGAGAGCAAACCCCATCCCATTCTAGCACTGAAGATGTTACCTAGCTGGGTAACGAAACGTTTGCAGGAAAAGAACCAAGCTCAGGGAACCCCATATTTCTGTTTGAGCCAAAACAAAGAGAGATTATCTTTTTTTTTTTTAACTTGAAGACAGAGTTCTGTTCTTGCCTTATTTTCAGCCGCTGAAGGCCTTGGGGTCAGGTTGGGGTCATAATGTCAAGCAAGGGGATAGGTTTATTGTGGTTTTAAAAAAAAATTAGCAGGGTGGAAGCGAACTACCTTAGTTTCAGAAGCTAAGTCAGGCCGGGGATGGGAGACCACCAGGAACTCCCAGGCCTATAAGCGAGACTGAGTAGATGAAAAACATATCAGAAGAAACGATGGCAAATCACTTCCACATGGCTGCTAAAAACACTGTCTGGACCTGTTCATGCTGTCCGCAGCTGCTGATTGTTAATTTGCAAGGTAGTTTATGTTTTTTACACCGATCGGAAGGCTTAGCCCAGGTAGTTGACAAAGACTTTTGCAGAAAAGAACAGTGCAGGACTTCATGACAGATACTTCAAGACTGTGTGTTAATAACCCCCTTAGCCCTGAAGATGCTGCAGGATTCCGTGTGGTTCTTATTTCTGTAATTTGTCTCTGGTTCAAGCAGGAAATTTGGGCTGATGTGAATCTGGATGCTTCCTTGAGGGCCCCAAACTGTGACTCTCTGGGGGCCACACCCAGTTCTTTGGCTGCAGATGGCCTACTCTTGAGCTGACTAAAACTGTGGAGGCTGAACGTGTATAATTCAGGCCTTTTCATTCCTTAGCATCATTCCATTTGTTGTGTTATTGACACACAGGGAAACATTCAAAGAGTAAACCAGTGTTTCTCTACCTTGGCAATTTGAAGATGGGTGGACTTCAACTCCCAGAATTCCCCAGCCAGCCTGTCACTTAGAGGAAAGAGCCACTGTTTCTCAGCTTCTCCAAAGAATAAGAGACTAGTTGGTTCAAATTATGAGAAAGTATAGTTGGGAGTAAATAGGGGGAGGGGTAATTATTAAATGTATGAATTATTAAAGGGGAAAACAGACTTCCAGGAGAAGGAGAAGGAGAAGGAGAAGGAGAAGGAGAAGGAGAAGGAGAAGGAGAAGGAGAAGGAGAAGGAGAAGGAGAAGGAGAAGGAGAAGAGATAGGGGAAGGAAAAGAGATAGGGGAAGGGGAAGGACAAGAGAAGGAGGAGGGGGAGGGAAGGGGGATGGAGGAGAAGGGGAAGGTGAAGGTGAAGGAGAAGGAGAAGGAGAAGGAGAAGGAGAAGGAGAAGGAGAAGGAGAAGGAGAAGGAGAAGGAGGAGAAGAGATAGGGGAAGGAAAAGAGATGGGGAAGGGGAAAGGGAAGGACAAGAGAAGGAGGAGGAGGAGGAGGAGGGAGGATGGAGGAGAAGGAGAAGGAGAAGGAGAAGGAGGAGGAAGAGAAGGAGAAGGAGGAGGAGAAGGAGAAGGAGGAGGAGAAGGAGAAGGAGAAGGAAAAGGAAAAGAGATAGGGGAAGGGGAAGGACAAAAGGAGGAGGAGGGGGAGGGATGGAGGAGAAGGAGAAGGAGAAGGGGAAGAGATAGGGGAAGGGGAAGAGGAAGAGGAAGGACAAGAGAAGGAGGGGAGGGGGAGGGGAGGGGAGGGATGGAGGAGAAGAGGAAGGAGAGAGAAGGAGAAGGAGAAGGAGAAGAAGAAACTAAATAATAGAACACTGAATGATTTTTTATGCAAGCCACTCTATTTGCTCAGGAAATACACAACCCAGGGACAAAAACCAGCACGTTGGAGCCCATCTCAGATCATGCTGATGTTCATCTCATATCGGTCTTAGGAACTGGATATCCCTCTGCAGAGAACCCCTCCCGTCTTCCCCCAGCTTGTTAGCATACGTGATGCCTCCCCCCCCCCGCTTTTCTTTTCATCCCAAGCTCCAGCGGTGGCCAGCCAAGCCGTGCCTCTTTCTGCAGATCACCGCGCCAGGCCCGCAACGCCAGGCTCTCCCTCTTGGCAGGCGCCGGGCAATTCTAGCCCTCCTTCATTTTCAGGCCAACGCAGACGTCACTCTGAATTACTTTCCATGAGCACTTCTATATCTCATGTCAGCTCCCAGCTCGAACCCATCACCGAGCGGCGAGGCTCTTGACGTGCTGTACATGTTGATGACTCCTGTCTCGGCTGTTCTATTAACCTTTCCCTTCACCAGGACCCCCTCCTCTCCCTTCCAGCTTTGTCCTAGAGCCCCTTCTAGCAGCCACCCATGGTTGAGCCGAAGGCATGGTTGCCTTCCGCAGAACAAAACCAGGGTAGGAAAAAGGCAAACGGTTGGCCGTTTCACCCCACCATTGGGGAGTCCCAGGCGCCTTCCTCCCCCATCTTCTTCTTTGAAAGCTTCCAACATGCCCTGCTCTGTTCTGCATATAATTTTGCTTCCTGACTCAACAGGCTTAAGTTGCAGTGAACTACTGTATTGGGTTTAATAGCCAACATTCGCCATAAAGTTTTTTTTTAAAAACAACCCTTGATGGAGCTGAAGATCTTTAAAAAGCACGCCAGTTTCAAAAGGGACACCGAACTCATGCTTTATTTATTTATTTGTTTGTTTGTTCGTTCACTCGTTCAATTTACATAGCTGCCCATCTCACATAGGGGACGTCTAGGCTCCTCACGCAATTAAAAGAAGAGCAAAAAAACCTGTCAACAAAATACAAATAGAACAGCAAAAACATATAAACCATTAAAAACCAGAATAAAACCACAAACCATAATTAGTGGCAGAGTACAATTCATGCACCACAATCAATACAGCCATGTAGCAGGTTCCACATCACAGCTGGATCCCCAAGAAAAATGGCCAAGCCATCTTTAGAGGCTTCCAAAAGGCCAGTAAGTCAAGCTGCAGGAAAGCATTGTAACCAAATTTTATCTCATCAGGCTCAGCCTCTGCTGATTTCACAGATCCGCCTATGCAGTTTTCTTGAGAACTGTACGGAAGTGTTTTGCCATTGCCTTCCTAGCCTACAACTTTGGGGTCTCCTGGTGGTCTCCCATCCACGTCGCTTCACTTCCAAACCCAGGCAAGATCAGCCAGGTCAGCCTAGCCTGTTCATAATACGCGCAAGCATAAAGGAGGTCAGTGAGCATACTGAGCATCAAAATGTATTAGGGGAAAAAAGTGGGTGTTTTTTCCTCCTATTTGGAAAAGTCTGCATGGCTTGCAGCAAGCATAAAACGCTCAATGTCCACCCCTTTGTACATGTTTTTGCAAAAAGGAAGAGAAAAACAGATGCACTGAAAAAGATACTCCCAAACAAAATCTATAATATTGTTTATTTATCTCTATAGAGTTCTGCCCTTTTTTTGAGATGGACTCCAATAAGCTATAAAAAAGCAAACTACGACTTAAAAAACACTGTTTTATTCTGCTAATGCTACGGGTGGAGCAGTTTTTGCTGAACTACATTGCCCATCAACCCCAGCCACCATGACCAATAGTGGAAACTAATGGAAATGTTCAATAATGTTTAGAGGGGCACAGATACCAGTTCCCAGATGTTTTAGTGGTGCTGGATGTCATGAAACAGAATCGCAAATAAATGCTACACTGTAAATCTAAACCCCCCTTTGCTAGATTTAACTTGCTCTCTAATTTGTTACCTGGAAAATCAGATTTCACTTCTGACAATTAAGTGTGAGGGTAAGGGATATTAACAGAAGAAGCAATCATTTGTTTGTTTGCTTGTTACATATATTTTCACACTGCCCACCTCCCAAGATGTCAGTGGCTGTTGAAAGAAAGCACCATTTTTTAAAAAAAATGAGGAATTGAAGAGAAGGATACATTCTCTAGCATTTCATTAGAGCAGTGTTTCTCAGCCTCGGCAACTTTAAGATGTATGGACCACTCCCAGAATTCCCCAGCCAGCCTGCTTTAAGATGGGTGGACTTCAACTCCCAGAATTCCCCAGCCAGCCTGCTTTAAGATGGGTGGACTTCAACTCCCAGAATTCCCTGGCCAGCCTGCTTTAAGATGGGTGGACTTCAACTCCCAGAATTCCCTAGCCAGTCTGCTTTAAGATGAGTGGACTTCAACTCCCAGAATTTCCCAGCCAGCATAGCTGGCTGGAGAATTCTGGGAGTTGAAGTCCACCCATCTTAAAGTTGCCAAGGCTGAGAAACACTGCATTGAGTCTAGGTTTTCTTCTCAGATTAATAAGTACTTCTCAAAATGCTTCCAAAGGTTCTTCCTTGCCTTTCAGAAGGTACCCCTAAGAGACCATTTGAAAAATGCCTTTCTGCATCAGCCTCAAGGTTCAAGGGGCGACCGTGGAGTTACAACCCTCTGAACGAAATGCACGCTCAGATCCCGTAAATCCACGGAGAGTTAATCATGTCTGCATTTGCCGTTGAGTTATATGAGGTCAGAGCCATTGGTCTGGACCACTTCCCACAACCAAGAGCAAGTCAACTATTAATTGCTACGAAGGAAAGGATGACACCGTCTCGTCTGCAGGCCTCTGGGGAAGGGGAGAAGGTGCTGGGAAAAATCCTAGGAATATGGATTTGGAGGAATGAATCTCTCTACTGTAGTCTCATTCTCTCTTTTTTAATATATAATTTTTGTTATAGATTTTGAAAAAGAAAGAGAAAAACTAATACAAATTAATACAAGGTAAGGAAAAGAAAAAGAAAGAAATCAAAGAAAAAGCTAAAAGCACAAGAAACTGATTCCTGTTATTTCTAGGCGCTTGATGATCCAGTCATGTGGCAGGGAGTCGAATGCCTTCTTGTCATCAATCCAAGCTACATCCAAGTTGGTCTTCCTTCTCTTGCAGTTTCCGAAATCGTCTTGTCAATTAGGAGCTGATCTTTTGTCCCTCTGCGGTCTGGGCGGTTTCCCTTCTGCTCGGGTGGAAAGAGCTTGTTTTCAACTCGATGCTGTTGGACTGCATCAGCCACCGCACCAGTTAGCAATCTGAAAGTTGTTGTTAAGCAGGTGATTGGCCTGCAGTTGCCTGGTGCCACCCCTTTTGCTGGATCTTTCATGATCAGGTAGGTTTTGCCGGATGTTAACCAAACTTCAGTTTCAGCTCCTTGCAGTATGTTGTTAAACTGCTTGGCAATGAGAGGGGGCAGACTAGCTAGTCAGATGTTTCAACCAAAAACCATGCAGTTCATCTTCACCTGGTGCTGATCACTTCTTGATCTTCCTTGCCCTTTTCTCCCCCACTTCTGCTGTTACGACAAGTCCCTTCATTTCAGCTTCTTTTTTATTCTTATCCACCTCTGTTATCCAAGCTGCATTCTTGTAGTATTTCTTTGGGTTGTCCCATAGCTGCGCCCAGAACTGCCCTGTCTCTTCTTTGTCAGGTGTTGATTGGCTCATTGCAGTCTCTCCATTGAGGGATTGGTAGAAACGTTTCTGATTCGACTGAAATTGGAGATGTGGCCTGTAATGTGCAATTCGAGCAATATCTGCTGATCTTGGCTATGGCTGTTATTTGCTGCTTTATTATTTCCTTGATCTTCCTTGTCTCTAGGTGATATTTTTGATCAGGTATTCTTTGGTCTTCTTCAGCTTCTTTTCTTTCATTTGTTCTAGCTTGCTTGCATCTGATCTTAGCATGCAGATCTTATTTTCCAACCTGATCTTCTATTTTGGTGGTGTGCTGTTTGGCTTTTTTCTTGTTTGTTGATTTTGCATCCAAGGTATTCAGTTACAACTACAGCCGTCTCTACATTAGTTAGTTTGTTTCTTGCAGTGAGCTGGTGCTTATATTTGATATTATAGTATTGGCATCCTTTAATACTTATGCTGTTTCTTTGTAACCAGCTTCAGTTCAGGAAACCTTATTCTGTTGTTTTTGTGCTGTTCTAGATGCTCAGTTATTAAAGAATAATTCCTCTTGTTTTTGAGTTAGAGGGCTTTGTTCTTTCTGTAGAGAAGGGAGAGGAGAGGGTGCCTGGGTCGGGAATGGAAACGATTCAATAGCTATGCTGGCTTCCTCTACTGCTGACTCCCCCTGGTTTGCCTCTACAGTCTGAGCTACTTCTGGCAAGGCTTTGATTTCTTTGCCCTGGGTAGACCTTTGCAGTTCTTCCCATTCTACTTCTGTGAATACTTTATTTCATGTTATAAATCAGCATTGATCTGCTAGCCTCTAGTCTGTTATTTCTGATTCTGGATGTTGTTCTGTCCAGAACGGATGCATTCTTTTCAGATATCCTCTTCTGATTATTATTTTATTATTGTTGGTTGCACAGTCAGCCAGATGTTTAGAATGGGTTTGGCATTTTTATCCACCTATTGAGTCCTTCTCAAGGACCTGGGATAAGCAGATGTTTGATGGTGTTAAAGGTGTTGTCACAGGATATAAGCTGTTCCAAGTAAAGTTGCCTTTTGCAATTGACATTAATATTATTTGGTGGCCTGCAAACATGGTTGAATGAAAAGCTAAATTTCAGTTAGAGTTAGTGAAAGTTGTAATGTTTTTTTCCCCATCCACTGAATTCTATCCATGGAGCCTCAAGGCATCCATGGACCCCAGGTTACGAACAGAGCATCTAGTTCTTGAGGAGGCTTAAAAATATGCGCATTTCATTTCATTTTGCAAGGGGACAATGCCTCCTTCTCCCTTACACCTCACCTGGGCAGAGGAGAGACCCCAAAACCTCTCTTTGCCATCAACTTGGAGACATCTGAAAGTCTTTCCCTCCTAACCTGGTTCATGGAATTCATCTCCCATCTCTAAGTCCGCCTTTCCCCCGGGTACCAAAGATCATGTTTTGCACCCAGATTGAATTTGGTCTCTGCTTTTCCTCTCTGTGTTATATGTAAGCCATGATGCTTTCCAGCGGTGGGGGCCTGTATGCTCCAATGCTGGGTGATATGAACGAATGTATTAGCTGGGAAAATGAATATATATTGTAGCAATCTGATCACTATTAAGATCCAGGTTGTGTTTACTATTAATTTTATACTGAAATAGGTAGGGTGGGGTGGGGAAAAGGAAGGAAACAATTCCTAGGGATGGGTCTTCAGCAGCTCTTCCTTGGCTCAAAAAAGAACCAGTCTGCCTTAATTCCAATTTTGAGCTTCTTCCAGATTTTTGGGAGAGGTCAGTTAGGGTGCCTTCCTAAAAATTCACAGGGCAGAGAACGAAATGATTCAAGAGAAATGGCCTCCAGTAATGCCAAAAGAGCCTTACATTTTTTTCCCCTGCTTTAATGTCCACTCTGCCTCTGATTTTGTTGAGGGCAAACGTGGTCAAACTTTTCAAGCACCATCGCACAATCTTGAGTGATGGCCAGAGTGCTACACACACCCTTTAGAAGATCACACATATTCCGACAATGCTTTTGGCCACCTCTGGCCCAAGTCTTGTGTGGGGCAGGAAAATCCAGGTGTCCACTTGGGGTCAGCAAAGTAATGGCTGTGGATGCCCGATGGGTTGTGGCTTTCCAAGACGGTGTCCGTGGATGGATGGATGGATGGATGGATGGATGGATGGATGGATGGAGGCCAAAATCTCATCAGCCTGTCAAAAATGTGTGATCAGACCAAGATTTTGCATGTGAAAGCCAGAGTGAATCACTATTGCACAAGAGGCAGTGTGGCATAGTGGTAAAGGGGTTAAGGGGTTGTGCTAGGATGGGGAGACACAGGTTCTAGTCTCCCTCCTCAGCCAGGGAACCTCCTGGGGAACTATGGGCTGAACTCCCTCCCTCCCCCCTCCCCCTGAGAGCCAGATTCTAGTCCCCCCCACAGCCAGGGAATCTCCTGGGGAACTATGGGCTGATCTCCCTCCCTCCCTCCCTCCCCCTGAGAGCCAGATTCTAGTCCCCCACCCAGCCAGGGAATCTCCTGGGGAACTATGGGGTGATCTCTCCCTCCCTTCCCCTAAGAGTCAGCATGGTCCAGTGGTGAAGGTGCTGAGCTGGGAGTGGGGAGACCAAGTTTCTAGTCTCCCCCCTCAGCCAGAGAATCTGATCTCCTGGGGAACTATGGGCTGATATCTCTCTCTCTCCCCCCCCCCTTCTCTCCTTCCCTCCCTCCCTCTCTCACTCCCCCTAAGAGCCAGATTCTTCCCCTAAGAGCCAGCGTGCTCCAGTGGTGAAAGTGCTGGGATAGGAGTGGGGAGACCAAGATTCTAGTCCCCCTCGGCAGCCACTTCTAGCCCCACTAGATAGGCCAGACCAGGAAATCAACTCCACAGGAAGACTAAACCTACTTTTATTGAGGTGGGCTATCTAATGCCAGGATCTTGCAAGCCTGACTGTGCTGGATCTCCTCCTCCTCCTCCTCCTCCTTCCAGTTCAGTGAATTAGGGAGGCATCTGTCTGAGCCACTTCCGAATGTTATCGGGGAGCTGAAGTCCACACATCTTACAGCTGCTAAGGTTGAGAAGCACTGGAAGAGTGATGAAGTTGCTAGCTGGTGGTTGAGCTCAAGCTTTATGAATTATCTTTTAAAAAATACCTGGGGAATCGGTGAAATGCCAATGACTCTGGGAAATTGCCAGAGGGAAAAACAAGACGTTTCCTTACAGAGGTGTCCGTGGGAGTTGAAGTCCACACTCTTAAAGTTGCCGAGGTTGAGAAACACTGTCAACCTATTCAGTGTTTCTCAACCTATTCAGTGTTTCTCAACCTTGGCAACTTGAAGACGTGTGGACTTCAACTCCCAGAATTCCCCAGCCAGCCTTGCTGGTTGGGGAATTCTGGGAGTTGAAGTCCACATGTCTTCAAGCTGCCAAGGTTGAGAAACACTGGTCCTATTCATCTGTTGCTAGAGATATAAACTCACTCAAAGTAAAGAGGTGTTCTCTGAACATATTTCTATCAATCTCAAGCTTCAATCCTATACCTCTATCCTGCCCTTCCCCAGGTCTTGGTGGAGAAGATGTAGCCAAAGCAGAACTTGAGCATTTCTGCCTTTTTTTAGTAGCCTTTTGCCTTCTTCAATTGAGCAGCTGGTATCCTGATTCTGTGTCCGGAGAAACCTTAAATGTGCCCACTACAAGTGAGGGTGGGTCAAAACAGTCAAGATGGCTACCCCAGCTATAGTGGCCATCTTGATTTTTTTTTCTCCCACAGACACTTGTAGGGTTCCATTTGCTCTGTGGCTACCATCTTGATTTTTTTGACACCTCCTCTCCCTGGAACACCTCTGTGTCTCTATCTTTCTAAGGGGGAAAACAAAAGATCCAGCAAACTACAGAGCAGTCCATATACTATTGACACTTAAACAAATTCTAGAATAGACTGTAAAGAGATCGGTCTATAAGCACCTTTAAAACAACATGGTAATTGCTCAAAGTCAGCCCCGATATGTCAAGAACAAATCTGGCCAGATTAATCTGATCTCATTTTTGAGTGGGTAACTTTTTAAATAGACGGTGGGAAGGCTGGAAGCATAAGATATTATACCTTGAGCATAACAAAGCCTCTGACAAAATAGCCCATGACATGCTGGTTAGCAAGCTGGATGGTATGACAATTAAGTGGATCCATTGCTGGTGTGAAAATCATAATCAAAGAGCGCTCATCAATTATTCCTCCTCAAATTGGACAGAGATATCAAGTGGGACATCACAAAGATCAGTCCTGGGTCCTCTATTCTTCAATCTGCTCATTCATTACTTGGATGAAGTGGCTGAGGGAACGCTTATGAAGTTGAAGATCAGTGGGCTAGACTGCAACGATGTCAAGTTCCTCACTGTTTAGCAATTGCAACAAGACTCTCTCATAAATTATACCACTAAAACGAAGAAACTGTGCATGGATTTGGATGTGGAAAAACTATGATTTGAGCTGGAACTGACAGCAAACCTTAATTCTTTAATTTTAAACAGATAACTGCTACACCTGGCTGGCTTCCTTGAAGGATCTTGGGATCCTCATAAAACCTGTTTTTTAAAAAAAATGACCAAGTAGATCTTAGAAAGAAAAGTCTGCTTACCCCACAGCATGTAATCATGGTTTCTTCTCATCAGCTCAACTGAGATTAGAGACTGGCATATCACAATGTACACTGAGAGCCATGTACGGTTAAGGAGTCAGACTAGAAACCAAAGGACGTGAGTTCTAGTCCTCCTTAGACACGGAAACCAGTAGGGTGCCTTTGGGCCAGTCACTCTCTCTCAGCCCAGCCCACCTCACAGGGCTGTTGTTGTGGGGAAAATAGGAAGAGGGAACGTTAGGTACACTGCCTTGAGTTGTACAAAAGGCAGGATATAAATCTTAGTCTCTCACCAATATCTGTCCAACTAAAAGATCTTGCTTTTCTCCCAGGCACTGGCATAGTAAAGTTGGAGCCCAGGAATTGCATAGCTGAGTCTTTCTTAAATGTTTTGTTCTCAGGTCCCTTTCCCACTTTTAAAAATTATGGAGGACCCCCAAAGAGCTTTTTTTGTATGGCTTATATTTATCGATTAAATATCAATTTTATGGTGTATTTATATCAATTTTACCCTATTAAAAATTAAAATTGACACCTTCGTAGAATATCTATTTATTGAATTATCTAAAAATAATATGAAACCCCTTAGCTGTTAACACAATTTTTTTTCATGAAAAAAACCCTATAAAATTAAAAAAATAAGGAGAAGAGTGACATCGTTTTACATTTTTGCAAGTATCTTCAACATCTGGCAAATAATTTTGATTTTGCGACTTCTGGGAGGGTCTTGGGGGAACCCCAGAGGGTCCTTGGACCATACTTTAAGACAAGGTTCCTCAACCTTGGCAACTTTAAGACGGGTGGACTTCAACTCCCAGAATTCCCCAGCCAGCCTTGCTGGCTGGGGAATTCTGGGAGTTGAAGTCCACCCGTCTTAAAGTTGCCAAGGTTGAGGAACCCTGCTTTAAGAAACACTGGCCTAGATGAATGGATGGAGATGATGGATTAGGCAGCTGGTTTTTGTAGGTTGTCTTCCTTGTGATTTTATTATTATTGTGAGCCACCCAGAGTTATGTTTTACAAGATGGGGGTCCATCTAAATCTTTAAAGAAACTAAGTAGCAGCATCTAGCTAACCTTGGCTGTTCTGATGGAACTAAGCAGCCTCCTTAGTACTCGGATAGAGAACCACAGGAAATTCTCACCTGGGCTCAGAAGTTTTAAAAGTTTTCCAGAGGGAGGTTGATGGCCAACCACTTCTGGATCGTTGGCCAGAAGACTACATATGTCCATGAAGTCACCAGGAGCGGGCCCGACTTGAAAGAGATTTTACCTCTTCATTAACCCTGAATCCAAACACCCCAAGTGCACAACCGTGCATGTTTCTAACACACCCCAGGCTTCACAATCTGGATTCTAGCCTCGAAGGATCTATTTGGAAATGATCGGTTTCGAAACCACAAATGGGTTCTTCCGGAGAGTTGGATGGTTGGACTCATCGCCCCCCTTTGTAAATCAGGTTTCGTTTCCTGCAGCTCTGCTCTGTGCAATAATTTAGTAAGGAAATGAATGTAAAGCAGCACCCCCAATCTCTTATTTTCCTTCCATGTGCATAATCAAGGAAGCAAATCCAGAGTGGCCAGAAGGGTCAAAGCAGGAAGACTTAGCCAGCAGTTGATATCTTAGCTCTCCTGAACACCTTCCTTTGGCTCCCCTCCCTCCCTCCCTCCCTTCTTCCTGCCATGTTGCTCCCCCAGCTTGGCTCTCACCTATGAAAAATCAGCAAATAAAAAGTTACATTAACCCCAACCTGACCTCTCCAATATAATACACGATAGGCTGATGGGCCAGCTTTCGAGCACCGCGCGCAAGCTGTCATTCTCCGCCAAACCAAGTATAACCGAGGGAACATTTACTGCATAATTAATATATTAAATGCATGAAAAATAGTTACGCGGATCACTCCTCCTCATCCTTCTCCGCACCGCCCTCTCCTCGTCTTTCCACGCTGGGCCCTGCGAAAGCAACGAGGATTTCAGAGGCAAGAGGGGGAGAGAGAAGGGGAACAATTTGGGGAGGGAAAGGGTTTGGAAGATAGATACAGCGTCTGGACCATCAATACTGGCTCATCCCTTGAAACTCATCGTAAAAACTGTTCATAATTTTACAGCTTCATTCTGGTTGGAGGACCATAAAGGAAAGCTATAGTCTTCACACTCAAGATGCTCGTAAAAAAAAGGAAGAGGAGGAGGGAAATGGGTATAAAAAGGGAATGGAGAGAAAAGTTGGCATTAGGGAGTCAGATAGAGATAGTAAAAGTCCCAACCAGTGGGGTAGAAACTAGATGGATGGGTGCGTGGGTTGTTGTTGACCCCCAGCATTTAAAACCCTGATCGGAATAATTATTAATTGAAGAAGCTTTATCGTTTTTTTTTCTTTTTTTGCTGACTTTAGATTTGTCTTTTTGCAAGGATGATGAAAGGCTGGAACCACAAATCTTTCATCCTCAAATTTTGTCCTTCACCTTTCAAAGGGCCAGAAATGTGTCTTTAATTTCTCCCTCCCTCCCCCTCTCTCTCCCTTTTCCCACTTTCTGAACACAAAATTCATGAGCTGGAGAGCAGATTAACAAATAAATTACAAGGCAGGCAAACGAGTGGCAATAAAACAATAATCATCATCATAAAACGGGGTTCTTCACCTTCAGAGATGTCAGCTCTCAGCTGCAGGCAGTCCAGACCGAAGCGAATTTAAATGTTCTCCCATTGCAGTGATAACAGAGTCTCCCAGCAGGGAAAATTAGGACATCAAGAAGAGATCTTCCAGCTGAGCCTTTTTCCTGATATGCTAGTTTTCTATGTGCGAAGATGACTTGCTCGCGAGTGTCTCTACTACATACCCCTATAGCTTGAAATGAAAATAGACTATGAAAATGCAAGAACTCATATTTCTCCAATAGATGTTTGCCATTTCAGTCCCTCAGAAGGATCACCTACAGTCCCTCCAAACTGAGGTGAGGATAAATCACAAAATGAATGAATGAATGAATGAATGAATGAATGAATGAATGAATGAATGAATGAATGAACGAACAGACAGAGGACAGAAATACCAGTTAGCAAGCTTTGCAGACTGGAAACTACCAAATCAAACAATGGGTCTATCTGATTCAGGGCCATCTCCATCCATCAAATAGAGCAGGAGAGTGCAAATGTTTTAAAGATGGCAACGTTTTCATTGGAGCTGAAGACCTTACTAGAATGATGACATAAAGGGTACGTTGCTGGGTCTTCTTCACAGGAAGACTTGGACAATCCGATGTTGCTTTCCATTTGTTTCACTGAGCTTTGACGCATCACTTTCTGAAGGTTTACACGATTGTTTCCATGGGTTTTCATAGGTAGGGCTAAAATCCTTGGCCCCTGTCAATGCTGATTTCATAATTGTGTCCACACAATCAGTTCAGCTAGAAAATGAGTTTGGCCTTTGCCCAACATGATAAGCTTGGTTATTTTTAATCTTGCATCTGGGTGTCCATGGGGGAAGAGGTGTCTAAAAACTCAAAATGATGACCACAACCATGCAACTGAAGCCCCGCCCCTTCTTAGGGCAGTGTGACATGCAAAAAAAGAGGGTAGGGCTTCAATTGCCTGGTAGTGGGGCCACCTTGATGTTTTGGAGGCCCCTGTCTTCAGCAGCTTTTCCGCCATGCTCTGTGTTCTGCAGATCCTCCCATTGCATTAGTTTAGTGTGATGTCCAGAAAACTAGTGAATTCAATAATCAAATGAAATGCCCGATGCAAATGCAGTCATTAGGTGATAGCTGCCATTTGCATTTTATTTAGACTTCCCCCATTGTTCGTTACAGAGAATTGCTTGGCTAGAATTTGGCCAAATATGGAATTTCCAGAATTTTATACCCGGTCTCCAAAGGTTCTCCCAATTTCACCCTCTCCAAACTGGATGCAAAAATGGAGGATGAATATTCCAGTCCAGCCTTATTCTGCTGGGAGACTCACTCTTCAATGCTTTATCCACGTGTTTCTCAACCTTGGCAACTTTAAGATAGGTGGACTTCAACTCCCAGAATTCCCCAGCCAGCATGGCTGGCTGGGGAATTCTGGGAGTTGAAGTCCACCTATCTTAAAGTTGCCAAGGTTGAGAAACACTGCTTTATCCATTCTCTGTTCTGCTTCTGAAGCCCAAACCAGCAAAGGCCTCGTTCCACTGGTCAATCTTTACACCCATGCAGGGGCAATGGCCCTCTTAGCTGTCACCTCCAGGAACCTGGAATAAGCCTCTTGGATGCCCTTCAGGGCCCGAGCTATCAATCCAACTATTGATCCAATTACGGGAGATTGATCTGAGTTTCAATGCATGAAAATATTCATTGCAGAAATAGAGGGGAAGGGGGGAGGTGGGTTGCATTTTCATCAGAAGCCTGGGAAATTATTGGATATCTATTTATTCTCTCCCACATTCTGCAGTGCTGCATTTGATTTCCCTCCATTCTCACCAGTTCCAACAATCCCTTCCTTTTCTGTGTGTGTGTTTATGCGGGGGGGGGGGGTCTGTGAAGGGAAGCCCAGTTCATAAAATCAGAGATATGAAAAATCATTCTTAGTAGACTGTGTGTGTGTGTGCTCACATGCATAGCTAAGTACTAAGCAGATGAATTGAGCTTCTGCCGTTATAAATCTGTTAGCCCCTTAGAAGAATACAAAATACTTTAAAACTTTCTCACTGTTCCTTACATATCATCCGTTCTGCAAATAATTCTTATAGGTAAATAGGACTCCTGAACACTTCATGAATTTATCCATCTAGTTCTCTTTGCAACAGAAATGGTTTGCCACTCCCAGGACTTTTTTCCCCCCTTCTAATCTCCAAGTCTATACAAACAAACAGATCATTGAACAAATCAACCCAGAGTTCTCGCTCAAGATATAAATGACCAGGCTCAAATTATCCTACATGATGCGAAGACCCAGCTCTCTGGAGAAGGCTCTGATGCTGGGAAAGATGGATGGAAAGAGAAGGAGAGGACGACCAGCAGCAAGGTGGATGGGGACAGATCCTCCTGGAGAAAATCTATCTGCGTAGTTGTTAAGAATCGACACTGACTTAATGGCATATAATCAATCAATCAACTAATCAATGTGAAGACCCACTTCTCTGGAAAAGGTTCTAATTCTGGGAAAGGTGGAAGGAAAAAGAAGAGGACGACCAGCAGCCTGGTGGGTGGACTTGGTTACAGTGGTGATGGGGTCACCATTTGGAGACTTGAAGGACAGGTTAGGGATAGATCATCATGGAGAAAATCACTATAAGTCAAAAACGACTTGATGCCACATAATCAATCAAATCTATGCAGGTTGGTAGATGTATGTCTTTTGGTCTCCTAGTCTTGGACTGAGAGGGAGGAACTGGCCCAAAGTCATCTCAGCAGCTTCTGTGCCTAAGGAAGGACTAAAACCTGGGTCTCTTGATTCTTAGTCTAGCATCTTCACCACTAGACCATCCTGGTTCTTGGGCTGAGACAGAGGGAGTGGCTCAAAGTTACCCATGAAGAGTATTGGATGAAAGGGGACCGTATCCTGGGTCTCTTTGCTTTTAGTCTAGCACCTTCACCTCTCTGTTATATATCATATCATATCATATCATATCATATCATATCATATCATATCATATCATGTCATACTATCATGTCATACTATCATACTATACTATATCATATTATAATATAATGTCACACTAAGACAGATAGGGTGGGCACACTCCAGGTCCCTTCCCTTAAATGCTGCCATCTGATGGGACCTCAGAGTGCCTCCTCTTTAGCTGCCCCATCTCTTTGGAGTAGCCTCCCACCGGACGTTCGAGGGCCCCTGTGGAAGAATTTAAGCCATTTCATTTGAGAATTAATAAATGTTTGAAGCAAATGTTTAGCAAGCACTAGAAGCAAGCAGGTACCTAAGAATCATTTCTATGTTGCGTTTGTAGTTAGGGTTCAAGAGGAAGTTGGTCAGAGAAACTAGGGCTAGGTGAAGCTGTGGTCTGACATTTAGCAGGTACATTTAGTGGCCCAACTTAGCCACTCGGGTCTATTTTAAAAGTTGTCTTTTTATAATTAATTTGTCACTAATCACATTTATAATCTTATATTTCCTTGTTGCTTGATTATAAATACACCCTGTTTCCTGCGTATCAGGGTCTTGCCCTTGGGGTGTTGCTGAAGATGTCCTTGTGCACTCGAATCAGCTTTGCAAATCCATCGTAAAGCGTTTGGAGGCTGAAACACTCTAGTGTTCAACCTGAGTGGACAAAATGAACCTCAGCTTGAAAAAGGAGAGGAAACTTCTACTGTAAGTCACAAATGAGATGGAACAGGAGTTCCTTCTTACAGACTTTTCTCCAACACCCCACAGCCTTTTAGCCTTCCAAGAGACCGTGAAATCCTGGCTGTTCCCCCAAGCACTGGGCTGGGACAGTGATGGCAAACCTTTTGGGCTTGGTGTATCAAAAATTCAGAAAAAGCCCAACTTAACTCTGCTGGTGAGTCACACACCCCCCAACCCCAAACAAAAGAGAAACAATTCTTTGCTTATTCATTTATTTAAAAAAAAATACAGTCCAATCCTGTGTGGTGCTATGTAATATATAAAGAAACATCAAATAATGACAAAAATGAAATACAAGTAAAACAAACTCAGTTTCTTTGGTAACTCAGATAGGGAGAATAATTGTTGTCGGGTATTGGTGAATGCTGCCATGTCACCCGAAACGTTGTGGCATACACCCAAAAAATCAGGTTCAGCTCTTCTGTGGATAGGCTTTTCCATGGGTATATACAGTACCTGTATTTCCCATATATATGGGCATATAAGCCCATTGTAATGGTATGTGGGAAAGACCTTGGGAGATGGGGCAAAGAGATGCTGCCAAAGGAATGGTCAGATAAGAGAGAGTGTAGCCCACAGCTGGATAGTGGGTGGAGCAAGAGGCTCATAAGAGACCCTCCTTCGCTTCCCGGGCTGTAAAGGAGACAGGGGGAGAGATGTACTTTCAGACTTGCAGGATTCTGTCAAGGTAGACCTACAATAAACTAGAATTAGCTCATCTGGTAGTGATTCCTATCTGGTTTATCCCGAGGCTGACATCAATCTTGCAAGTATGAAAGTACAACTCTTCCCCCCATCTCCTGAGAAGCACAGCCTGAGAAATAAGGGGGGGGGGTTCTTATGAGCCTCTTGCCCCACCCTCTATCCAGCTGCAGACTAGGCTGCCTCTTATCTGACCATTCCTTTGGCAGCATCTCTTTGCCCCATCTCTCAAGGTCTTTCCCACATACTATTACATCCATCCATGGATAAGCAGACCCTCAAATTTTTAACCAAATTGTCATGAAAAATGCGGGTTGGCTTATCTGCAAGTGGCTCATATTTCATAGTATTTTAGTTAAAAAATGTGAGGGTCTGCTTATCCGCAGATGGGCTTATACATGACTATCTACTGTAATGAGATTGTTTGCATAATACTACAATATATTTATGTTTATCTGAACATCTTGAGTTTGAATGTCCACCAGCACTTCTGTAGCAGTCTGAATCTTCTGGGAGATCCCAGTTTCAGGTGTGGGCTCAGAAGTTTCACCACAAAGGGAAGGTGGGAGGGCAAATTTCAGAGGCTGGGACAAAGGTTTGCCTGAGGGGAGAGATCTCCTGGGAAAATTGCAAAGCAAAGTAGCTGTCCTTGTACACATGCACAGAGGCAGCTGGGAGCAGCTTCTGAAACAGAGGCATAAGCCTCAAAAAAGATACAGCTACTTTAATGATCGTAAGCAAGCTGCTGTCCACCTGTGTCTGCCAGGGGTCTACAGAGAGAATCAAAATTAGCTAAGATGTGAGCCCAAGGCAGGGATTGATTGATTGATTGATTGATTGACTGATTGATCTATCTATTTATTATTAAATTTATATGCCACCCATCTCCCCCAGAGGGTGACTCTGGGCGGCTTACAATTAAAAACCAAGACAATAAAAACAATAAAAATATAAATCCCCCCCTATTAAAATCACAAGTAACAAATCTATAAAAGCCAGTATAAAATTCAAGAAGATGGGGGAAGCAGTATTAATCATCCCACCAGCCAGCTGAAGCAATGTGAGCCCCCCTCAGGCCCCCAGGCCATCCAGCATAGCATGCTTTTATATCTTTTCAGAAGGCCAGGAGAGTGTGGGTGGACCACACCTCAGCTGGCAAGCTGTTCCACAGGGCGAGGGCCACAGCAGAAAAGGTCCTCTTCCTAGACCCCCAGAATGGTGGCCACCATCTTGATTTTGTTGACCCTCTCTGCAATGGCTTCTCCCATATCTCTTACAAAGAATTGTCACAATTCTATCCTCGTGTGCCCTTGCCATGGAGCATTTGAGTGCCTCTTAGCCCTCCAATATTAGATCCAGCAACAACTGCATTGTGCTGAGCTGTTGAGTTGCCCTAGTGAATCTGAGTCAGCACCATGGACAGATCCCAGACTAAGAAACTTGATTCTGATCTCCATCCTCTGCTAACATGCAGTCCTAAGCCAGTGTTTCTCAACCTTGGCAACTTTAAGACGGGTGGACTTCAACTCCCAGAATTCCCCAGCCAGCCATGCTGGCTGGGGAATTCTGGGAGTTGAAATCCATCCGTCTTAAAGTTGCCAAGGTTGGGAAACACTGTTCTAAGCCCTGCTGGATCCAGCCGAGGCCATCTTAATCCAGTATTTTGTTTCTCATAGCGGCCAACCAGATGTCTCTTGGGGTCTTGCCAGGAAAAAGTGGAGCAACTCCCCTTTTACTCACTCACTCATTGTATTGTATCGATTTATTAAATTGGTTAAATCTACTCAGCACATGACTGTCATTACTCTCTTGCAACAGGGCTTTGGGGGTGTCCCTAACAAGGAGGGACTAATACTTTGAAGGCCAATTGTCTTGGATGGAGTTCTCCTCCATGAATTCATTCATTCCCCTCTTCGAGCTGTCTGACTTTGGGTCATCACCATCTGTGATTATCATCATATATGAATGGATTTTATTGTTCTTCTTATTGCATTGGCTGCCGCTGTTGCTTTTGTGCAACAGTGGATTGCAGCAATGTATACATTTGTCAATCAATCATGTGGCAATGAATTCCACAGGTTAATATGGGCGGTGGGAAGAAATGCTTCCTTTGGCCTGTTCTAAATCTCCTTCCAGCTTCCTTGGGGGATTCCTGGTTTGGGGGTTTTCCGGATTGCCTGCCCACTTTCTCCAGGCAATGTCTCCCCCCTCTGAGAAATCTTCCTCAGATGAAGCCATGAAAGAAGATGAAAAAATTAGAATTGGCAGATTCCCATACTACTCAGCTCATATTGGTAGAAGGTGTAAGTTCTACCCAGGGAGGCTGTATGAAAGCTGGATTATGCATTTCAGCATATAGAGGATGCAGAAGTATGAACATCCAATCCCAACCACCTTCTGCAGCAGAAAGTTTGCTTTTTACAACCTAGCAAGCACAGTTATCTTGAATTATATTTTTTTCTTTGCTCTACAGTGATTAATAATATTGCCCTGCTTCCCAGCAAAAGTGGCCCCACTGTGGAACCTGTACAAGTTGCATGGCCCAGACAAAGATTTTGCTTGCGATGGAAATCTAGATCCCAAAAAATGTTCAACAATGTTGTCAAAACAAACAGGGAAGATATAAAGCAGTGTTTCTCAACCTTGGCAACTTTAAGATGTGTGGACTTCAGCTCCCAGAATTCCACAGCCAACATGCTTTAAGATATGTTGGCTGGGGAATTCTGGGAGTTGAAGTCCACACATCTTCAAGTGGCCAAGGTTGAGAAGCACTGATATCGAGCATAAAACGTGGAACTTTTGACATGCAAGGCAGTGCCACTTTTTCTGAACTGCAGTTTAGGCTACAAACACTGGTGGAAAATGGGGAAGTCTTCATCTGATGCAGTGACCTTAAGATGCTCGTCTGCAGGGCCACGGCTGAAAAGGCCCTTCCACTGGCCACTGTGGAGCCACAGCTCAGGAAAACCCAGAGGCGTGGGAAGATATACATTTTACCCTGGGGGAGGAGAGAGGGACTCCAAAAGACAGCTCCAGGTTTGGCGGGAGGCAAACCATTGCCATTTCCAGAGACAGCCCGTAGTCTTCCGAGCATGTTGCTCCCTCTCAGCTCAATACCTCTTTATGTTTTCACAGCTGACCTGATATGATACCTTTAAAAACATTTTTGTCTTTGCCCAAAGGCTGAGAAAAATTATTGGCAGGAAGGAGAAAGCGTGTTTGCATGCCTGCGAGTCACTCTGACTGGTTTGATACTTCTTTTAACTCTTCTCTGCTCCATAATTACATTGCATTGCCTGATATTTCCATGGTATATTAACCCAAGTCAGGTGATTTCTTGCCCCCCCCCAACGCCTCTCCATTCCCCATAAGACGACCCTCCCTTTAGACCCTGACATTATTAATAGTCCTATTCATTAAGTATTACTCTTGTAGAATGAGTAGCATAATATTGGCCTGGAGATAGGAAAAGGCAGAAGGAATAAGTCAAATTAATTTTCCGCAGCAAACGCCCCGATTCTGTAAATGACATTCTATACTGTTAGCATTTTAAATGTGACACAGAAATGGCAGGAGATACAATTTGGAAGCAAAATACTCAGAGAACTGGCTCAGGATATAATAGGCTGCATAAAAATCGAATAACATCACTTACATGGAGGGAAGGAAGAACCAACCCATCACTGGGGAAGTGTGTGGGTGGATGCAATATTTTTTAAAAATATAATTTAACCCCTTCCATCACTTTCCATAACCCTTCTGTTCCAAGTGGTAGGTTTGCCACTCAGATTGGGAAGCCTTACCAAAAATACCCTGACCGTCTTGATGGGAGTTGAGAGAGGGTGCCTAGTTTCTCTTTTTAAACTCGGGAACAAAAAAATATGTTAGAAAGTGCTTTATACTAGATCATTCACACATGCCACTTGGAGCTTTGGCTCCTGAAAGCCATGTGCCCTACCCTTGGAGGCCTCCAAATGTTGCCGCCATATTGGAATGTTTTAATACAAGAGTTGGGGGGAAATGATTCAATACAGAGGAAGCCATCATATCACCTGTAACTAATTTAAATTAATTTGAACTGGATTTCATTTTTGTCCTGTCCCCACCCTCTGTTTATTCTGCCTACTTTGAGGAGTTCGGTTTCTTCATGCTATTCAGTGCCTGAGTACTGTATGGCCTTCTGTCAAACCCCACACAACTGGGCAAGACCAAGGAAACAAGAATTACACAGAGATCAGCTGAGTCTGTAACGCTAGTCTGGGGGAAATAGAACATTTCAGAAATTCCAAGCCTTATTTATAATGGATTAGTTAAGGCAGAATTTTTTTGAATGGTTGGAAACCCTTCTTCCCAGCTTTCTTTCCACCTGGGCTAAGTTGCTGTTTAGCAGATAAGATGGCATCTCTTTGGATGATTTGAAACGTTTCTTCCCAGCTTTCTCTCCACCTGGGCTGAGTTGCTGTTTATGAGATAAGCGGCCAACAGCAAACAGTTTTGCCTTCTGTATCTCTTGATTGTTTAGGTCTGCTCTCTCTTCCATTCCTTTCCCAGCCTCCCCACAATCTCTCACACCCTTGGACAGAAAAAGAGCAGCCCTGAGCCATTTCAATTTTGTCACTTGCAGCTTCCTGCTATCTGGAATGTTCTCGCTGAGTTGCTATCCAACATGACTGATGCAGGCTGAGACAGAGTAGGCTGGTCTACACTCACACTTCAGATTCATAAAACAAGCCAAATTCTATGTCCAGATGAGCAAAACCCAATTGCTGAGTCTGCACCCCAGGAAACTAAAAGCTGTCCAACCCAATTTTAACCTAGTCTGGCATATTCTGAGATTGATTGATTGATTGATTGATTGATTATGTGCCATCAAGTCAATGTCAACTCTTAGTGACCACATAGATAGATTTTCTCCATGACAATCTGTCCCATTGTCACCATCCCTCCACCTTGCTGCTGGTCCTCCTCTTCTCCTCTTTCCTTCCACCTTTCCCAGCATTAGAGCCTTTTCCAGAGAGCTAGATCTTTGCATCATGTGTCCAAATTGACAAAACATTAGCATACTTTAAAGAGATGAGTAGACAGAAAGATGGACTCCTCTCCCATCTACCTGTCCTCCTTGAATTAAGAAAATGAAAAGAAGAGAATTTAGATGAAGAGGAGGACAAAATACTTTTGCCATGGAGACACAGGAATAAACATAAATATTCATGATTCTATGTAAGATTTACATTTATATGAGAAAGCTTTCATTTGCTCCAGTCCCTTCTCTGTTGCTTCTGCTTCATGGCTGGAGGAAGAGAGTAACCATTCTTAGCAAATGGAGGCAATTTGGGCCCCTGTTCAGTTTGAATGTCGAAACGGATTTGGAAAAATCAATCTGGTTCGATCTGAACATTTAAATCTATTCAGGAAAATCAATCCCATTTGATTCAGAACCTATCTCCAAATTGCACTTGGTTCAGTTCATATCATTAAAACATGTCACAGTGAAGAAAGTCACATCCATTTGAGTGGTTGATTCATTCCTGCCCTTGTTTTCCCAGAGTCCTTGTTGGGATACTCATTCTCACATCAACACTTCTTCAACTTTCAAGTGGCCCTTGATGATGGTTGCTAATGACATCAGAGTAAAAGATATCATAAAAGTGAATTCTCCGCCTCCTTTGAGTTGCTTTGGGGGAACTCAAGAATGAAAAACAGTTTGACTTGGATTTCCTCACAAAGCTTGTCATTTGCTTTCTTTCCACCTTCTCTGTCTTCCTTCCCCAGAATAACTGTAAATATTTGGAGGTATTTTGGTGTTTAATATAGCTTGATATATTAATTGCCTATGAGTAAAGCAGCAGTTAAAATGAAAAAAAAGGGAGCACAGAAAAGTTGCTGTTAACGAGATGCCATCTTGTTCTTCCCCTCATAGATTGACTTCTTCCTATATGAGAAAAGAAGAATTCTTCCTGAATAAGTCTCATCCATAGCTTTTCCTTGATCCATTCAATGGTTGACATACTGTAGCCCGCCAACTTTCTACACGCCGCCCAGAGCCCACTGGAGTTGGGTGACCAATAAATTTAAATTAATTAATTAATTAATTAATTAATCAATAATAATGTATCATTCGTTCTGCATTGTTTTCACCATCAAGAAACTTCTCCTCATATTCAACCAGAATCTAGCCCTTAAATTTAGTCCTCCTTTCTTGGTGGCAGAGGCTTCCTTCTTGATATCCTCCAAGTATACTCAGAGCCAGACTTCCTGCATTTATTTACCAGACTGAATCTCAAACTTAAAAATAAGGAACTTATTATCTATTTAATTTTAGCAGCTACAATAATAATTGCCCAACATTGGAAAACTCTAGATAACCTAACAATTGAGATGTGGATTAACAAGGCCTCTTGAGTTGCTACATTAGAAAAAATCACAGACAAACCTAAAATAATGAAACAGCAGAGGCAGGAACCACAATTCTATCACACTTGGATGGATTTTGTAGTTTATCTCAATAGCAACCGACTATTGTAATATTTTACATAGAGGGCAAATTTGTACATGTACAGTACCTCTCCCTTTACTTAATTTTTTAGTAGGCTTTTTGGTATCTTTTTTCTCTATGCATCTTGGATTTATGTTATTCAGTTACTTGAAAATATTTGTTAATCATAGTTCAGTAGAAAAATGTATCAGTAGTAGAATATTCTCCAAAGGTATCTGAAGAACATTCCCATTTTCTGCCACCATCCCCAATTCTCTGCATCTTCCTCTTAGAGAGGTCATTCTCCTAAAGGACATCTCCCTTTCAGTCCTGGAGGGGTCTTCTTCAACAAGCCACCATCATGGCCAAGGGGCTATCTGAGCCACCCCAAATCTTGCCTCCTCTGACTCACCCACTGAGTTCATTTACTCTTAGCTCCACCAGAAACAAGAGCTGCACAGGGAGAAATTATGCTCGTATTGCCCACAAAATGGAATGAGTAACAACATTTCCCAAGAATGATGTCAACATACGCCGTGGCACCTTAACTCCCTCCCTCCCTTTTTTTTCCAATTTAGTGTTGTTTAATATGCATTTAATCAACCCATTCAAGATTATAGAGTCTATGTTGCATGACTTTCTCTCTGTGTCACCGAAGAAGCGTTCATAGGCCATTAGACTAAAGTAATATGTATGAGGAACCAGCTTTCCCCAGGGTGTAGTAACTACTTCAGCTCCCCAGCCATCCCCATTAAATCATTAAACCTCATGACTATGCCTCCTGAACTTACCCTGATCTTTAAAAAGCAGAACATTAAAGGGCAACTATCACACTTCGCTGCTCAGGCATTGCCTTTTATGTATTCAAAGCATTACAGCTTTTGTCAGTCTATACATCATAAGCCGCGAAAGACGGCTTGCACAAATAGGAAAGGCTTGTAACCCGTGTCCCTTTTATAGAGGATGGGTGAAATGGGATGGCTTTGGGGACGGGGGGGGGATGAACTGCCAACATGCTAGATCCTCTAGGCCCGCTTTTATGGACAAAGGCCCACTTTCTCCAATTTTCATTGGGCTGGTGGTGGGAGAGAGGTGGTAAAAATCAGAAGGTGGGGATCCTTAAGGGAAAGGATGTGAAGTTTGGGGCTTTGCCTCCCTTCCAAACAGGGATGCTACATTAAAATGGAAGAAGTGGGGAAAAGTGGAGAGACAGTTTGGTCTAGTGGTGAAGGCCCCAGGCTAGAAAGCAGGAGATGGTGAGTTCTAGTCCTGCCTCAAGCATGAAAGCCGGCTGGGTGACTTTGGGCCAGTCCCTTTCTCTCAGCCCAACTCACCTCGCAGGGTTGTTACTGTAGGGAAAATAGGAGGAGGAAAGAGTATTAGGTATGTTCACTGCCTTGAGTTATTTATAAAAATAAGAAAAGAAAGGTGGGATAATTTTTTTAAAAAAAAATACAGTATAGGACCAAAATTCAGTCCACACATTAATCCAAGAGGTCCAGATTGAGTAAACTTCTTTGGAATTCACAAACATTAGCTTTCTCAAACATCCCTTTTCCAAAGGGGAGCTGATACATTGGGAATCCTATTGTTCTGGATTATATGAATTTTTTATTCGTCTTGTTTTTATTCCCAGATTAAATTCCCATATTGCATTTACAACCTCCTCCCATTTCACTCGGTTCCTGACTTTGGCTCCTCTATCAATGCATTTGACAGGGGTGAGGTCTGCATATTTTGCTCATCAAAAGTCCCATTTCCATCTTTGATAAATCCCCTAGATCCAAGGGAGCCACTGCCTACCAATTTAAGCGGTTTAAGCAGTATTTGTAGAATCAACAACCAGATCTGAAATAAGAAAGCTCCCAGGGTTTTCACATGCTACACTTAGAAACCACCGTATTGTTTTTTTCTGGAAATGGCTGAAGTTTCAGTAGCACAACATATGCTTTGCCTTCAAAACAACCTTGCTTCTGCCCCAGGCATTTCCAGAAAGAGCAAAGGGGAACATGAGACTCCTTTTCTAAATTCCTCAAAGCCATGCACACCCAAAATATACGGCAACCAGGAGAGGAGGGTGCACAGGACTGCCACAATATTCTTTTTGTGTTTCTATTTTCTACTTAATGTATTGATTATAAACTACACGCAAGAAGTTAACTTGATTGTTTCAATATCTCTTCTTTACAAAACAGTATTTTAGCAGTGTACTGTATGTCAATGCCCAGATAAGCCAGTAGCACCAGTGACAACATGAAGGAGCATTTTTTGTGTTTTAGCAATGTACATATGTGTAGCAGAAGAAGGAGAAGGGGAAGGAGAAGGAGAAGGAGAAGGAGAAGGAGAAGGAGAAGGAGAAGGAGAAGGAGAAGGAGAAGGAGAAGGAGAAGGAGAAGGAGAAGGAGAAGGAGAAGGAGAAATAGCTACAGCCACATGCACTACAGAACTGAAACATGCTCAGACTTCAGAATTAATATTTAGACACCTTCTCTTGAATTTCAGAATTCAAAAAGAGTAATGCAGTCTAAAGCAAATTCATTGATCGATAAGGGAAGGTAGCAGTGGAATCTATTTCTCCTTCATTCCAGTTCCATGGAATCAAAGCGAACTAGGGGGGGAAAAATGAAAATATCCATTTCTGCTTCATGTTCATTTCATGTATCTTCCCTCATAAATCTGTTCTGTGATGTTTCTATCTGAGTTTTTTGTTTTGTCTTGTTTTAAAACCACTATCATGACTTCACATGATCCTTTGAAGAAGGGGAAGTCTTTGCTGAAAGTTTGAGGAGATCTCTGAAAGAAAGTCTCCAAGTGCAATCCAGTTGAGGGCAAATATCATTTGGCGATCACAATGTTATCTCCACCTGGAGTTCATTCATTCACCGTTACTTTGAGACACCCCACGGAGGCCCCCATGCCTCCCACCTCCCTTGTGTTCTACCTAGTTCAGACACTGGGTAGGTGCATAAATCCATGGGAGAAAGGATTTTTTTCAATAATAAAAAAATCATTTTTCTACGCTTTCCATAGAGGTACAAGAATTCTTTTGCAATAAGGAAATGCTTGTGTGAACCCACAGCACACACAGAGTTTTTGTTAACCTATAAAAAAATTTATTAATTGCAGTCATTTAAGCATTTTACACACACGCGCACACACACACACACACACACTTGCACTCCTAAGAACTGGACAGGTAACATACAGGGTTTGGGGAAGTTGGGAGTGCTAAGCAGATGAGATACTGATGTCAGGGTTATTTTATTATTATTTATTTAAATGTATTGGCCACCCAACTTCAGTTCTCAAAGGGAGGTCTTCTAATAGAAACTGGTGCAACTTTTCCTTTTTTTCTTTGGACTCTTTTACATGCGAAAACAAGCGTGCTAACCACTCGGCTGCAGTGCCTCTCTGTGATGGTGATCTAGGAGCGATAGCAGACATACTGGGGGTCACAAACATTTTGCATTTATTGACTTTTGGAATCCAACTTTTCCTCTACCACAACCCTGTGAGATAGGCCATGTGGAGATCACAGAGCCAACAGCATTCGAAGATCATTAGAGATGATCTTATAGCAGTTGGAAGATTCACTGGAATATCCATCCCTCTGCCTGAAGATTTCTATAGATGAGGTCCACCACGTCTTTAACCCTTTAAGTCCACTAGCCACCTGCTGTTACCATCAAGACATTTCTCCTAATGCTCCATTTAAATCTATTGTCCAGTAACTGGAACGGTCTTTCACACCCCATCGCCTTTAATTTCTGTTGGACTTCAACTCCCATAGTTCACCAGCTTCTACCTAGATGTATCACATGAAGGAAAAATCACCACTCTGGACTACTGATTCTTCTGTACCAACAGAAGAGAATATCTGTAGCTCAGGGTTGAACTGTGGAGTCCTTAGGGTTCTCTGAGCTTGCAAGAAACCAACCAAGCTCAGTGATTCTTCTGTCTTACCATCAGAATTTTTTCCCTTAACATTCCAGAGGAATTTGCCTTCCTGAAACAGAAGAACATCATTCCATGTCCTGCACTGTGGAATAAGAGAGAACAGATCTTGTCCTTCCGTGCAACATTCTTTTGGATATTTGAAGGGGTGCTGTCATATTCTCCTCTCAGGTGACTTTTTTCCAAGAATCAACAGTCCCAGTTCCTTCATTCTCTCTTCACAGGTCTTCATTTCTAGCCTCCTGTTCATCTTTGTTTCCCTTTTCTGACCTGTTTCAATTTTTCTGCATTTTTCTTAAGATGTGGTTATTCAGTCTAGACAGAGTGCTCTAGGTGGGGCCTGACCAATACAAAATATATTGCAATTATTCCCTCCTATATTTTAGGACCTTGACTTCCATTTACTAGCCTAAAATTACACTTGTGCATTTGTAGCCATATCACTTTCCTGCTCCATATTCAGATTGTGATACAGTTCTAAAACATGGGTACAAATCTTTATAAGATGTCAGTGGGAAGAATTCCTGCTAGCATTATATGCAATATGCTTTATCGTATTTCATGAGGAGTAATTGATGAGCATCCTTTGAGTATGATTTTTGAGCCAGTTGTGAATCCACATAAATGTTTGTGCTATCCAAGCCACAGCTAACCATTTTGCTAATCAGAAAGTCATGGTACTCTGTAGTGCTTTGCTAAACAGAAGATATATTATGTCTTGTCCAGTCCCACCATCTACTATCCAGTCAAAAGAATATAGGGCAATTCTGCCAAGATTATTCTGTCATACAAATCCATGCTAACTTCTAGAAGCTACTGTGTTGTTTTCAAGCTGCTTACAGATCAGTCTGAAAATAACATACTGTCCATCCATCTTATCTTTCAACTTCTTCTTGTACTTGCTAAGCAGAGTTGTTTCTTCTAGCCCATCAAAGGTTCTCATCACACATCCAAAACATGAGTTTCTGTTTGCTGTTAATAACCTCAAAGGAGTAGTCACACTTTTCTTCTTCCAGAAGCAGTCTGTTGATCATTCTAGCAATCTGGAACCCTTAGGAACCATCTCCAGATCCACAATTCAACAGATTCCTTTTTCTCACCTTCTTTCTTGATGTCTAGTTTTCAGTTTTACATTATCTCTGAGAAAACCATTGTCTTAACTGTTTTGTTCTTTGTTTTCATAGAATTTTTTTTTATCCCTCCCAATCTTGTCCATGTTTATCACTGCCTTGGAGATAATCTCCACCTCTCTTGTTCATCTATCTCTTCCTGAGCCCAAGAAAACAAAACTATCTTCATTTCTTGACACAAAGCAAGATGATAGACATTATCTTTGTCTTCTTAATACTGAACATTAACCCAGATTGTTCCCTTTCCATTTTTACATGCATAATAAGAACTTTACTTTTGGCTAATCAAGTGCTGGCATCTAAGTATCTCTCATTTTGACTGGCTATTTTAATTTTCTTGTCATCTCTTCCAATCTTACTATTCTTTATTTGCTAAATGGATGTGGGGAAAACATGCACCCTATACTCTTCCCTATTCTGAACCACTCTGGTACTCCAACTCTTACAGTACTTCCTTGTTCATTGTACTATGGAGAATATGGACTGTCCTTGTCCTTATTTCATATTCTGTTATCCATCTGATGTTAGCTATCAGGTCTTATGTTCCTCTCCCTTTTCTGAAACCTGCCTGTTCATTTGGCATTTCTCGCTTCGTGTAAAGTTCTATTCTTCTTTGTTATTCTCTTCTCTTCTTATTTATTCTTAAGCAAATCTTGGCTTGCATGAGGAATTAATGCAACCGTTCAATAATTTGCACATACCCTTGCATCTCCCTTTTTCAGTGTATGTATGTATAGGTAGATATATACCAGGGTTTAGCCCAGTCTTATTTTATATTTGTTGACATAGAGCTGTTAGCACTTTGACTGCCTCTTCTCTTGCAGCTTAACCTTTTCAAATTCTATGACATCTGGTTCTTCTTCATTTGTTGTTGTTGTTGTTTAGTCGTTAAGTCGTGTCCGACTCTCCGTGACCCCATGAACCATACTGCGCCAGGCCTTCCGGTCCTTCACTGCCTCCCTGAGTTTGCTCAGTTTCATGCTCATTGCTTCAGTGATGCTATCTAACCATCTCATCCTCTGCCGTCCTCTTCTCCTTTTGCCTTCAATCTTTCCCAGCATCAGGGTCTTTTCCAAAGAGCCCTCTCTTCGCATTAGGTGACCAAAGTATCTGAGCTTGAGCTTCATTATCGATCCTTCCGGCATATTGCACAGTCAGTATATGAGCATATTTTCTCTCTGTAACTACTTTGTTAATTCTGTAATCCCATTGGCAAAGAGTTTCAATATAGTTTTCCCATCTCCCTTCAACCTTATTTGCCTCTGTTAAACCATCTCTACCATGATTGCTCTTGAGGATGACTATCTTTGCAGTAACTTTTTTCCTGTGATTTCTTGAATCGTCCTAAAAAGACATCTGATTTCTATTTTCTTGTTCCATGTTTCTATTTGTTAACATTCGTGATGGAGATATCTTTTCTTATTTCTTGCTTGACCCCGGACATCTGCCTAAGACTTTCATCCTCTGCCTTTGTTTCACTGCCTTGATCGCTTCGGCTGAAAACCACTTGGAACTTTTCCTCTTTGAAGAACTTTCCAAAGAGAAGGCTGAGAAGAGATCTGATCGTGCTCTACGATATCAGAATACAAAATACTACCACAGGCAAACAAAGGCACACTTGTTCTCTGTTGCAATTCAAGCAGGATAAGGGCCAAGGTGTTGAGATTAAAAGAAAGGAGATTCAGGCTGAACTTAGAAGGAATTTGCTGACAGTGAGAGCTACTAAGCAGTACAACAGTGTTTCTCAACCCTGACGGCTTTAAGATGTGTGGACTTCAACTCCCAGAATTCCCCAGCCAGCCAGAATTCTGGGAGTTGAAGTCCACACATCTTAAAGCTGCCAAGGCTGAGAAACACTGCAGTAGAAGAATCAGGCTAGACAAGCACAGGCCTCACCTTTATTCCCCTTTATATAGTAGATTCTTGCACTGACCTGTAGATTGAACTAAATTACCTAAAAGGGCCCTTCCAACATGATATGATTTTTTTTCCTTCTTGGTTTGTACAACGTCTCCAATCTCTTCCATCACTCCTCAGGTTCACGTTAAGTTAAGCATGCTGCATTTGTTCCTTGCACCGATGTTCCATTCTGATTGTATGTCCTCCAGGTCAAATCTTGCTGGCTTACTGACTCTCTTTAATTTTCCAAGTCTAACCCATCTATCTGACACCCATAATTCACGGTCTGTTCCACCATCTGCCCCTGGAAGTGTCCTGGCTGACTTGATTGCACTTCTCCATCTTCAGCTTCCTATTATGTAGTCAGTTTGATTACAATGTTGAGAATCTGGTGATGTCCAAGTGTGGAGTCCGCATTTATATTGCTTGAAACAGGCACTAGCAACAAAGAATTCACTTTGCAAAACTCTGCTAACCTGTCTCTTGCATTATCCTGTTTACTCAGTCCAAATCCTACTGAAATTTCTTCCATTTCTCCGACGTTTGCATTCAAAGCACAAATTAACACTACTAGGTCCTTACTATATTCTGTATCTCTTCCAGTTTGCTATACAGTTCCCCTATATCTTATATTTGTAGTATGGCCATATAATCATGCAGCATCGATATTCACTGTAACCGGGACAGTCCAATTCACCTGGTCCTTTCTGACTATAATGCCTACTACATTTCTCCATGTGGTCTCCTGCACAAACAGTCTATTAAATAATGTAAACATCTGATTTCAAGTGGTCCATTCTGGTCTCCCTAAGAGGTTGTTGGTTTTTTTGTTTCGTTTTTTGTTTCATTTGGGTGTCTTCAAGTGACTTCCGGCAACTGTCTGGAGAAATCCATGCAGTTTTCTTGGCAAGATTTTCAGAAGTGGTTTGCTGTTGCCTCCTTCCTAGGGCTGAGAGAGACTGACTGGCCCAAAGTCCTCAGTTGGCTTTCTGGCTAAGGCAAGACTAGAACTCAAAGTCTTCCAATTTCTAGTCTGGTGCCTTAAGTCACTACACTAAACTGGCTCGCACCTTAAGTTCATTGCTGGCTGGGGAATTCTGGGAGTTGAAGTCCACCCATCTTAAAGTTGCTGAGGTTGAGGAACCCTGCATTAAAAGATATAAAAACCAACTAAAACCTATAATAAAAGGAAAAGGGAGGTTCTCCTTCACAATCCCCCCATTGGCCCATTTTCTCCCTCACGTAATCAAACAGGTCACTAGCAGCCTGGAAACAGATTTTCCATTTTATCTGGAAAGAGGAAAGAAATGAGAAGCTGGTCATGTGAAACAGTATTCCCCCACCCCAAGATCCATATGGCCTCCGCCCTGATTATGTTTAAAAAATCTTTTAAAACCTGGCTGTTTCCCCAGGCCTTGGGTTAGGGTAGGTGATGAGCTCCTTCTAGGATTTTATACGTTACTCTGTACATCTTGGATGTCCATGTTTCTTTTCCTTGTTTTATTGTTCTTGTGATTTTCAATGCGGTACACCACTCAGAGTCTTTATGGAGTTGGGTGGCCTTCTCAATTTGACAAGCACACAAATCAGTGTTCTGCCACACCCCTCCTCCCCAACCTCCAGTCCAGTGAAATGCTATGTACAGATTGTCCCTGGTTTAAGAACGAGTTCTGTTCCCAAGGTCTGTCCTTAAATCGAATTTGTACATAAGTCAGAACAATATGATTGCATAATACTGTACCAGTAGCGTTGTGTAATAAACTCAAACCACTGTGTTTTTAACTCGAACCATGGTGTACTTCACTCAAATTTTGCTACAACAGGCTCTGTTCTTAACTATGGGTTGTCTGCAACCCAGGCGTTCTTAACCTGGGGACTACCTGTATTTGCTATGGTTATGCATTTGCACTGTTCCCCAAGGTTAGCGGGTTGGGGGGGATCTCTGTAAAGCAAATAAGGGAGAACAACCAAGATCTTCTGCAAGGCTGCCAGGTCCGATGTTCCTACCACTCTTGAGATGGCTTTTGCCCCAAGATCTTGTATGACTTATTCTTTTAAGTTCAGTATAGTGAATTCTGACGTACCTTGTGATACATAATCTGTTCGGCCAATCCTGGCTCTGACAATGAAATCCAGGGGAGGATCCTATTGCACTTTTTCTGTTTTCTTTTCTTCCTTTTTATACTCCTCCTCGTTTGCATTAGCTTTTTTTCTTTGTGTTTGTCAGCTTCAATAAACTTTGTTATTATTATTATTATTATTATTTTTTAAATCCCTATTGCCCTCTATGGGAAGAGGAGCCCCTGAAGATTGGAGGGGAGCAATGTTTGGGGATTGGAGGGAGCTTTTCTGCAGATAGGTGAGCCTCTAAGATTCAATAATATCCTCCCCTGGATTTCACTGTTAGAGCCAGGATTGGCCGAGCAGATTATGTATCACAAGGTGCGTCAAAATTCACTATACTGAACTTAAATCACGGATGTCCAGAGATGGGGAACAAAAGAGGGCAAAGCAAGTTGTGTCTTATTTGTGCAACACAATGCAAATTGTGTCTTTTTTGTACATGCATTTTGAGGTTGCTTACAAGTACATGAGGGGCAGAGCTCTGTAGGGACAACACCCTTTTTGGTCGTCTGCGTGTCATCACAGTTTGTACTAAACCTCTCATACATCAAAAGTCCATTATCCACGACCGTTCACACTCCTCTGAATTTGGCAAGGCCTGCTACACACCGAGAGAAAGAGAGCGAGAGCGTGAGAGAGACGATTGCAAATAATCTACAAAAGCCCATTGTATGAAAATTGCTTATGTAAAATATGCACGTTATACCCAACGGCCCCTATCAGTAAACCTGAACAAGGGACAACATATACAGCTTACGCCCATGTGTTTAAAAAAGAAGGATTCGACTGCACTGAGCAAACTTTAAAAATCGAGGATGTGAAACGGGTTCACCCACGGCCTCTGTCACTCCCAGAACGCCTGAGGATGATCACTGAGAATGGATCCTCCGGGTTCAAAGATCGGCTGTGGATCAAAAACTTGACACCTTCTGTAGGTCTTGTTAATGCCATCTGGAAACGCAGGGCTGGAATCAGAGTACCGGTTATCAGATCTAGCAGAGTCGATTGGTACTTGATCCATCACGCTGCTTGGTTACAGAGTATTATATTTACCTGGGGTGGTGGGGCGAAGACCCCTGAAAGTTAGAAGCTCAGCAGAAAACTACACTACCCAGCAATGAGAGTGAGGCCCTGAGATTATATTGTATTTAGATCAGTGTTTCTCAAACTTGACAACTTGAAGATGTGTGGACTTCAACTCCCAGAATTCCCCAGCCAACCATGCTGGCTGGGGAATTCTGCGAGTTGAAGTCCACACATCTTCAAGTTCCCAAGGTTGAGAAACACTGCTTTAGATCAACCATTGTGATACATCATATTTCATTTTGCAGCAGTTTTCTCTGTCTGGACATGAGAGAGAATCTGTTTCATTCCCCAGCACCTCAGACGTTGGCAGCAGGAGGAAGAAATCTCCTTTTTCATCTTAATCTTCGACCTGCTGGTGTTGCTTGGAATTGACCAGAAGGATGTAAAAATAAGGACAGGGCTTCTATTGCACCATTACTGATGTCATCTTGACTTTTTTGACCAACCCTGCAGACACTGGAGTGGAACCAATTACCTAGAGAGATGGGAGCTCCTCCACACCTCTGGGGTCAAGCCAAAGGTACAGAGACAGTAGCTGTGAATATTTTAGCTTAGATTTCTATAAGGAGCAGATAGTTGGACTCAACCAAAATTTTCCAGTTCTGGGGTTCTGTATTCCTGGACTTAGGATTTACCTTCTCTGTTCCACCACAGCAGATGGATTTCTGGTTGTTAGCTTGTACAAACCAAACTAGATTTGGGGAAACTGCACACCAAATCAGCATGGATTTTAACAACTGGTGGTGGAATGAGTGAATATTCAGAAATTTGGTCTAGCCAATTCCCTTGGTTGCAAGAAAGATATCTCTGACTTCAAGTCACGAAAGAGCCAATAGGTGAGATTAAGTACAGTAATATTCCAAAGTTCCAGAAAAAAAGAATTGTTTTGAAGATACAGGGAGTCACCAGGTTAAGGACACCTGGTTTACTGATGACCCATAGTTAAGAACGGAGCCTATGGTGGCAAAATTCAAGTTAAATACACAAAGATTGGAGTTAAATACACAATAGTTCGAGTTCATTACACAATGCTACTGATACAGTATTGTACAATAATACTGTTCCAGCTTACGTACAAATTCGACTGAAGGACAGATCTTGGGAACAGAACTTGTTCTTAAACTGGGGACGACCTGTACCGAGGTTGGCTGATTAATGTAGTCCCACCTTTCCATATAAGTGAAGACAGCAATTTGCCAATAATTAAAGTCACAATTATTCAATGGCCTTGGCAAGGAGGCCCATTGATTCTCTGCTGCAGTTCTGCTCCCTTCTCCCCCCCTGGATCCGCCCTTGGTTCCTGCATCCTTCAGCTTTCCCTTAACCCATTTCCACCCTCTGTGGAGGGGAGTTTGCAAAGCCCAATTAGCCAAGTTTTGTTTTTTATAATTAGTGCCCCTAAAAAGAATTCACTGGAGGCGTTAATAACCCCATTTAAAAATCTATTAAGGCTTTTTGGAAAAACTGGACTGATTCCTTTGTGCTGGGTTGCTCCCCTTAGAGATTTCTTAGGGCTTCCTTATGGTTCTGTTCTTTTTTTAAAAAAAAATTTGCTGTACACTAATTAAAAACAGTAGGGCTGCAGTTTGGAATAATATGCAGGCAAGGTTACCATCTATAAGGTGATAGGCACTGCTGATTTTTACTCCTGCTTCGCTCGCAGGTACACTGGAAGCTTTCGGATTTATTAATGGCCTGGTTGCTTGGGTGTCTCGTGCGAGCCCCTGGCACGGCTCACTCCTCTTGCGGTGAGGAAACAGAGAGAAGAAGGAAATGGGCAAAAAATTGAGTTGCAATTTGCTCTTCTGCAGCGCTGAATTTCCGGAGAGGCTGGTTATCCTGCGCCAGGAGTCTGCTTAAAATCCCCGGATCATCTAGGGACTTGCAAGCACATGTAGCAATGGAAACAGTGGGATTTCATTTGGGCAGTGTTGTGCAAACTTGGCCACTTTAAGATGAGTGGACTTCAACTCCCAGAATTCCCCAGCCAGCATCGCTCATCTTAAAGTGGCCAAGTTTGGACAACACTGCGTTTGGACATTTTGGCGTCCGAGGCAAAGTCACATTCTGCCATCCCCTACGATCTGGCTCGTCTTCCCGTTTCATTAGGAATTTTTAAACAGCGCTCTCTTGTTTCCTTTTTTCTCCGAGTTGTTGAACGTTATGGTTTTCAGCCCCTGACCCTTTTTTCCCCTTTCCTCGGATGTTTTCACGGGTGTCCTCTGAATCGCATAAATAATTTGAACGAGATCAGCAGCCGTTGTTGTCATGCGGCAACAATCCGGCCAAATAATATTTAACCCTCGAGGAGGGGCACTGATGCACCAAGTGTGCTGTGATGGCTTTCCCAGCTATAACTTTGAAAAGCTGGTAGTCACAGGATTCATTCGCTCAGTGCCTTCCTATCAGATTTTGTCTTACGTCAGGGATGTCATGGGCTGTGAGAATGACCTTGGGAGACAGGAGGAAGAGCCGCAGCCTAGACAGTGGTTTGATAAGAGAAATCTGAGTCCAAAGCAGGATTGGGGATAGAGAAAGCGTCTCAGAAGAGACCCCCCCCCAGTCCTCTGGAACGTAAAGGCAGGGGAGGGGGGAAGCACTTTCAAACCTGCAAGGTTCTGTTATTATAACCTTGCAATAAAGGTACTGCTATTATTCCTGGTTTCGGTTTCCTGATCTGGACTACCTTCCAGGGCTGACAATATGTCAAGGTGGCATTTGTTAATAAACTCCTTCTGCAGCCCTTTTTGGAACAATTGGGCCAACTGCTAATAGAAATTTTTGTCCAGTTTTGTTGGGGTGAGTTGGTTTCTTGCTGTGGGTGACCTGGATGGGATGACAGGGAATATTATCCACTTCCTGAGGTCCACAGCTTTAATGATCATTTCTTTTTCGCGACTTGCAAAGTCTGGTTAGCGTGCTGTTTGCTATCACTCAACCAACTTCGACCATGAGTGTTTTCGAAAAGCGTAGGAAAAAAACGTTCTAAAGCAAGAAGGGAAGATTATCAGATGTTATACCCATATTGTGTATTTCAGAAGTCTTTTCAGTTTTGATACCCCTGAAAATTTGGCACCCTAGGCCTAGCACCAGCCCTGGGGTAAGACGATGCACTTCAACAACTGAGTCTGCAAAGCATGCTAGAGTACGAGCCAAAATGGTTTGGAACATGCGGGATCTGTGTCATTGCAAGTTATTATAAGGTTGGTTTGGGCATGGCATGGTGGGAGGTCAAAAAAGTCAAGATGGTGGTGCAACTGGGCTGTTCAAGGCCCACTCCTTTTCTACATGCATCACACCACACTTTAAAAAATGAGGTTGATTGCATGACTGTGGCTGTGCCTTGAGTTTTCTACCCCCCACCTCTCCACACACACCACAACATAGCATGTTCTGAGAAGTCAGCAGCTGAGTTTTGTTAACCCAGCATATAATGTGTGAGGGCAAGGTAGCCGTGCTTGTAGAGCATTTGTGGGGAGGCTCTCAGACTTCACCCAGACCATTCCCCAAACTCAGTTGAGCAGGCTGAGATTCCATCACTCTAAAGCAGTATTTCTCAACATTCGCAACTTTAAGATGTGAGGACTTCAACTCCCAGAATTCCCCAGTCAGCATGCTTTAAGATGTGTACTTTTCTCTCTCCAGTAGGGTAAAATCTCTCTGGTTCCCCATAGTGGATCAAGTCAAGGACCATTTAGTTCAATGTTTCTTAACCTCAGCAACTTTAAGACGTGGGGACTTCAACTCCCAGAATTCCCCAGCCAGTACGTTTTAAGATGTGGGGATTTCAACACCCAGAATTCCCCAGCCAGCATGCTTTAAGGTGCATGGGTTTTAACCCCAAAATTCTGCATGGGGAATTCTGGGAGTTGAAGTCCACACATCTTAATGTTGCTGAGGTTGAGAAACACTGTTCTAGGTTCACATCATTCCAAACTGAATCAATGTTTGGAGAGATGAGCTTGGAAAGGGAACAAGATTGTAATGGGGGGCTTTGAAAAGAGTTCGAGCTTTGGGAAACCCAGCTTCACGTGTATGTAAAACCCAAGAAACTGGCAGAGGCTGGAAGGAAGAGACCGGCTTATCTAGTCCCAAAGGACACTGCAAAATGTCTTAAGGTGTAGAACTCCTTGGAAGAGAAACTGTAGCCGAATACTTTGACACAGCAGGAAATTTTAAGAGGTCTCTTTATGCAAAGTTAGATTACATTAAGCTGAGCATATGGGCTTTGTTTTTGCACAGATAAACTATAGAGCCTTTTAAATATTTGCATGGCTAAGCGATGGAAGTGGGGGAGATCATTTTTTCCCCTTCCAATAGGAACACTCACATGAATATTTGATTTAATGCCTGTTCCTCCCCCCCCCAAAAAAGATGCATTTTATTTAATACTGATAGTGGCACTTATTACCTTCCTAAGCCGACATACTCCTTGGCATTCCAATTACAACATCACAGCAGTGGTGCTTTAGTTATGGTTGAAAAAGCAGTTTCATTATATCGCTGCTTCTCCTCACCGACACCCCCATTTCTTCTTCCCCAATTCTCAAGCATGACTTTAATTGGAAACTTCCCTGCCTGCGCCCTGGTGTTCCTTGTGGCAAGATGCGGAAGGAGCTGGAAGGGGAAGAAGATTGTTGGGGGAAGGCCGTGCTAGATCCGTGGAGTCCTTGATGCTCTCTGAGCTTGGTGGTTTGCTTGCAGACATTTCATGACCCAACTAGGTCACGTCATCAGTGATGTGACCTGGTTGGGTCATGAATCATCTGGAAGCAAACCACCAAGGTCAGAGAGCACCAAGGACTCCTCAGTTCAACCCTGAGCTGTGTGTATATTCTCTTCTATTGGAACACGCTAGATCTTCTGTGGTCCAGTGTGACCCCACTATCTGAGGTTGTCCCTGAGCTGGTATGACAGCTCTTGGGCTTCTTTGGGGTGGTTTCTGGAACTCTTCGAGTTGACCCCTCTGAACCTTCTGAATCTGGTGGCAACATGGCCACACCAACAACATTATCTCTGGACCAGCTTCTGAGCCAGAAATTAAGTACGTTTCTGATCAGAGGCTTCATACTAAGGTTGTCCATTCTTTGCAAATGATTTGGAAGATGTGTTAGACCTCTGCAAACCAAGACCAAGACCCGACCTTCTCTGCTAATCATTTAGGGAGTCTGGTTTCTTTTAAGCTTCCAATCCTGCAGCTGTTTGAAGAATCACTTAACTTTCACCAACGGATTCCCAAAAGCTCTGGCATCTTCTCCTTCTCAGAGTAGAACTGAAGCCTGAAAAAGATCGAGCTGTTTAATAGATAGCAGAGGGCGCTGTGCTTGCAGAATGATAGGAAACAATAGAAAAAAATCCAAATTATAAGGAAAACATGAATAATAAATCAACATTCCTCCAAGGTGGGAAATAGAATTGCCTTTAAAGATCTTCCAAAACCCAGAAGAAAGAGACCTCTAGGGTAAGGAGTTCTGGAGTCTGGGGACTATCACCAAGAAGGTTTGTTGTCTCATCCACGTCCCTCTAACCTCAGATGGATGCAGGTCACTTAACAGGCCTTACTGAGATGTCCTCACCAGACAGATTTAGTTCTGGCAAGGTAGTGTTTGATATATCCCAGTACTTTGCTCTTTCGGGCTATGAATAATTTAATACGTATGTGTATGTATTTGCCCATAGATTGATTCCTTCCTTCCTTCCTTCCTTCCTTCCTTCCTTCCTTCCTTCCTTCCTTCCTTCCTTCCTTCCTTCCTTCCCTCCCCCTCCCTCCCTCCCTCCTCCTCCTCCTCCTCCTCCTCCCTTCCTCCCTTCTCTATCTAATCATCTATCTATCACATCTATCTATCTATCATCTATCTTCACTGGAGTTGGGTGGCCAATAAATTTAAAATCATCATCATTGTCGTCGTCAAACAACATCTGCCTATCCCATGGGAAGGACTCAATAGGTGGATAAAAATCCCAGATCCAGTCTAAACATCTGGCTGACTGTGCGACTAATAATAATAACAACAATAATAGGACTCCCTCAATGTTTGGAAATTTTGAATTTATCAGACCTAATTTAAAAAAAAAATACTCTGCTTGGAACTGCCTATATTCTCAGATGCTACCTTAATAATTCTTAGATCCTTGCTTAGGACTCAAATTATTAAGTTTCCACTGGTCTTAGACTGTGAATCTAATTGTAGGATGATGATGATGATGATGATGATGATGATGATGATGATGATGATGATACTTGATAAGAAAAACAAAAAAGTCTGGATAGTGGACATTGCAATACCTGCAGACAGCAGAAGAGAAGAGAAAGAACTGGAGAAAATCACAAAATATAAAGACCTGCAAATAGAAGTAGAACGACTGTGGCAAAAGAAAGCAAAGATAGTCCCAATAGTTATAGGCGCCTTGGGGGCAATCCCAAAACATCTGAGCACCCCTTGAAGACCCTCGGCACTGACAAAATCACCATCAGCCCATTGCAAGAGGCAGCTTGACTTGGAACAGCTCCCATCCTGCGACGATACCTCTAACACCCTCAAACAACCTATCCTGGGTCCTTGGGAAGGACTCGATGGGTGGACAAAAATGCCAAATCCAGTCTGAACATCTGGCTGACTGTGCGACCAACAATCAATAATAATGTAATAATAATAGTACCACCTACCAATCTTCAGTCTTTGGTCTGTTTCATTTTGTTTAATACTGATACAAATTTTTGGAAAGATCTACTTAAATCTGTGAGCCAGTTTGGTGCAGTGGTGAAGGTGCTGACCTAGAAACTGGGAGATGGGGAGTTCTAGTCCTGCCTTAGGCAGGAAAGCCAGCCGGGTGACTTTGGGCCAGTCCCTCTCTCTCAGCCCAACCCACCTCGCAGGGTTGCTGTTGTGGGGAAAATAGGAGGCAGGAATATTAGGTATGTTTGCCACCTGGAGCTGACCAATATATAACTCAAAGTAGCAAACATAGTTTGTGTATATATATGTCTGTGTGTGTGTTTAATATATACATTAATAATAATGAAATACATATATATTAGAGCCATCCTTCAAGCTCACTTGAATCCTAAATCAAATCTGACTGATTTGTACTGATTTACATGTTTAATTGACTACCTTTAAACCTGTTTATAGAGAGCCAGTTTGGCTCAGTGGTTAAAATACCAGACTAGAAACTGGGAGACCCTGAGCTCTAATGCCACCTTAGGCACAGCTAGATGACCTTAGGCCAGCCCCTCTCTCTCAGTCCCAAGAAGGTGGCAAGGGCAAACCACTTCTGAAAAACCTTGCCAAGAAAACTGCAGGGACGAGGCCAGGCAGTCTCCAGGAATCAAGAACTGACTGGAAGGCAAAAAAACTGGACTTGAAGGCAAAAAACCCCAGAAGGAGTCAAAAACTGACATGAAGGGGGGGGGGGAACCCAGTTTAGGGAGGCTTAATGGAATCTGGGGGACCGGGGACAATAGCACTGGGTTCTTATTTGGAAAATGCTGAACACCAGAGCATCTGTGAAGGAGGGGATCAAAAAAGTCAAGGTGATCTGCAGTGCACCCACGGAAGGGATGGGACTTTGAACACAGGGTCATGACTGCCGTCTACCTTGTTGAACTGCCCCATCTCAAGGCCAATGGCTGGTTGCCTAATTCACCCAGAATACAAACCGCATCACAAACCTGCTGCGCAAGAAATCCTCTCTGGGATTTGAACCCAGCTCATTCTGGGCTGGACGCAGCGACATCGGGGAATACAGGATGGAACCGTGGAAGATTTCTAGCGTGTGGCTCCATCAGCGAACCCAGAGGAAGCCATTCAGAACTCCATTCGAGGCGAGGCGTTTTGGGATAGAGAGGGTGGAGGTCAAGAGCAAATGGTGCTGGGTTCCAGCAGGAATGGGAAGGGCTGACGGTGCAATGATCAGAAAGCCAGGTCCTCTCCACTCTCTGTGGGGCTAATTGGCTGGCACATCTGGAAATCATAACACCACCACCACGTAAAATATTTGTCAAAACCAGTTTAAGAATATGAATATATGGATATGAAATTTGTGTGTGTTTGTGTACACGTGTGTGTGTGTATTGTTTGTGTGTATATGCACCTACAAATTTGTATAGATGGATGGATGGATGGATGGATGGATGGATGGATGGATGGATGGATGGATAGATGATAGATAGATAGATAGATAGATAGATAGATAGATAGATAGATAGATAGATAACCTACATATATAAACAAACATATATAAACAGAAAAATTTTCATTTCACTTTAATTGCTTTTATTCCTGTTAGTTATATAAGAACAGCAGATTTAAATATTTGGGCTTAATTTTCTTTTCTTTTCTCCCCATCCCACCCCCCATTCATTTCTTCACATCTTGTGTCTTTTAGATTCTAAATAGGGGAACAAGAAAGGCCTCATCTGTCGTATATGTCTTTTGCTCCGTGTGTCTTTTGCGCTGGGTGCCTTTTTTTTCTCTGAAAGATGTAGATAAATCAATAATGAGAACATGTCCCGGAGACTTGTTTGAAATTTTCACACAGTTTTTCAACCGATTGAAAACTCGAAGAGGGTACTAGAGAAAGCGTGAGTGCATTTTCACGACATGGTTAACTAGAACAAGAGAAGCACCTTGCAGGTGAACTCACGGCCCACCAAGTTTGCTAAGGGGTAATGCTTTTTTACATGGGTAGTATGAGAATCCAATCCATTGAGTTACTCATCCCTCACACCCGCGCCATTTAATGCTCAACAGGAGCATTCATAGGAGGGGGTCAAAAAAGTCAAGATGGTGACTGCAAACAGTGCCATCAATGCTCTGTCTTTGGGGGGGTAAAAAAAGAGGTGGGGCTTTGATCTCCAGGTTGTGGCCACCTGTCAGCCCTTCGAGGTAGTCCAAACAAGATGTTCTAGCCATGAGTACTAACACTACCTTTATTGTGAGGTTACAATAACCGAATCTTTCAAGTCTGAAAGCACATCTCTCCCCCGGTCACCTTTACAGCTCAAGATACTAGGGAGCGTCCCTTCTGAGATCTTCACCATGCCCCCATTCCTTCTCTGGGCTATGCTGTCTCTTATCCAGCCATTGCCTCGTCTGCAGCTCTTCCTCCTCATCCTGTCTCTCAAGGACACTCTCTCAGACCATTACACTACCATGTTGCCTTTTTTTTCACACACCCAAGGCACAGACACACGGTGGACGCAGCTGACCGTAGAGACCCAGGAGTTGCCTGAATTCTGCCCTGGCTCCAGGTAGAACCTGTCTTAGTTTGTCCAAGGGATCTTTTGAAACTCAAGCGGCATCTATTCCACGCCAGAATATGCACCTTCTAAGCTCTGGCTCATTTTGCGTTTCTCTCTCCAGGAAGAGCAATCTTTAGTCACTTCAGATTGGACTGGATTTGAACGTAGGTCCCCGAGGTGAAAGGGCCAATATATCAAGCTGGTAAGTCGTCTTTTATCCCAAACTCCAGTAATAGATGAAGTGCCATTTCATACAATACCCGAGTTAAGGCTTTATTGATTAACCCTCAGCTTCACATTCCACCCCAATCTAAGATGTATTGCCTGCTGTAATTTTTACACCAGCCTGTCTGATCCATCTTGTCTTCCCTGGGTTATGATGGAAGCAGATCACGCCGTAAACCATCTCATCCGGTTTGTGTTTATCCAATAAGTATACGCGGAAGAGGAAAATTAATAAATGATTTTCGAGAGATTGGCTTGCCTCTGTTTAAAGCCTCGGACCAGATTTACAGATGCAGACGCTCTGGAACAGCAGAGCCGAAGTCAACCTGAGTACGCGTGGTGTTAAAAAAAAAAGAAAATTGCTGCTTGTTCATTTTATTTTATTTTGTCAAACAAGGACTGTTTTTCCTAACTTTGCCCTAACGTATTTTCTTCACTGTCCGTTCTGGAGCTGCAGTCCTTCGGCGGGGGAGACCCCTCGCTTATCCCGTTCACCATCTTTTATCTTTATTTTTTAGGTTTTATTGGTTTTATTGTAATTTCTTTGATCGTTGTGAGCTGTCCAGAATCACTGAGAGTCAGGCTGCATACAAGTTTAACAAATTATAATAATCATTATTATGAAAAGCCGGGATGGCCCAAGTTGATAATCTAATTAGCAAGCGAACCCGTTTTCTCAATTTGACTGGGAAATTAAATGAGAAGCTAATTCAACACACTTTTTTTTAAAACCCACACACACACAAGTGATTGAAAACCTTCCGACTGCAGAGCAAAGGCAGAACCTTGTCCCCCGTTAGGGGGAGATGGGCGGAGATAAATTTAATAAATAAAATAAACTTTTCCGTCCCTTGATGACCAATAACATTGCTAGTGCAATGCAGGAAGATTCACCTGCCTTCTTTCCTCTGCCAGTTCATCTTCACCTACAAGGAGGGGAATTTGCTTCAGACGCTGGTTTTCAAAGAAGAAACCAACTGCTCTAACACTCGCACGGGTGGAATGGGGCACCCTTGCACTTGTTTGCACAAGGGCAGCAAAGGGGGTGCAGGACTGTCCTGCCTTTTATTGCACTTCTCTCTCTCCAGTGGGGTAGAATCTCTCTGGTTCCCCATACTGGGTCAAGGCCAGGGCCGCCTAGTTCAGTGTTTCCCAGCCTCAGCCTAAGATGGGTGGACTTCAGCTCCCAGAATGCCCCAGCCAGCCTGCTTTAAGCTGTACGGACTTCAGCTCCCAGAATGCCCCAGCCAGCCTGCTTTAAGCTGTACGGACTTCAGCTCCCAGAATGCCCCAGCCAGCCTGCTTTAAGCTGTACGGACTTCAGCTCCCAGAATGCCCCAGCCAGCCTGCTTTAAGCTGTACGGACTTCAGCTCCCAGAATGCCCCAGCCAGCCTGCTTTAAGCTGTACGGTCTTCAGCTCCCAGAATGCCCCAGCCAGCCTGCTTTAAGATGGGTGGACTTCAACTCCCAGAATTCCCCAGCCAGCATGCTTTAAGCTGTACAGACTTCAACTCCCAGAATTCCCTAACCAGCATGCTCTAAGATGTATGGACTTCAACTCCCAGAATCCCCCAGCCAGCATGCTTTAAGATGTGTGGACTCCAGCTCCCAGAATTCCCCAGCCAGCCTGCTTTAAGCTGTACGGACTTCAGCTCCCAGAATGCCCCAGCCAGCCTGCTTTAAGCTGTACGGTCTTCAGCTCCCAGAATGCCCCAGCCAGCCTGCTTTAAGATGGGTGGACTTCAACTCCCAGAATTCCCCAGCCAGCATGCTTTAAGCTGTACAGACTTCAACTCCCAGAATTCCCTAACCAGCATGCTCTAAGATGTATGGACTTCAACTCCCAGAATCCCCCAGCCAGCATGCTTTAAGATGTGTGGACTCCAGCTCCCAGAATTCCCCAGCCAGCATGGGAGTTTAAGTCGACAAATGTTAAAGCATGCTGGCTGGGGGATTCTGGGAGTTGGAGTCCACACATCTTAAAGCTGCCAAGGTTGACAAACACCGTCCTAGACGACAGTCCTCTTCTGCTGTGGCTTCCAAGAACTTGGGATTCATAGTAGGACACCTGTGATTTCAGAGATAGCAAGATAGGTGGTAGCCCACCTCTGATGGCAACAAACTCCAGGGGGAAGTTTGCACTTGCAATGGGGAAGGAGACCTCTTCCTTCTTTTTAGGCCCATGTAGTATCTTGGATTTAAAAGCAAGAGGTGCTTGGGCACACTGGCGTCGCTTGTGTAGGACCTCAAAGCTGTGTCTTGTCCGAGGATTGCATGATGCCCCTCCATGGCACCTGGCAAGGGGTTGGAATAGATGACCTTTGAGGCCCCTTCCCACTCTATGATGCTATGCTCCTTCTCCGGACAAGGCACGTTTGGGTGAAGGAGTCACATAGGTGTCATGTACCTTTCTCCCCACACTGCCAATCCGAAAATTTATTTATTTATTTATCAAATTTGTCCACCCCCCCCCAATCTCGTTAAGAAAACGACTCTGGGTGGTTTACAAAGCAGTTAAACTCAATTAAAAATGCAATATAAAATGATCCTGAATAAATGGAAAATAAATATAATCCAAGAAGAGATGTTACATGCTTTTTTTCTTTTCTCTTTCTTTTCAAAGCGTTGGGGTGTGCTTCGGAGCCCAGGAGATACTGTGTCCAGCCCGTTTTTTTTTTTCTTTTCCAGAGGACCTATGGCCCATTAATTTTATAATGATCACCCCATCAGGCTTGTTAATATTATTAGATGAAGATGCTGGTTTTGCATTGGTTATTATATTTACCATGGATGTTTTGGTTGCTTTTATGAATGTTTATTACGGCTGAGGTTCTTCTTTCCAGACTTTTCACTGGATGGGTGGATTTTAAGGAGGAATGTCAGTAATTTTCTCCCTGTCTGCACGTTTATTCTTCCTACTCTTGAAAGGAACTCAAATAGCAAGAAATGAACATACTTGTTTCTTCAGCCACTGTGAAGTCAGAAGCTGGAGGAAGGGGGGGGGGGATCAATTATTGAAATCAGCCCCTTTTTCTTGCTGCTTGGAGTCCATGGCGGTTTTAAGCACCTTGATTTTAAATCAAACCGGCAAGACTTCAAACTCCCTTTGGACTCACATACCCAACCAGGAAGCCAAAACAGATGCAATTTCATTAAACTAGCCCACAGATTTATTAAGTGCAGTCAACCTGAAGGAATACAAGGCAAGAATGGAGAGGCTAAGGATTCTACAAAGGGCTATCTGTTGAAAAATGCTTCTTGTTCCTGGATAGAGAGAGAGAAAGGGAAGGGAAAGCGCTTTATATTATAAAGCACAAAATACTTACAAAATTTTTATGCATTTACTGGATAAAACTGTGTCCTTAAGCATATTTACTTGAAAGCAAATCCCTCTAACGCGGTGTTTCTCAACCTTGGCAACCTTAAGATGCGTGGACTTCAACTCCCAGAATTCCCCAGCCAGCCAAGCTGGCTGGGGAATTCTGGGAGTTGAAGTCCACGCATCTTAAAGTTGCCAAGGTTGAGAATCACTGCTCTAACATCACTGGGTCTTCTATCCAACTGAAGAAAGGATTATATGCAGAATTAAACAAAATGAACTTTTTTTTTTTAAAGACAGTATGTTAGGGGCAATTTCTTAATCTCACTTCCATCTCTTTTCCCATTTCCTCATAAAGCCCAAAGCCACTCAGAATTCAAAACTTCCAGTTAGTTTACAACGTACTCAAGGACATCCACCGATTTTTGGATTTTCACTCTTTTCACCGGTTGACTTTCCAACGGGAAACCGTAACACGTTTTGGGCTGTGGCAAAAAGGAGGAATCAAAATCAGCGAAGCAGAATCTTTTTAGATAGATACACACACTTCTGGCATGCTGAACATGAACTGCTATGAAGAAAAGATCCCTTATGTGCTAGATTTCGACATGCAAGGTCTTTGATAGGGCAGATTTGTAGATGAAGACCATTTCCCCGCAGACGATGACTCCCAGTTTTCTTCATCGCTTTCTTCATCACATAAAATGATAGATGCCTCATCTCTTAGGGAAAGAAAGAAAGAAAGAAAGAAAGAAAGAAAGAAAGAAAGAAAGAAAGAAAGAAAGAAAGAAAGAAAGAAAGAAAGAAAGAAAGAAAGAAAGAAAGAAATGTTCAGATTAGGAGTGTGGGGAGAAAGGTACATGACACCTATGCAATCTCTTAACCCAGTGTTGTCCATACTTGGCCATTTTAAGATGAGTGGACTTCTCATGTTGGCTGGGGAATTCTGGGAGTTGAAGTCCACTCATCTTAAAGTGGCCAAGTTTGGACAACACTGTCTTAACCCATCTCATCACCTCATCTTCATCTCTGACAAAGGCTAAACTAGGCCAAAATCTGGAGTGTGTTCTAGAAGAGTCATAGTTAGTATCTCCTGTTCCTCCAATTATTCTTGATCGCCCAAATAGCGTCCTTCAGAGGTGCTGGAGGTGGTTCATTCCTGCATTTCCTTACCTGGAAAAAAAAATATATATATATTAGTCAAGCTATCTCCTGGAGTTTATCCCAACCCCAACTTTCTGATCAAATTCCCACACCAGACTTACTTTCAAGGGATTATCGGGGCAAAAAGTATGGATCGAATCACCAAGATGCCCAGCCTGGAAACTGGGGTGGTAGAGGGGCAGGAAGAACGAGTGCTGAGATGTTCATCGTAATGTTATTGATGCAGTTATTTATTCAATTTCAAGGCTGCCCAACTCTTCAAAGACTCTGAGTGGCCTACCAATAAAAAACAACACCATAGATACATTTGATTTTTAAAAAAAGATGCTGGCTGACCAAAGGAACAGCACATCCATCCATAACATAGGGAAGCACAAAGTCATTGTGCAAATGGTGGGACTTGTGGAGTTGGCATCAGTTGGCATCAAGAACATCTGGATGCCCAAGAACATCGCCAGGGCATCTACTAGGCCCCTATGATCGGGGATGTTCCCCACAGATCTGTCCTACATGAGTGTAGCTCTTGGACCATTAAATATCCCACCGCTTCCTTCCCTCACAAGGGGGCTTCTGCGAAACTCCGCAGCCATGACCATGGAGAACTGGATGAGGTCATAGTGAAATTGCATTATTCTCACCGGCAACTCCGGCCGCGGGTCTATTGCGTCTCTGTGTGCTGCCCCCCTCCACCTCGGTCTGTGGATTTAGTTCCTTGTTGTCAAAAGATTGGCGGTTTGATGCCATTTGCTGTCAGGCTGGTATCAAAAGCTCCCCATACTTGGGTTAACCAGATGATCCTTTAATGTAGAAAGAAGTCCCAAACAACTTAACCTTCACCCATCTGTGTTAGAAATAGAAGGAGAGAGAGAGAAAGAGGGAGAGGAACCTCGCCAGACTGCTAATACAGTGCAGAATTGTGTTCTCGATTATTACATCTGAAATCCGTTAAAATTTCACACAATTTCCTTCACAGCAGTGTATATAATAATGCTAGGAGCCAATATATTTCTATAATTGGTTCTGGAATGGGGCAGAATCCAAAGCAATTAATCCAGCCCTCTTCCCTTGTTTATGCCCGTACAAAGCTTGACAGGGTGGTGCGTAATTGGAAGTGAATGGCCTCTATCCCCCGACTTTAAATTAATATTTTCCTGTTCTGATTTAATTTTGCCCAATAACGGGGACAGCAAGACATGGTGTGTCAAGCGCTAACTAATCTTTAGCAGGCTGCTTAGGAAAAACTTTCTATGCGCCAGTAATATAGTGCTCTGAATAGCCTTCCTCTCCCTCCACACAATATTTCTGCCAAACAGGCCACCGCATTTAGCTGGGTCTATAATCAAATTACAGATTAATACTGGGGGGGGGGGGGGGGAGGAGAGGGGACCCATCTATTCAGTGATAGACACATGAATTCCGTGAATTTTAGGTCTGTGACCAGTATTCTCCCATTTCCATTTTCAGGCCCCCAGTAGTGATTTCAGCTGCTAGAAATAATCCCCCAGAACATTTGATTGGGAATATTCACCTTTTTCTTCCCACCCAGGTAACCGACATGTAACTGGGAAGCTATTGTAGTTTCTTCCTGATAAAATGTCCAAGCTATTCCTTGTCCTTCTCCTGGATACGTTCATCAGAGCCCCCGGGTGATTACAGATCGGGCCAAGAAGAGAATGGCACCCGATGGGGCATGGCCTGTTCAATTCAGTAAGTGAGGGCTCTCCCTGGGGGTAGGCGAAATGGTGAGGTTGATCCAGCCCTGATTGGTTGCACAACTGATCCCAACCAATCAGGGATTGCCCAAGGAATAACTGGGGGGCGGGGGGGAGGTCTTATCATAACAGAACCACAAAGTCTTCCCAAAAGGAAGTCATTTTTCGGAACAGCAGAAAATGCTCATTCAAAAAATGGAGAGTAATTTTTATTCGGATCTAATTGCCCCTTTCCACCCACCCCCCACCCCAATGAAAAGATATATTAATACGGAGAGTGTGTAACCGTGTGTGTGTGTTTGTGTGTGCTGTCAAGAATATATATGTAAATAAACACAGGAGGGACAGAGGAGGCTGTAGGAGAGCGCGCAGGCACGCCAGTCTTGGCCATTAAATCAAATTACAGAGAATAATGTCTAAACTCTCCCTCTTACATGTAACACTCAATTTATGTAGTCAATATGGCAGTGAATGAATGAGTGAAGGTACTAAGAGCACAAATCTAAATTCAATATACATATCTGAGAAACAAAGCAGAGCAAAACCAAACAGAAAATCCCTTTGCACACACACAGGCTGGGAAGGGAAGGAAAATGGGTACCAGAAGACCAGAGAAAGTGAAGTGGGGGGGGGGACAGGATAGAGGGCAGGTGGTAGAAATAAACTTGTGTCATTTATGGTGACAGTTCCCCTGTTTCCAACTATCTAAATATAGTTAGATGGGTAGCCACAAATCCATGCTTGCTAAGGGTTTGTTGGGGGAACATGAGTGCATTGGAAAAGAAAGTGTGGAAAATAACATTATAGGGAAATTTTAAAAAATGTGATTTCTCATTCCTTAGCAGGGGGAGGAGGCAAAAAGAGAGAGGGAAAATGGAAGAGGTGGCAGAAGAAAAATACAGCAAAAAGAGGAGAGAGAAAGAGGTGGAAGGAGAGGAAAGAAATGGCAGGACCTAGATTCAGGAGGAGAACCGGGAAGGAGAAGGAGGAGAAGAAAGGAGAGGAAGACGAGGAGAAGAAGGAGAAGGAGAAGGAGAATCTGCTTTGCCATTTATCTGAAGTTCCCTTCACTTGCGAGAGAAGGGAAGAAACTTTATTCTCAGGGTGCTTGAGAATTTCTTTTGAATTTCTCTTGGTGATATCTTTAAATTGACTTTCTTGTCAATTGAACTGAAGGCCCCCTTCACCACCTTCTGGGTTATCCCTCTTTCCATCCTCTCGTAGCCTCTACAATATGTCTGTCTGGGAACTGTCCAAGCCAAACAGGAACAGTTCCTGTCTAATGTCCACAGATGTCCGCAGGGTGGGAGGTCAAAAAGGTCAAGATGGCAGCCCACAACCAAAAAGTTCACGCAAAGACACCACCACCACCTTGTTAAGTGCAAGGACACTACAGTCCAACCTAAGAGTCTAGCTGAAATTGTCTCCTCTGGCCCACCCATGAGAACATCTCCAAAATTTTATTTTATGGCTATCATTCAAATTCTTGAAGAGAACTGGCTTCTGATATTTCTTTAAAGGAAAAGCCAATAAAGAAGAAGAGAATCTCAGTGATATTCTCTTGCTTCTCCCCCCGCTCCCCAAAACCCTTTGGATTTCTTTTTTCCAAAGACGAAATTTTGACAAAATTGTAATGGGTGACGTGCGGAATTCTGCATTTATTCAGCAGAAAAAGGTCTGAGACCCTCAACGGAAGTAGTATGTTTTTCAGAGATTTAAGATAGCATAACCTAAATTACAGTTGGTACAATTTGGCAAACTGTGTTATGGTAAGGTGAGGAGATGAAAGGAGAGATGAGAGAAAGGAAGAGAAAGAGGTTGAATTGTTGGGGGGGGGGCAAAGAGAGAAAGACACACCCTAGTTTTGCACAACAGCCAGGCTAGGTTGGTTTGCTCAGGATTTAGAATATGAACTAGGGCATAATTGGTCATAACAATTGTATTTGTTGACCTGATGTAGGTTTTAATCATCACCGTCATCACCATCATTTCATATTTATATCCCACCTTTATTTTGTACAACTCAAAGTGGTGCACCTAATGCTCCTGCCTCCTAGTTTCAACACAACAACCCTGTGAGGTAGGTTGGTCTGAGAGAGAGAGGGGCTGGCCCAACGTCACCTAGCCGGGTTTCATGGCTAAGGGCGGCCCAGAATTCATCAGTTCCTGGTTTCTAGTCCAGCACCTTCACCACTACCCTAAACTGGGCCTCAGTCATGGGGAGAGACAAGTGATGGTTTTAATATGTTGTGCGAACCCGGCCAAAGTTCGACAAGAGTTGGGAAGAGACAGGAAAAACACCTGAGAGGTGGAATGACAAGAAGCATCTGGCCTGGCAACTGAATCCAACTTTGCAATCCAATTTTTAAAAAATCAAAGTAGGCTTTGCCGAGCTGGTGAAATTAGGCACCTACCCATTTTTGGAATCAATATTTTCCTCCCGCATTGGGTAACCGCCACCCCTCTCAGGATCACTGAAAAAATGGAGGTCCCCTTCACCGTAGGAGAACGAAAGGGCCGTTCGCCATCCCACAGCTGGTTAGACAGCAAAGTCAAAAATCTACACCCCGAATTAGCTTTCAGAAATAGCTTATGTCTTTCAGCATTCTGGCCTTCCAGCCTTAACCACACCGAAAAAACTTGCGCGCACACACAACCCCACATACTTCGATTCTGATGTACAGTTTGAAACCAATCAATGGCAGTATAATAATAGTCAGCACGCTGTGTAATTTTTATATCATTAGTTCTCATTTTCCGCTCCCTATGCATCAAAAAACTTACAACAGCCTCGTAAAGTTTATTTAGTATTCCATGAATTCCTAATCAGTTTCATTTCATAATGATTCAGCGCGGCCGTCCACCAGGGCTCGGGTGTCAAAAAATCAATAAAACCAACACCGTTTTTCCTGATGGAGGCTGCAAAAGGATCTATTGTGGGGGAATTATGATTTATGTCTCGGGCTCCCGCAAGGCAGCCGCAAACAGCAAGCCCCCAAAAGCTGAGATGTTCGCCAATAATGATTTATATGCAGGAGGACTCCCCTGGCCTTGTTTGCACACACACGGACACACACACACACGCTTGCATGCCATTGTTCCCCATCCACAGACCTGCAGGTTGGACTAGGTGTCCCTGACACGTTCGCAGCAAAATGGACGGTGTGTTTTGTTCAGGAGCAGTGAAATAATTGGGTTGGTTCAACAGCTCTTCTCTAAGGGAAGACCCAGAAGTGTCCACCTAGAGGCTCAAAAAAATCAAGATGGTAGTCATGACAGTGCAGTGAAAGCCCTACCCCTTTTCTGACCACAATGGTGCTTCAGTTGCCAGGTTGTGGCTGCCATCTTGACTTTTTTGACCCCCGGTGGATGCCTCTGGGAAGATCACACTGGAAAGACATTGCATGCGAAGGGGCGTGATGAAGCCACACGAGCAAAATTCCAGTGTAAATGTTGCAGGGTGGAGATGTACAGGCTGCTAGTTCTAGTCCTCCCTTAGGGAGGAAAGCTGGCTGGGGGGCTTTGGACCAGCCGCTTTCTCTCAGCCCAGCCTACCTCACAAGGTGGTTGTTGTGGGAAAGCCAAGAGGCAGGAGCATGAGGTATGGATGCTGCCTTGAGTTTACCAAAAAATAATGGGATAAAAATTTTAAAATCCATCAATCAATAGGCCAGCTTGGAATGCCCCAGAAAGGATCCATACAATTCTTGGAGCCAAGAAGCTAGATTTATCTGATTCCCGCCAGCATCACATCAACACTGCACATTCAATGGGATTAAGACATCCAACACCACCTCTAGGAAACTGATACATTTACTCCCGTGCAAGAAATAATATTGCTTGAAAAGGCATTTTTAAAAAATTTTTTCCAGCCCTAAGCACCACACCCAATGGAGTCATGACATCCTGGGGTTTCTTGGTATTGTAGAGTTTTTTTCCCCCAGCTATTATTTATTTATCTATTTATTTACAACATTTGTTGGTTGCCTCCATAAATTAAGCCACAGGGTGGCAAACAACAAAGCAAAATAGAAATAATAGTATTAGGGAGGTGTTAAATCTATCTATGTGGTTGCTACGAGTTGACACTGACTTGATGGGATGTAATCAATCAATCAAAGGTAATTTTAATGTTCTAAGTTGATGCCAAGATATAAAACATTAACATCGCAGTTAAAAGTGGGAGAAAAGTGCAGAAGAAAAGAAGCTTCAGGGCTCACACTTCTTTACACAACCTGTACTTAAACAATCACATTTGCTGGCATCGTTGGATAGACGGTGTCCAGTCGGAAGATTAGCTAGTTTGAAAGGAGGACTCAATAAATTCCTGAAGGAATTAGGCTACAGCAAACAGTTTTATAACAGAGATAGATACAAATAAGTCAACTTGGTCGTTAAGCAAAACATTCAGTAAGTGAAACCAGAACTGTGCTTATGATCTCACTTCAGTTATCCTTTGCTTTACAGACCTACAAAGGTCATAAATGCAAGGATTGGTTGCAAAGTTATTTTTTCATCACTGTTGTAACAGCAAAAGGTCACTAAACGAGGCAGTTGCTAAATGTGGACTACCTGTAGTATGCAAGCCCTGCCATCTAGAATATTTCATCACAACATCTGCCATCTTGCTGGTTTGGGCACACAGCCATAGATGCCATTGCCCACACAGATACAAGAAGATAGACCACTGTTTTTCAACCATGGCAACTTGAAGATGGGTGGACTTCAACTCCCAGAATTCCCCAGCCAGCCATGCTGGGAATTCTGGGAGTTGAAGTCCACCCATCTTCAAGTTGCCAGGACTGAGAAACACTGATACAAGTCACTTCCTGATTGGATTACTGCAATGCTCTCTACATGGGGCTGCCCTTGAAGGCGTTATTCGGAAGCTTCACCTGGTGCAAAATGTGGCGGCGTGGACAGTTATGGGTGCTGGTTGTTCAGCACATGTGACATCTCTGCTCTGCGAGCTGCACTGGTTATCAGTAGGCTTCCAGGTGCAATTCAAGGTGTTGGTGGTTACTTTTAAAGCTCTTCATGGTTTGGGGCTGGGTTACTTATGAGACCATCTCTCCCCAGTGGTGTCTACCTATCCCGTTAGATCTAGCTTGCGCCAGGTCCCGTCTGCGAGAGAGTCTCATCTAGTGGGACCCAGGAGGAGGGCCTTTTCTGGCATGGCACCCACCCTTTGGAACATCATCCCCCACTGAGATCAGATTTGCCCCAACCCTGCTGGGGCATTAAAAACTGGGCTTTGGCATCACGCCTGGGGCCCTGAGAGCGTGGGTGAACCCACTTTCTGGTTATAGTGACGGTGAGGGGTTTGATTATTCTTGGCTGCTCCCATATGTTAACCTCTTACTGACCATCAACATCTTGGAAGATATTATTTGTGTATGTGTTTGGTTTTTATGCTTTTTTTTATTGTATTTTTTATTGTTTTTATTGTATTTTAATATTTATTGCTGTTTTATTGTGAACTGCCCAGAGTCACTTTTTGTGAGATGGGTGGTATCTAAATTTGAAATATAAATAAATAAATAAAATTCTGTTTTTATTTTGTTTTAATTTTTAGCCGCCCAGGGTCATGTATATGAGATGGCTGGCCGTATCAATTTATGAAATAAATAACTAAAAAAGATACAAGACCCGCAGATATGGAGCTGGGGAAAATGTCGATGAAATCTGGCAGGAAGAGTAAGAGGATGCAGAGCTGAACAACCAAATTCAGTTGAAGGACGCTGAGATGTCAGAGAGATGATGCCATAACGCTGACCTGTTGGCCCTGATGTGAAAGGGTGCTACTATGCTTTCAGTAAAAAGAGGGTTTTATGGCTTTCTCCTTGGAGAACCACCATGCCAAGGAGTGGCATGTGGAAAAAAGACCACCTGGGCATGGTCTTGAAAGGGGGGCAAGATCAAGAGAAGTCATTGTTCCTCTGTATTCTGCACCGGTTGGATCACACTTGGAATATTGTTGCATCCGGGCCCACATTTGAGGAAGCATGTTGACAAATTGGAGTGTGACTACAGGAGGACAACCAAGCTGATGATAAGGGCCGAGAAGGAAAAGCTTGAGTAGATGCTCAAGAGTAAATTTAGTCTGGGGGGACAGTGGGGAGACAGGTGGTCATGAATTGTTCAGAGTTGCTCCAAGTATATTATAGAACCATAGGGTTGGAAGGGATTTCGGAGGCCTTCTAGTCCAACCTCTTGCCAAAGGCAGGAAACCTCATACTACCCCAGTCAAATGGCTGTCCAACCTCCAAGCTCCAAGCTCCAGCCCCCATGAATCCAGGAGAAAGGCCATTCCACTGCTTAATAGCCTTCACAATCAGGAAATTCCTCCTTTTTTCAAGACTGGATCTCCCTCTGTAAGGCTTCCACCTGTTGGTTCTTGTCTTACCTTCAGGAGCTATGGAGAATAAATCCTACCTCTTCCCTGGACAGCTCTCCAAGAAATGGAAGACTGTTATCATGTCTCTCCATATCCTTCTCCTCTTTAGGCTAAACCTGCCCAATTCTTACAACAGTTCTACATGGGCACAGTTCTCCTCAGTCCATCCCAGATAGTTGGTTCAACCTTTATCTGAAAATCTCCAGTGATGGAGCACCCATGAGGTTGTTCCACTGTTAAGTAGGTCTCACAGTCAGGAAATTCCTCCTTATTTCAAGATTAGATCTCCTTCTGTAAAGCTTCCACTGATTGGTTCTGGTCCTGCCCTCAGGCAATATGGAGAATAGATCCCTCCCCTCTTCTCTGCGATGACCCTTCATGTATTGGAAGACTACTATCAAGTCTCCCCTTAGCTTTCTCTACTTTAAGCTAAACCTGCCCAATTCTTTCAACAGTTCTACATAGGATTCAGCCTCCAAGCTGTTCACCATCTTTCTTGCTCCTCTTTGCACTTTTTTCAGTTCCTTAGCATCCTTCTTGTATTGTGGCAACCAGAAGCACAGTTGGACATTTGGAAATACGTCCTAATGATAAGAGTGGTTTAACAGTGAATCAGATTACCTTGAGAGGTGATGGATCTCCTTCACTGGAGACTGGGCAGCCAGGGCGCTGTAGTTGTGGACTACATGGCCACTAAGGCCCCTTCCAATCCACCCATTCTATGATCCTATGGCAGCAGCCCTTTGCCATCTACACAGTTTCAGAACAAATTGTCTGAAGAAACTTGACAACTTGGAAGAACTTTGCTTACACATTTATTACGTTTGTCTGGTTGGCCTAAACTCTGCATGCGTAAAATATCTCCTTTGACCTTGCAAGCCAGAGAAGAACTTCTGAAGGGAAACGATGCTGGATTCATAATGCAAATGATGGTCATGAGCTGAGCAAAAGCTGAACTAAGATGAATTTGCCAATTAGTCTCACTTAGAGATGAATTTCTTTTAACCGCTCGATTCTGTCATCAAAATGCCTTGATCCACCAAGAGGACGAACCAGTGCATGAATGAAACAAATGCTATCTCTCATTCTTTAAAAAGTGTTAGATGGGGTCAGGACTTAAGTTAAGTTTGAACTTTGATTTCACAGTCATTGAAAACTCATTCCAGTTAAAGGTAATTGCTAGGATTAATTTCCAGTCACATATCTCTTGTCATAGGATTCAAAAGTTGGAAGGGGAGACTCAGGTTAAGAAGTCCAAACCCCTACACAGCGCACGAATCCAAATTAAAGCATCCCCAGCCGATGGCAGTCTACCTTCCATTTGAACACATCCAGAGAAAGGGTGCCCACCATCTCTTTGGTCATTCGTTCCATTGTCAAACTGATCTTCCTTTTAAGAGTTTATCTTCTAACTTTCCATCTAATCTGCCTCTGGGTAACTTGAATTAATGATTACCAGCCCTTGCATCATGTTCTCCCTTCTTTCACATTAAAAATTACTACTAATTGCTTTTGAAGTTCTTTGGAGCTATATCCAAGGTTTCTTGGGCTCCCATGTTGCCCTGGATCTTTGACTTGTACAACTCTGGTTGAGAGTTTAGAGCAGTGTTTCTCAACGTTGGCCATTTTCAGACGTGTGGACTTCAACTCCCAGAATTCCCCAGCCAGCTGTGCTGGCTGGGGAATTCTGGGAGTTGAAGTCCACACGTCTGAAAACGGCCAACATTGAGAGACACTGGTTTAGAGAATCTTTCCCTTGTACTCAGTGCCCTGTGATGTCATGGTAGTTTCTTCACAACACGAAAGTGATTTGTCATGTCCTACTTTGTGACATTCCCAGGCTCCTCTACAGCCTTGTAGGGAATTTCTTGTGGTTTTCCATCTGGGTGCTAACCAGGTCCAACTCCGATTAGCTTTTTTGAGATAGCCAAGATCTGTTCGCTGCTATGACATTTTGGCACTACTAGATTGCATTTTTTAAAGAAAGCCAACATTGAGAAAGGATGTCATTAAAATCTCAAGTAGCAGGTGGCACCTGTGGCCAGCAGAGCTTTGCACAGCTTCATTATGTGCACCAGTGATGGCCTTTCCTGGATCAGGAGGTTCTGTTCATGGTCCATCAAGCCTTGCACTATCATTTGCACTATGATGATACCATCAACATGGGGCTGCCCCTGAAGAGCGCTTAGAAGCTGCCATTGGTTCAGAATGCAGTAACCTGGTTGGTTATGGGTACTAGTAAGTCTACTCCCGTAACACCTCTACTCCCCCAGGCGTTGGGGTCGGGATGTTTGCATGGGGGCTCTGGCATGGGTGTGCGCGATCAGCAGTTTTGTGGTTTGATTGAGCCTCTGTACAGATGTTTTCGTTTGGCTGGTTTCATGGAATTCTTTGTTTTTATCTTACCCACTGCCCAGCATTCCTCAAATAGATGGGTGGCCATATAAAATGGATAGATAAATAAATAAATACTCCAAGAACTGCAATGCCTACCAGTTGGATTCTGGTTATACTTCACGGGACTAATTGCAACCTTTAAAGCGCGTCGCCTAGATAGCATCAGGAACACCTTCCCATCTACGAAGATCTAAGAGGAAGGTCTCCCTCTCTTTCAGCCCTTAGGGCAGTGTTGTCCAAACTTGGCCACTTTAAGATGAGTGGACTTCAACTCCCAGAATTCCCCCCTGCCTTAGGGGATCTCATCTACAGGAACTTCTCTGTCATGGCCCCCTTCTCAGGAATAGTATTGCCCTAGAGATCAGACTGTTCTCTTTGCTTCTGGCCTTGTATAAAGACCAGGCTGTTTCAACAAGTGTTTGGGTAGGAACAATGAGATGGCTCCTTCTTATAGGACAGTGTTTATTCTTTATGTGATTTTCTGACACGTTCTCTTCTTCATTGAACGGATTATCAGTGTTGTTCTGCTATTATTATTATAACTTTACATTTTTTAAAAAAAATTGTTCATTGAATGGGGCATGTGAACCATTCCGTGTCACTTGTTTGGAGCGGCATGAAACCAAATATATAAATTAAAAATAAAATAAAATCAGCATGACCCTGGTTGTAGGCTTTGCATGAAAACAAACCCATGTCTGCTTTGAAATGTGATGGAACAGAATCATATATAAATATACTCAACAGTCACTGAGGCCTGAGGATTATCTAGGGACAGGTGTGGGCTGCAGCATTTATTTCATTTTGAATAAGGGGTTTTATTGTTGCTGCTCTTTGGATGTTGTTTTGCATATTTTTCTTGCTAAAGCCCAGTGTGAATTATTACTGGATATTTTAATTTTACCTGTATTTGCATTAATGTTTGCGAGATTGCTTATAATTGGATTGTGTTGTAAATGGAACGCCTTGAATTGCTCTATTTTATTTTACCGACTCTGGTTGCGAGCCACGCTCAGAGTGGTCTTGATCCACTCTGAGCGTGGCTTGCAATGAAAATGGCAGTCTATGAATAAATAACATCTGTGTGGCAATATTTACAAGAGACGTCTCTTAAAAAGCAAGTCAAAGTAATTTTTGGTGCTCACCATGATGCAATTATGGCCATTTTTGTTGTTGTTCAGGGGTGATTCTTATTTGTCTCTTTTTAGCTATGTTTGGACAATTTTAGAGTACCGGTGACAACATCAATATGTGGATCCGTAGGCTGCCCACACTTGGTCTCCACTGACCAGAAGCAGGATGGAGCGTTTTCAGTTATCTTGAGATCCTGATCCATTTGTTGAAGGAATCTGCGATACTGGAGGAGATACCAAGTGGAATAGGGAGGGAAGAGCTTATTGTCTGGGTCCGAGAAAGACCATTGAGTATCATGCTGTCTGTGGGGTGATGGACATTGTAGTCACAGAGACATAGATTTGGAAATGATCATATTGTCATCCAGCCCAACCTCTTGTTCAGGGCAGGATCTACTTGAATATCTCTCACCAATGACCATCCAATCTCTCTTTGAGGACCCCTAGAGAAAGAGGACCCACCACATTATATAGCATGTTCCACTGAATGACAGCTCATACAATCAGGAAGTTCCTCCTGATCTCTACTCTGAACCTCCTTCCTTGTTGTTTTAATGCATTGGTTCTGGTCCTGACCACAATAGAAAATAAACCCGCTCCCTCTTCTGTGTGATAACCTTTCAGATGTCTGAAGACTGCCTGTCATACACCCTTCTGTCATGTTTTCTGTAGGCTAAACATACCCAGATTGTTTAACTGTTCCTCAGAACTTGGTTTCCCAATTGTTCACCATCTTGGTAGTCCTCCTTTGAAACATCTCCAATTTGTCATTGACCTTTTGGAACTCTGGTGCCCAGAACTGGACACAGGACCCCAAATGAGGCCTCCCCAAGACTGCATAAAATAAGATAGTAACTTCCTATGATCTGGGTCCAATGCTCTTGTTAAGCTACAATATTTAGCAGCTACATCAAACTGCTGATTCATGTTGAACGTGTGGTCAACAAGAACACCCAGATCTCTTTCACATGTACCGCTGCTGAGCCAGGTCTCCCCCATCCCATTCTTGTGCCTTGCATTTTTCCTGGCCAAATGCAGAAAGTTACATTCCTCTCTGTTTGTTTCAGCCAGCCTAGATCCTGTTCCATCTTTTCTCTTTCACCTAAAGCATGGGCCATCCCTCTCTGCTTTGTGGATGGCAAGTTATTTTTGACTTTCCTGGACACAATTGCCCGCATGTCATTTTAGACTATGAAAACCGGCTGGTTGATGCTGCCAATTTTCAAGGACATCCTTGAATACCTTCTCCTTCCCCCATTCTCATGCACCCCCCCACCCCACCCCCCCACACACACTCACGCACACACACATATTTGGAAATTCCTATCCAGTGGCCACCAAGCCCCAAGAGTTCTTTAAACTGTGTCAAGGGTTAAACATCTTCCCTGATGTTGCAATAAAGATAAATTACACATAGAAATAGCAACCATTGGCAGAACAGGGACTGGCTCTTCGTGGTAGAAAACCTGCAAGAGCAGGGAGGGGGCTCAGTATCTTAAAGTGCAGCCAGTTGTAAAGGTTGGGGGGGGGAAGGAGTGTGTGTAGATTTCCAAGCACACATTATCGAAGTGAGTGTCCATATTTTACCGTGACACCAACTTTGAGACTCATTTCCTTGAGTTAAGTAGCACAGGGTGAAGTATCTCTCGCACGCCTTCTGACTATTCATCTGAGGCCGTATCGTGGGCATTTAACCTGGAGCGCGTGTTGATGTATGATCAAATCAGAGGAAAAAGGCCATGCTGGTTAGCCCTCTCCTTATATAGTTGCACTTAATGAATGTCACATGGACTCACAATAGAAATGATGAACCATCCGTCCTAGTAAACACCGTCAGCATCAGCCGCTGCAAAGATATGGAGAAATATGCTGAAGACATTCAGGAAGCCTTCAACAAAATGCCCATGAGTCTCTCTCCCGGGCTTTAAATTGGAAACGTTTCTTCTTCCTCACTGTGATTATCTGCCTATCCTTTCCCTTCCTCCCAAAAGTCGTTCTAAGATTATTGGGTCGCACATGGAAAAGTTCTGTAGCCTTTTTTTTAATCTGTCGTATTTGAATCGCATGTTTGATTTCTTTCTTTGGAGCAAGGTGACCTCAAGAGAAGTTGGTTAGCAGGCAGGAAGGGCATCCACTGGGGAGGAAGGAGTGTCCAAAAAGTCCAGATGGTGGCCACTACCGTGCAGTCAAAGTCCTACCCCTTTTTACATGCACCACAGGTAAAAAAATTGATTGGCACTGCCATGGACAAACTACTAAAATGTACCGCATTGCTTATTCTGAAGAAAGTGAAAAGGAGAATAACCTCAGATCTTGTCCCCTATGTCCAGATGAGCAATGAGTGGAGAGGAGATCTTCACGGTGTCCTTAGAATTCAAGTGCAAATCAAAGCCAGAAGGGAAACTAAGGCATCACAGCAAAGATGCCCAGGAAGACTCAACAAAGTTGTTCCAGCCCAAACACTTTCCAACACTGTCAGGAGGGATAGATTTTAAAGCCCAGCTCATGGGAAGACACTGGGGGAATATGGCTGCTGAATCAGAGAAATGGAGAACATCTGCAGAAGAGGAAATCAACACACTCCCCCCCAAAAAATCGTCTGGAGGTTGAGTCATGGCAACTGGGCTTCTTTTCTTTTTGGTAGAGATGTTTCGCTACTTGTCCAAACAGCTTCTTCAGTCTAAAAAATTGGTTACGGTGACCCCATAAAAGTCTTCTAGGGTGGCTGTGTTTCTTCCTAGCATGATAGGCTCATTGAGGGACAATAGGAGATGTGATTAGTAGAGTCTTGGAGAAGTAGATGTCTTACTCCTAATCCCTCACTCATCCCCAGGGGGATGTTAAGTGTTGCCTTCCTGGTGAACTTTGGAACTGTTTTTAATCTTCCTGGGGACTGTTGAAAGGGCAGCCTGGAAAATGTGACATCTACATCTCAAAGACTCTACTAATCACATCTCCTATTGGCCCTTCAAGGAGCCTATCATGCTAGGAAGAAACACAGCCATCCTGGAAGACTTTTATGGGGTCCCCCTAACCAACTTTTTTAGACTGAAGAAGCTGCTTGGATGAGAGCAAAACGTCTCTAACCAAAAAGAAAAGAAGCCCAGTTGCCATGACTCAACCTCCAGACAATTCCACCTGGATGACTGAGAATCTTCATAAACATACCCCCCAAAAATCTTAGCTCGAAAGCTCCTGTATGTAGCCACAGTGAGAAGATCAGGCATTGCTGGAGCAGTTGGAATACTTTCCAGAATGGGGTGTGGACACCCCTACTTTAATGGCAGTTTCTTTGGTATGGGAAAAGAACAGTCTCCTTTTCATGGCAGCTGTCCAAGAAAGTGAAGTTCTCTAGGAAGGGATGATACAGATATTTTCTTCTGGCCAAGTTAGACCTCTGTGGAGCTGCAGACTCTAAGTTCTTCTAAAAATCTGCAACTGCCCGTTTCTATGGGAGGGCCTAGAGCACACACCAGTTGCAATAGATTTTCCTCTAACAGAAGAATCTGGTCAAAATGGTCTTTCTCTGAACAAAAACCTGTCCAAAGATTTGTACAAATGCTACATTGTAAAGTTCTGTATGAAAACAGGATAGTCATTATGGATGGTTGGTGGGTTGGTTAGGGTTGGATTGATGGATCGGTCATTTATTTTTTTAAAAAGGAAGAGTTTAGACTGGAGAAGTTACATTTAAAAACCTACCCTGGGGAAATTTATCCAACCAAGAATAGCATTAGACATTATATCCAAAAGTGAATGTTAGGGATGGGAAAGTTACAGACAAAATGGATGTGGATTTTTTTTTTTTTTAGTAGATTAAAACATTTTTTTAAATAGACCAAATAGGTCCTGAAAAATGCACAGGGTGAAAGAAGCTGTATTATACCAATCTACAATCTCAAAGAAAATGGCTTTGCACCTTCAGCAGCACTGCTGCAGATTCCAGGCTCATATCAAAAGCTCCGGATAACAATTGGCTACTAATATAAATGGCAACCGATATTTTGCCAGAGTGGGATTACTGAGAAATAAGAAGACAGTGTTGCATGTTTGAAAGAACCAAAAAAACTGTAGAAATAGAATTCATTCATTCATTCATTCATTCATTCATTCATTCATTCATTCATTCACTACATCTCCCACTTCATAGACATTATCTTAAGAGCTATCCTTCCTTTCTTCCTTCCTTCCTTCCTTCCTTCCTTCCTTCCTTCCTTCCTTCCTTCCTTCCTTCCTTCCTTCCTTCCTTCCTTCCTCTCCTCTCCTCTCCTCTCCTCTCCTCTCCTCTCTCCCTTCCTTCCTTCCTTCCTTCCTTCCTTCCTTCCTTCCTTCCTTCCTTCCTTCCTCCTCCTCTCCTCTCCTCTCCTCTCCTCTCCTCTCCTCTCCTCTCCTCTCCTCTCCCTTCCTTCCTTCCTTCCTTCCTTCCTTCCTTCCTTCCTTCCTTCCTTCCTTCCTTCCTTCCTTCCTTCCTCCTCTCCTCTCCTCTCCTCTCCTCTCCTCTCCTCTCCTCTCCTCTCCTCTCCTCTCTCTCTCTCCTCTCCTCTCCCTTCCTTCCTTCCTTCCTTCCTTCCTTCCTTCCTTCCTTCCTCCTCCTCCTCCTCCTTCCCTCCCTCCCTCCCTCCCTCCCTCCCTCCCTTCCTTCCTTCCTTCCTTCCTTCCTTCCTTCCTTCCATCCATCCATCTCCCACTTTCATTTAGAGCCATTTCCAGGATAGAAGGCTCATAGGTATTATCTGAAGAACTCTACTCTTTCAAGACCTCTCTGTCCAATAGAGAATTTCACACATGCATACTGGAGAATACTTTGTGAAACATTTCCCCTCTCCAGGTCACTAGTCTTCTTGTGAGAGTGCTGAAGCTCAGCAGCAACTGTGAATCCAACCTAGTGTAATCCAATATTGTTGAATGAAGCCATGGCTTTAGTTACATCTTCCGTTCCGACTTAGCCCATGACATCAGCACCAGCTAGAAGGGGCCGCAATTTAGTTCTTCACAGAACAACGATCCTGTTACTTTTTTTTCCTTACTCCATCCCCTTCAATGAAAGTGAATTTATTTTCCACATTTCTTTCACAGAGGAGAATTTTGGTAAAATTATCCAGTGGGGTGGGGTGTTTTCACACTTATTTAGTTCGGTCAAGAGGTGTGTGTCAATGTCCTGTTTTTCCCTTGTACAATCATCTCTCCACTGGTCTGTGGTCTCCCTGGGTTCTCGTACTTCAATTAAACCCCAAGGAAAGGCATTGGGAAAAAATTACCTGCTAAGGAAGCTTCAGAAAAAAACAGATAACAACCAGCCCCAGAAGTAGCACTTTCTTTCCTCTTCAGCAACAAAAGCTCCAAAACACCATTAAAGGAGATTTGAAAGCAATTCTCGCGCCCCCTGAAAATAAGGGAGAAAAACAGACGGGAGAAAAACAGAGGCTTCTTTTGAAGCAAGGGCCTTTTTGAGAAATTGCAAGGTGGGTTTTGCCCTGGCGTTATTGCAAATGGACTCTTTAAATGATCGGAGGGGTGGAGGTGAAGCGAGCACAAGAGAAAGAAATTGTCAGAGTTCGCCAGGAGAATAAAACTGCAGTTGCTGAAGAAATGAAAATAAAAATGAAAAGCAGGAGATTTATTCACCTTCTCCACCTCAACTCGAAATAGGCGCAAGGCTGCATTTAGGCAGCGATTGATCCGTACGAATTTCACTGAAATTCTCTTTCACGTGCAAATTCTCTTTCTTCCAATTGAATGAACTGTGTTAGGGGAAAAAATGAAGTTTTTTGGGGGGGGGGCCTGGCCATCGCTCAAACATTCAAAGGTAGAAGTCCAATATGAGGGGATAGAATAGGCAACCCCGTGTTATAGGTGAATTCTCAGCAAATATTCAGAGATGATGTGTCCCCAATTGGGGGACAGACACATTTCATGTCAACTTTCATTGCTTTGTAGAAGTCGCACGCAAACAATCCCAGATGAAAAGAAAGTAAGCCGTCTGCATCGTGTCTGCAACTGATTCCACTTCCACTCCAGGCAACCGAAGTGACAAACGGCAGAAATAAATCACTAATCTGTCACATTTGTCTGCCTGCCTTTTTAATAAGCTTCGTACAGGAAAGGGGCGGGGGCAAATAAAAGCCAAGGGTCTTCTAAATGACTCTTGCCGCTCTGCTTTCCATATCAGGGAAATAATTGGTAATGAAAGCATCCTGGGGTGCAAGTGGCACAAAACGCCCGACGTGCCCATCGCTGAATTTTCAGGGGAGCCGAAGGAGCGGGAAGCAGGCAGGAGATTCATTTCCACCTTCCAACGCTGCTTCATCTGACAAGAAAGGGGAGAAAAAGATTATCCGGTGGTCAAAAAAAATCAGACGTGTTGTCCTGTGGAGCAGGAGAATGGTGACATGTCTTAGCATGCAGAGAGAACAGGCATGCAAGCAAGTGAAAATTTAGTTTGCACTAGGTGACAAAAGTCAATGCTTAGCTTTTTTTCCCCCCATCTTTTTTTCCTTTAAAAAAAATTATTTTAGCCAATGCGCAGAGATGGGCTGTTTCTCTTTTTTCTTCTCTGTGCTCTGTCGGCTTGGCTCACTAGGGTGCTCTGGGGGCCAATCCGGTAGACACTGGGGTTGTGGTTTTAGGGAGTTCCTCCCATTCTCACCCATCGGCCTCTTTTTCAGGGTTTGTTGCAGGATGTGGTCAAAAAAATCAAGATGTTGGCCATGACAGCGCGATCAAAGCTCCGCCGGTGTTTATGTGCAGTGCTTCGGTCTCACTTCTTGACTTTTTGGATACTCCTGCTTTTCATTATTCATGAGGATTGTTGCTTATTATGACTGGCCCAAAGTCCCCTAGTGTCAGCCCTTCAAGGTAGACCAAACTAGGAAACCAAAGTCAGGCAGGCTAATTCTTCTTTTATTATAAGGTTATAGTAACAGAACCTTGCCAGTCTGAAAGTGCTTCCCCCTCCCTCCCTTTACCTTCGTGAGAAATAGGGAGGGTCTTCTCTGGGACGCTTTCTCAGGTTACAGTCCTGCCCCGGACTCAGGTTTCCTTTATCTGAACCTTGTCTTGGCAGCAGCTCTTCTTCCTGTTCCTCAAGGTCATTCCTTCTATCCGTTACACCCAGCTGGTTTCATGCCCAGCAGGACTAGAACTCACCATCTCCCACTTTCTAGCCCAGTGCCTTTAACCACTGCACCACTGCTGGTGGAAGCTAGCCAAGAAGCTGGCATTTCTCTTCCTTCCCCAGTACTGACCATCCCAACCAGCAAGATCCCAGCCAGGACCCTTTCCAGGGATTCAGGCAAGGTTTTTCCATGACCTGCTACCTCATCTATTGGGTTAGAGGTGCCAAGGATGGGACTCAAGACTTTCTGAATGTAAGCAGTGTTATTAGTATTAGTGTTAGTATTATTAGTATTATTAATTAAATATAATATAGCCACCCATTCCAGTGGACTCTGGGCAGCTTACAAAATATCATACCAAGTTAAAACAATTCAAAACATAAAGAAAATAAAGCAAAAACAAAGACATAAAGCAATGGCTATGTTCAAGGGCATCTGCAAGATGGGTCAAAACAGTCAAGATGGGGGCCACAAGAATGCCATCAAAGGCCTGCCCGTCTTTTACCTGTGTCATGCATCTAACACTGATAAAAGGTGTGTGTGTGCTTCAATAGCATAGTTGTAGCCACCATCTTGACTTCTTTGACCCCCCCCCCAATGCCCCAGGCTGTGTTTTAGGACAGAGACCGACTCCTTTTCAGAGATATTTTTATTACCAGAACCTCACCTTTCAGCCAGCAAAGCTCAGTTCAGTTTGGACCCAGAAAGCCGAGGCAATTATACACTTCTCATTTCTCCGACCTACAGCCCATTCATCTGCGGGTTACGGTTTGCAATTGTGGGTTTTCATCGACGGTTCATCGTGATCGGCCCTGCGAGATGGACCGCCGTGTCAGTTATTCAAATCAATAACCATAAAATAAATAAAAAAATAAATCTCCCTTTTCCTGTCTCCCCTCTTTCTCGTTGGCTGGATCGCACCATGTTGCGGGCTCCATGCGTAGATCAATTTTATTTTATTTTTTTTAACCAATTCAATGTTCAAAGGGAGACAGGGCCTGGTTTCCCGAAACTTCGCACGGCTTAGTAACTCCCTCCTCCAACTCCAATATCTGGAGAGACGCTCTTGACCTTTGCTTCTTTGCGGGAGACAAGCCGTTATCAGAAGATGGGCTTCTTTTGATAACCTGCTGTGGACATCTGTCCTGGCAGACTCTAATCAAAGTTGCCCATTGGACTGTGCCGATTGTGTTCCTGGATTGTGACAAGAATATCGCATTCCCGTTGGGATAACTACTGCCTGCAGAGACGTGGATCGGCTGTCTGGATAGATTGAGAACCTGAGTGACAGTTTAATCCAGGTTTCTCTCTGTGTCGGTGTGTGTATGGATGTGTATTTTCATTTTTCAGATAGAAATCTTTTTCGCTTTTCCCAAAGACAGCCCGATTGCTCTTTAAGGAAATAACGTACCTTTCGGCGGACATACCTGTATTCCCTTTTAGCCTCCACGTTGGCTTGGTTTGGAGAAATGATGCTGAGATTTGAGTTTATTATCCTAATGAAAGGGGAGCCTTGGTTCTCGGTGCCATGGCCACAGAAACGACTGGATTTTCCAAATTTTCTCCAAGGAAGGCCCCACGGACAGCCCTTTGCAGTGACCACGATAGTGGCACCCCTGAAACCCCCCCGAGACAACACGACACAATGCACAAAACCGTTGCTCCTGAGTTTTTCCTGGTCACTTTTCATTCAAGGTGACGAAAAAGAATTTGCTACAGAAATGCTTTCAAAGGAGAATTTTAGTGAAACGTTCAGGGGTACAGTATGGGGTCCCTCCACTGGCTCAGAGACAAGATTTGTTCAGTATGGGTGTGTATGCAGGAAACTCTGCAGGAGGGTCCGAAAAATGCAAGATGGCAACAGCGACGCTATTGACACCCCACCCTTTTTATATGTATCACCTGGCCCATGTAAAAAATGGGGAGGCTTCATTTGGGCCGTTATGGCTCCCCTCTTGACTTTTTTGACCCCCCCCCCTTCTTGCAGACACTTCTGCACACTTGGTTTCCACTGACCAGATGCAGGACGGATATTTTCAGCTGGCATGAAATGCTTACTGACTTAGTAAAGGAATCTGGGGGACCGGAATGGGGGCAAAAAGGGGAATAGAGAGAGAGAAGCACTTTGTCTGGGACCAGAAGGAGCACTGAGTACCATGCTGGCTGGAGTGATGGGTGCTGTAGTCCTAGAATCAGAGTTGGATGGGACCAAGGAGGTCATCTAGAGACAGGATGTCTGTTGCATTGCTGGGCTTGATTTTTTAATCTCCCCCGCCCCCCCCCCCCCGCCTTCAGATGCCCTGGAGTCCTACCACTGAGAAATTTGGAGGACATTTCTCTATCTCCTGGAGAAATGTAGGCTAATCCTCCACCTGGTTTCTCCATCCTCCTTGCAATGCGGACGTCCAAAATGCTTTAACAATGACACCTTCAATAGACACATCCTTTTGTTTCCATCTGTTACCAGCAACTCTCTTCTTGTTCCTTCTGCTGCCTATTTGTAAATTCCTGGGGAGGGAGACTAAAGATTTTTTCCTTACGATAATCATCCTGTCCTGTGTTTGGTTGGCTCATGGAAGGCCACCCCACTGCTCAGAAGGCTAGACGGTCTCTAGTCCAGGACAAGGAGGTCACATCCTTGACTCCGGACCCAAAAAGTCTAAGAATGCTTTTGCAGGCCGTGTCAGTTTCTAATGTGTTCACAGTCATACTTCTCTTCCTGATGTTTTCTGCTATTTTCTTGTTCGAAATAGTCAAAGATTTGCATTTAAATGGGGAACATTTTCCCCTAAAAGGCACATTTTACAAGCAGTTCTGGAAAAAAACACACTTGGTTATGCATTTCCCCCTAAACTATGCATTTTTGTATGTGTTTTTAGCTGGGTCTTGCACTGCGAAATCAGGAAAAGTGCACAATTCAAAGGATAAGTGCATTTTGGCCGATGCTATTTGTCCTAGGAAATTTGATTTATTCAATTTTCTCCCCCCCCCCCCGCTTTCTTTCTGTTCCTCTTTCCTCTACAAAATGCATGATTCTCCAGATGCCAAGACAATTGGGGAATTCTGAATTTTTCTCCACACAATTATGGGATGAGATACTCAAACTGTTCCTGGGCATTCCCATTCCCATAGCAGGCTGCAAGTTCAGGTCCCTTCTCCCTAATAAACGATCAAATAAAAAAGCTAGGATGTTAAGGGTCAAGATTTTTCTCACAGCTAGTTTTCTTCATGCAAGGTCATACTCACTTGCAATGCAGGAAAACCTGACCCTGTAACCTCCTATTTTGTCACGTCCCTTGATGCATTTGCAACACCAACCAAAACACACCCCATTTCCCTATGAGTAGCCAAACGGAATCGTCCCGACTAGTGTTCGGCTTCCTCCGGTGAAAAATCTGCCCAAAGAAATACGTGTAACTAACGCTTCTAAAAAAGAATGCATGTCTTGGCCAATGGCAGATGAAAAGAAAGAGAAAGTACCCTTTTCAAAAGCTAGCATCGGATAAAGATGCGCTTTAAAAACCTGCCCCGGAGAAATTTCCAAAGAAGGACAGCAGGGAAATGTGTATAAAGTCACAGATTTCCTCGGAATTTATCGTATCAGTGACACAGATAAATAGTGTTTGTACAGAACAGCCCCAGAGGTTAGGGAAAGTTGTGAGCCAAAAGGAATGCAGAGTTGTGTGTGAAACTTGACACCCCCACACAGACACCCACGTGCAAACACACACCTATTTTCACACTCCATTCCCGCAGATAGCAATTTTACCCTGCCCCTAATTCCCTAGCTGTTCCCCAAATGAAACTGTCCCCGGGCAAGCACCAAGACAAAATGTTCACATTCCTGGAGTTTCTTTCCCCAAACAAGATATTATCCCTCTGGAAGGACCGCAGTAGGAGATGACACTCTCTCATGCCTGCTGGGACAGCACCAATCCTCTGACCAAGTAAGACTCCACAGACACCAATCACCAACTCCCCAGGCTGGATTTTTGGCAGCCCGAGCATGTGTGAGCACCCGTGCAGTTGTGCCACGATTGAGTGCAAATTGGTGGAGGACTGGGAAACATTTGGGTGTGAAGAGCCTCCAGGAAGACCTCCAGAGAGACGGGCAGCATCTGGAAGATCTCCTTGTCCCATTTCTAGCACTGTGAGAAGGATGGCTTGCCTGCGAATGGAGCGCACGTTGCTCCATCATGTATTCTTGGGCCACTGAGCTACTGTGGGGACGTTGGGCTGTAGGCAGAGGAGTAACATGGTCAGCGTTTCCTTCTTCTAAGGCAGTATTTCTCAACCTTAGCCACTTGAAGATGTGTGGACTTCAGCTAGCTGGCTGGGGAATTCTGGGAGTTGAAGTCCACACATCTTCAAGTGGCCAAGGTTGAGAAGCACTGCTCTAAGGTCAACGTCATCCTCTTTTGGCCAAGACCCAACACATACATGCAGCAAAGTTTCAGTGGTGACATCAGGATCCATGAGAAATGGGAGGAAAACTGGTGGACTGGCCACCCTGAAGACCACCTCCAAAATGTTTCATGTGTTGGGGCTCGCTGGGATGAAGCAGGAGCTCAGAATCAAAAGTCACAGCAGAAGCAGGGAGCAAAGTAGGAATCCCAGTCTACCTCCCCCTCCTTCTTTCTGTGGAGGAGTTTGGAGATGGCCTTGGAGAAGGTTTTCAACAATCATCAATACAGGTTTAGCCCTCAGAGGAAGGAGGAGCGAGTAAGAAAGAAACTCAGGATTGCCCCATCTTGATTCTCTTGGGCACAAGAAGGTGAGGAAGAATCTCTGTCAGGCTTTGAAGATCCTGCTAATGTACCCTTTTACAATAAAGTAACATTCCAATAGTCCCTTGTGGAGTCTGCGTCCTGACCTGGCTCTCTGACAACACTGGATTTTCTTTATTTATTTTGCAGATTTAGGTGGTTGCCTCTCTTAATCAAATTGCTCTGGGTGCCCTTTTGAATCTCTTTTCCCCGGAATGTTTGATTAGCCTGTAACAGCATCTCCCATCTGCTAATTGTTTGTGTTTACAGCACTCCTCTTTCTTTCTCAACCTCAACACAATCTCTCAGAACTACCTCTCCTCTCCTCTCCTCTCCTCTCCTCTCCTCTCCTCTCCTCTCCTCTCCTCTCCTCTCCTCTCCTCTCCTCTCCTCTCTCCTCCTCTCCTGTCCTCTCCTCTCTCCCTCCCTCCCTTCCTCCTCCTCTCCTCTCTTCCCTTCCTTCCTCCTCCTCCTCCTCCTCCTCTCCTCTCCTTTCCTCCCTCCCTCCCTCCCTTCCTTCCTCCTCCTCCTCCTCTCCCCTCCTCTCCTCTCCTCCTCTCTTTTCCTTCCTTCCTTCCTTCCTTCCTTCCTTCCTTCCTTCCTTCCTTCCTTCCTTCCTTCCTTCCTTCCTTCCTTCCTCTCTCCCTCCCTCCCTCCTCTTCTCCTCTCCCCTACTCTGTAGCTTCCTTCCCCTCATTCCAAGAAAGAAGAATCTAAGGAAAAAGATCTTTAGCATCATGAAGTACATTAAAAAGGGCAAGGTTTCAATTGCATGGTTGTGGATCCCATCTTGATTTTTTTGATCCTCTTGCCGACATCCCTGCCATGATCTGTTTGGTTTATCTCTGGAAAGATGGAGCCCACGTTCACAAAGAAGCTTAGAAGGGGGGAATGTTAGCGTTCATGTTTTTTTGAAAGCTGTATCTTGAATACCCAGAGTGGAACCCACCGATGTGCCTGGCTACGTTGTATGGAAATGGGCAATGAACTTGTATACCCCTGACGGGCGAGGCAGTGTTGCATTGCTGCAAAATCTACTTTGCCAGGGGTTGTTCTTATCCTGTTGCCTAAATCTAAGTTCCTGCCCTCTAGAGGAACCCCAAGACCATTTGGGCTACCACAGCATAAAGTTGAAAGGAAGTTCTCCTTATCTCCTGGTGGACAAAGAAGGGTTTTGGGTTCGCGCTCTTCAAGTTAGACCCTCTTTGCTGAGTTGATCTGGTTCTACTTAAAGGACATGTTGTGACCTCAGTCTTTGCAGATTGCATTCCAATCTAGCCCCCAAATGATCCACATTGGAAAGGATCTCTATTCGGAGAGATTGAGGACCAAGGACTTAAGGCCCCTGACGGATCCCACCAACCACGGGGTTGCGACTTCCATCACCCACTGGCCGATCCTTTCTTACGACTTTTCAGCAGAGCCCTAAGAGAGAGGCCCAGACAGTGAGCAAAGGGGAAATCAGCCTTGTTTCTGTCTACCAGAACTAATTGTCCGACTCCAACAATGAGAGAAATGCAGGCTTAGGAGCAATAAAAGGCAGGAAAGGAGGATTATTTTCAACACCATTCAGATGGAAATGAAACTTTACCCTCCCAATTCCCCACCACCCACCTGGAGCCACGCAGCGCGATCCGTTATAGATCTTGCGATCGATAGTGCATCATGGCAACAAAACGGGAGACGGGTTGGAGGGAGGAGGCGCAAGACCAAGGAGTGTAAATTTTAACTAAATTAGTTCTTCCAAGACGCACTCCTTTTCTCCCTGTTTCATCTTTGGAGGAAAAAAGGGGGGGGATGTGAACGATCAATGCAGAGGAAGAGGGAAGGACGCCGCGGCTTGTTCTCCAAAGAGAACATTTTCAAGGTCACGCTGCTCCCTGTTCTCCAGGAACACAACATCCTTCTTTCAAGGGCGCCCCAGTTGATGTGGGTGGGTGCATGCGTGTGGCGAGAGCGAGAGAGCCCACGTATGATTTCTTAACGGTCCAACAAATTGCTAACCATCACTTACAGTGACAAAAAACCTGAAATTGGTGCTGAAGCGCTGCGCTCCTGGAATTCCATGCCGGGTAAGAAATTAAGTGTCTTCAAAGGTGACAAAGGAACATCGGGGTCCAGCTCGGTAAAGTGAGGGGTCTGTGTGTCAATAAGTATTTCATTGCCCCGGGAGGCCCACTCCCTTTCCTGCCAACTGCCCCACCTTAAGCACCAGGCCTACAATTTTAAAGATAATTGCTTACTTTCTTGCAACCGTTCCTAATCTCCTTCAAACTCACCACTGTCTACCGGGGAGGGGTCAAAAAAGGCAAGATGGCAGTCACGGCTGCACGATCAAAGTTCTCCCCTTTGTACATGCATCACGATGTGTGTTAGAAAAGGGCAGAGCTTCAGTGCATGTCCGCCATCTTGCCCTCTTTGACCTCCCTTGCCCTATGGACTCTTCTGGACTCCCCTCCAGCCATCTTGTAGCTAAACAGTTACAAGAAGTATCGTCCTCCATCCTTGAATATTTCTTTTTCACTTCTCCTTTGAAAGATACTCCCAAAGCAAAATTCCTTGCCTTACATTAAAGGAGCTGGTAAAAATATGTAGATGATTTTTTTTCTATACTACATGAAAATATCCATTTAAATGGGTATATCACAGTATTTTCCTCAAAATGAAAGTTCTTCTCCCCATGTCTCTACATATTTACGATATAAGAAATACACATTTAAATCTACGGTTTGATAGGTTTAAAGTGCAAAGGGCTGAGCCACAAAATCTGAACAAGAAAACAAAGGCCCTCTTTATCCATAATCTGAGAGAAAAAGCTAAAACAATTCCATATGCCCAGCTAAGAGACAGCACCCCGCCAACCTTAGCTGATCTTGAAAAGCTAAGCAGAGTTTAATCTGGTTAGGGATTGGATGGAAGACCACTCGGTGATCCGAGTGGACAGTTAAAAACATCCCTAGAGGAAGCAGAGACAAATCATTTCCCGATGATTGAATTGCAATCCTCCAAAATTGCATTCCTCAAGCATTTCTACTCTACAGCTTCCTGGTGGCAAAGGCCATAATTTCTCTTTCTTCTTTTAGACATGGTTTCACTGCACACACAAAAGGTGGACATTTCCTCTCTTGTTCTTCCTTTCGAGACAAAAGGCTGGCAACCACGTGTGGCTGTTTCGTTGCTCAATACCGTCACCACCGCTAATGACTTAATCCATTGCCTGTTACTGACTTTTCTAATTAACAGCCACTTCATCAAGACCGGCCAGGATAAAAGTCATCCCAGAGATTAAGATCTTGCCTTTGCAAGCTCCAGTCCTTCCGCTCCTCTTTAGGCAGTCAAAAGCTGCCAGCCAATCTGGTATTTGACGTCATCTCCCACGAACAAAACAGGACCGTGCATTAAATGGGCTAAATTATTAAAATGCCACGCCATTGGATTATCTGGGGAGGGTGGCGGCGGGGAAGGAGGTGGGAATGAGCAGAAAACAGAATTGGTAGGAAAGGACATAAACATAAAATCGAGCTCAGCCAGAACGATAGTTTGCGAAGAAAGCATCGTAATTGCATAATAATTCTGTTGCTACTTGCCAATCCTCATTTCGGGTTTTTTCTCCCATCAATGTGCCTTCCATCTGAAAGAGTTTTGCAGAGCGTGGTGAGATGGGGGGGGGGGATGTAAAAGACAGTTGTTTTTAAAATGGTTTCTCCCTGAACCCAACCCCAACTGTCTGCCAACTTGACTTTTCGGTTTGCAAACCAGGGTTTTACAGCTCCTGCCCCCTGCTTTCCATAGAGAGAGCACTGTTAGCAAACCGTCAAGCTATCATATTACTGTAGGTCTCTCGGTAGGATTGGAGGAGCAGAGAATGAGGGTTTTTTAAAGCTGAATTTTAGAGAAATTATCCCCCACAGGATACTGGCTTCAAAACTGAGTCTTATCATTGACTCCATTCCATTTCCCTCCTCTGGATCCCAAAATCAATCACATTGGATAGAAGCTGATTCCCATAATTTAAAGAACCCAAACAGAGGGCAGCAAATGTATTTGTGCATGTGTGTGTATTTATTCCTTGATCACAAAAAGCAGGCTAGCTAGTCAGCCCTCAGCTGACCTTTAGCAATTACCAGCAGAAAACAAGCCAGCCTGGTCTGTTTTTTGCTGGCAAGCAGGAAAGCAAATGTCCTTTCACAGCATCTGATCATAAGCAGTGACGTCACTCTGCAAGCCTTGCACTGCAGTAGCATTGCAAGGCAGGCATGTTCCAGAGGAGCACATCTCTGGGGTTTGCAAAACCCTGACAACCTGAAAGATATATTGCGAGCATAGGCCAGTTTGCATCTTAAATTTGGCATAAATTTTGGCATCATCCCTACTGAAATAAAATGGAGTCAGAGCGCATTTACTCTGGAAGCAACATTGTTTTCTTGCAGAAACAGGCTGCATATTTTTAAAATCAACCCCATGCAAATCTCAGTCAGGATGTACATATTCAACCAAACTACAAAAGTGTCAAAAATAGAAGGAATAAGACACACTTCACTGGACAGTTCTGAAGCAAGCAGGAGGTGGAGTTAGGGGACATCCAGTCTCCTCCTGCCATTCTGTTTTCTTCTTATTTTATTTTATTTTATTTTATTTTATTAATTTATTAAATTTATATGCTGCCCATCTCCCCCAGGGGGTGACTCTGGGTGGCTCACACTTAAAATCAAACCTCAAAAACAGTTTAAAATATAAATATCCACATTAATTTAGTTAAAAAATCAAACTATATAAAAAGGCTATATGCATAAAAAGACTAAAACGTTCAAGATGGTGGCGGGGGGATAGAATCAATTACCCCACAAGCCAATTCCAATGGTGCGAGCCCCCATCCGGTCCCCAGGCCATCTGGCATAGCCGAGGTTTCACACTCTTCCTGCAGGCCATGAGAGTGGGGGCACACCGCACCTCGGGTGGTTAGTTGTTCCACAGAGCGGGGGCCACGGCAGAAAAGACCCTCTTCCTAGACCCCACCAGTTGAAATTCCTTGACTGGTGGGGTCTGCAACGTGCCCCCTCTGCCGGACCAAGTGGGGCGGGCTGATATAACGGGGGCAAGACGGCTGCTCAGATAACCTGGTCCTGCTTCTTCTCATAAAGGTTGTGTTCATGGAATAATATGCCTAACCAGATCAGTTAAGACAAAGCATCAAAACTGCTTAATGTTAACTGTGGGTTAGTTTTGTTTGTGCACGTAGCCTGTTTTGTGAACCCCCCAAAACGGGTATGCAGATTTTCCGTCCCCGCTTTAGACAAGGACCGCAAATAAACGCAGATCAAAGAAGCGTTAGGTGGAATCATTTGATTTGATTTGAATCGAATCAAGATCATGCTGAATTCAGTACAAGTCATGCCATCCCTCCCAATGTATTTAGGAATGGCTCCTTCCGTTCACAGTGAAAATTGCATTTTCCTGGCCTGTTTGCAAAGGCTTGTGGTTGGGGTCATATCTGAGATTTGGGGGGTCCGTCAGCATCCCTGGGACTAAAATTCTGCATCTCTGCTTGAGGCTAAGGGAGTGATTGGACTACACATACCCCAGCCTTTCTCTCGACTGTAGCCCCCTGTTAGTCCAATCTCTCCCTTAGCCTCAAGCAGAGACACAGAATTGTAGTTCCAGAATTTGGGCAATAGCTTCCCCACGGAAGAACATAGAGACCCCACTTTGCTGATGTTTCCAAAAAAAAAAAAATCAAAGCACCAAGCCTCTGGACCCCAGTGGGGCACCGAAATTGTGTGTTTGGGGTGATACTTTTATTGTGATGGGGGAAATCTTCCTGCTTCTGTTGATTTTTGTTGTTGTGCAATGCCCACAATCCTACAGAACTGGGGCAGGCTGTAAGTACCAGAAGATAGATAAATAAATAAATATATCATAGGTATTTCAAAAGTAAATCTGACACTGAATTTAATTCAACTTGGAAACCGTTCTTAAATTATAATTCCATATATGGGCTTGTACCTCATCGAAACAGAAAGTCTTAATATTCTGACTTTTCAATGCTCTGTTAATGAGAATCAGTCTTTCACTGCTCCAGTAGAAATTATTGTAATTGGCTATCTTTCCTTCCTTCCTTCCTTCCCTCCCTCCCTCCTCTCTCTCTCTCTCTCTCTTTCTTTCTTCTGGCAACAACATCTACAAGTCTATTTTGATCTTTATATATTATTTGGATTTCAGCAATAACCCACTATTTTTAAAAAGATATATAAGATATTCCATTACATCAATCTCATGAAATATTGAAAACTCTTATCTAACCAATATAGTCCTATTTCATTCTATGATGCTTGTGAATCTCGTTTCTTCACTTTGTGTTTTCTTTTTCTGTCTTGTTTTACCTCTGTTTTGCTCTTTTCTTGCTGGCCTCTTATTTTTTTTTCCTTTCTCAGAAATATTTAATGAAAATCGAGTATTCTTCTTTTAAAAAAAGAAATCAAATGCAGGCCTTTGTGGGGGCAGAAACTACCACGTGTATCACCTTTTGGCTAAGACCAAGCGTGGCGTAGTTTGAATTATTTTGCTCAAGTCTTTAACAGAGAGCAGCCTAGCCAGCAAACCAAAGGGAATTTCACCCCTATTTTCCCTAGGGGGCTTCAAGGCAATTTTGTAAATCTTTCTATCCCCCCCCCCCCGCCCCCAGAAGTGACAGCCTTCTCATTTCGGTCCTTGCTTGTAAGAGTTCTCACACAGGCCGGGACAAACAACAGGACAGCAAATCCGAGCGTTTTCGAACCAAGCGCCCCGTTGCACCACAGAGGGGGCTGAGAATCCATCACAGTTGGGGGGGGAATAAGAAAGGGACGAGGGGCTTTGACCAGGGGTGTCTGCGATGCATCCACAAAGGGGGGGAGCTTCGGTTGCACACCCGCAACAGCCCTCTTGGCTATTTTTACACTGGCTTTTACACTAGTCATATTTTTCTGGAGCGCTAAACTTTACGGCTTGAGAAATATATTCCCCGCTCTATTTTCCTAAGTGGGATAGGCCACAAAATGTAGCATGGGAGTTTTTAGCTAGCCTGGCCCTTTTCCACAAAACTTCATTTCCTCTCCCTGCACCTCCCTTTTTTCCTCCAGTATCAGTCTGCCCACATTAGAACATTCAGCTCAACATGTTTATTATTCTTATGGTTGGTCGCACAGTCAGCCAGATGTTCAGACTGGATTTGGCATTTTTGTCCACCCATCAAGTGCTTCCCAAGGACCCGGGATAGGCAGATGTTGTTTGAGGGTGTTAAAGGGATCGTCGCAGGATGGGAGCTGTTCCAAGTAAGGCTGCCTTTTGCAATTGACTGATGGTGATTTTGTCAATGCTGATGGTGTTCAAGTGGTGCTCCAGATGTTTTGGGATTGCCCCCAAGGCACCTATTATTATTGGCAATATCTTTGCTTTCTTTTGCCACAGTCGTTCTACTTCTATTTGCAGGTCTTTGTCTTCTGTGATTTTCTCCAGTTCTTTCTCTTCTATTCTGCTGTCTTCAGGTATTGCAATGTCCACTATCCAGACCTTTTTGTCTTTATTATCAAGTATTATTATTATTATTATTATTATTATTATTATTATTATTATTATTTAAACTTGCATGCCACCTGACTCTCAATGACTCTGGGTGGCTCACAACCATCAAACAAAGGAATGACTACAATAAGATCAATAAGAAATAAAAATAAAAGGGGCCAAGTGTGATGACGTGAGGGGTCTCCCTCTCCCTCACCGAAGCCCTGGTTAAAAAGCCGGGCCTTCACGGCTCTTCTAACAACAGCAGAGTGGGGGCCATCAGGATCCCAGTTTCTTCTTCTGGCCAAGGAAGCTCTGCTAGAAACGTTGATCTTTCTTTCCAAACTAAAAAAAAAAAATTAAAAAATATAGAAAGTGTAGAGAAGAAGAGAAAAATAGAAAAGAAAGAAAAAATAAGAATACAGTAAAAGAAAAAGAAAAGAATTACATAAAGAAATGATTTCCCTCTTTATAACAACAAGTATAAACAATTTTAGTAACTTATCCCTCTCTCTTTAAATCCAACAAACGATCTGCTGGAAACGTTGATCTCTCAATGACGTATACCTTGACTCAGCCTTCAGGCGCTGAGAACATACATGCAAACATCACGCCTTAGATCATCCACAGTTCAAGGACCCTTAACCTAAATTATTAGCTCTACTGATTTGGGGGCTGTCTCTTGGAGCGAGCAGGTTTTGGGGGGTAACCAGAATCTCCCTCGGTGATGGGGGAAGAAATTGACGAGTCCTTGTATAACAGAGTGAGGTTCCCCAAATGATAGGAGTTGCGTGGCCGTAATGAGAGGGCGTGGGGAATTTGCAGCGAGCAATTAATGAGAACAAAGCTGGGGAAGGAAGAGACCGGGGGACGCAAAGGTTTTAAAAGATCCCTGCTGACCAGAGAAATAATAGCGAGAACGAAATAGAGTAGGTCCCTGTGGTAAAAACTATTAGAGTGGGCGAATTATAAAACTATTAACCAGAATGTAGCTCCCAATTAAAAGATGATTTAACACTGGAATCTGATGGATGAATTTTGATTAAATAGAGGAACTATTAGCAGCCTTGGGAAATGGACTTCGCTCACCACTTCGCAAAGTTAAAAGGCAGTTTGAAATAAAAATTTATAAATTAAGGTTAATTACTTTAAATAACATAGCTGGAAGCAATAAAACAGAATTTATCATATTCTCTGGGGTTTGGAGTTGAGGGCGGGGGGTGGTGGAACATGGAAGTTCTTACCTCTTAATGGAATAAAGCCTACTGAATTTGCATCCTCCACTACAGGTTGGAAAGGACAAGGACAATGAAAACTAGGGACAGAGACATTGCCAGGAAACACAGGCAGTTTCCCTATACTCACATTATAACCAAATTATTTGTCCATCAAATAGAGTGTTTTCTGTTCCGAATGCCATCCGCTCTCCAGGTTCTTGGGCAGAGAAATATCTTTCCAATTTCTTCTTAATTGGATCCTGTCCATAGTGGGGACGGATGCTGAGTTACAGTTCTTCTTCAAAAGTCACCGATTTCTCCTTGAGCATCCTGTATCCGTTTGGACCACAGACAGAGACATGGAGAACTGAATACTCTTCCAGTCATCAACGGGGTGGAGAAAACCAGGTGTTAAAAGCGCCTTTCCCCTGTGTGGCAGGACAGCTCCATCACAAGATGGCTTGAAATTATGGGATGACTCCTAGGGTTGTAGACGAGATCAAGAAGTTGGGGGAAAAAACCCTGCCGGAGACATCAGCCCACCATTTCCACACTGTGGCCAAGGACATCACATGGGTGGGTCCGAATTTGACGTAAGAGAGAAAGTCTCTCTTAAGTCAAATGTTACTGCATCACTTTTATTGCATATCTCTGGGTTTAATTTCCTGCCAGGTCCTAGCAAGCCCCCAGACACGGGCACCGGCAGGGGAGGGGTCACAAATATCAGTGTGGTAGCACAACCACACAATCAAATCCCTGCCCCTTTTTTACACGTATCAACATCAGACCCACGTAGAAAGGGGCGGGAGTTTGATCATGGGTCTGTGACTGCCATCTTGTCTTTTCTGGAGCCTTCCCCTGCTGACTACACTGCCCATGGGGCTTTTTCTGATTGGGAAGTGGAGATGACCTGGGGGCTTCAGAGGAGTGGAAAGCCGTATCACTGAAAGGGAAGCAGCATTGTGTCCTACACCATTTCCGGCCCTCAAGCCAGCTCCATCCTAAGCTAGGAAGAGAATTTTGAAAGAACTTTTCAAGCACCCTGAGAATAAGGTAGAAAAACAGAAGTCTCTGAAAGGGGAAGATGACTGTTGAAAAATTCCCAAGCAGGGTTTTCTTCCTTCCTTCCTTCCTTCCTCTTCCATTGTCCTCTCCCCTTTCTACCTTTTGGGGAGCATAAAGTGGACCCCATTCTCCCCTTTCTTCCTCCACGCTGGCAAGCAATCATTTTTGGCCTTTGCTTTTCCTCTATCAGACGTGTCACAGTGAAGAATTTCCAGCCTTGATTCTTTGAGGTGCCCTAATGAGAGGACGAATAAATCTCCCTGATTTGTAACTTGGAATTACCATACTTGGTTCTCTCTCACTCACTGACAACCATCACTTTAAATAGCCATTTTAATATGATGGCTTAGAAGGGGCTGTACTGCTTTTTGGTGATGTTAAATGAGCTATGGGAGAGAGCAAGCCTGGGATCATCCCATCCTCTCCGAAAAGTGGAGAAAAAAAGTTTTTCCCCTCAATTTATAGAGTCATCCATTATGAGAAGGGCACAACCAAAATTACTTCTTTTTAATGAACACATTTGGCAGTAGTAAAAAAGGAGTTTTTCTCCAGGGTCATTTTTCAAGCGCTGCTTCCCCCAAATATTTGCTTCTTCATTTAAATTCTTCTCACTCTTGATTTGCCTCCAGTGACATCATCCCAGAGATAAAGCTAACTGGCTATACAGCAGGGTGATGTCATCTTGTCTTTTATGTGATCCCTAATTGGGTGTCCCATTGGCAGAGGAAGCTGAAAAACAAATAAAAAATTAGAGCACTAACAGTGTGACAACCTGGAAAACCAGTAGCATCTAAAACAATGTTTTTCAACCTTGGCCACTTTAAGATGTGTGGACTTCAACTCCCAGAATTCCCCAGCCAGCCATGCTGGCTGGGGAATTCTGGGAGTTGAAGTCCACACATCTTAAAGTGGCCAAGGTTGAAAAACACTGATCTAAAAGGATGGAAAAGTATGCATAAATTTAATTTTTTCAGAAGAAATTTCTGTCCTGGTAAAACTACTAACTTTGATCCAAAGCTCTAATTCGGTACCGATATTTGCTTCGTTTTTGCTTTAATTAAATTTGTAATACCTTATGAAGTAGTGTGTAGGAAGGATCCATTCAAATCTGTCTGTTTCACTGTCACCTATATTTATTTATTATTCTGTTCTGCTCATTTTTTCCTGCAAAGCAGAATCCATATGATAGGTGATCAAATCAACTTATAAATGGCTGGCACCTTTCCCAAATACACACTGTTTTAAATGCAACTACAGTACCTGTTATTTGTTTAAGCACAATACCGAAAATTATTTCTACATTTTTTGTGCTATTCCTCCTTCAAATCGATGAAAGAGAATTTGCTTTCAACATTCTTTGCACAGAAGAGAATTTGGGTGAACTTCTCAAGGGTGGAGTCAGCAGTCTCTGCAGCAAAGGGCAATGATGCCAAAATGATGCCACGGGCACGGTGACACCAACACGTCCAGATGCAAGTCACAGTGACATCCATGCACAAGTCACAGTGTTTGCATGATGTTGTCATACACCTTTCATCCATTGCCCCCTCCCTGTGGCCTCTCCTTGTGGATTCCTGTGGCATGGCTGTCTGCCGCAAGCCAAGAATTGTTGAAAGGATGAAATGTGGGTTGTGACATCAAGATGCCATCTCCAGGCCCTTAGATACTTGCACGCAACGTCACAACACAAATACCAAAGAGTTTGCCCTGTGACATTGCAATGACCATTTTGTCCTTGGCCTCCTTTCCTGCCTTCTCCTGATGCCCACGGAGGGCAACCATTGGAAACTGACATTTTTTTCTCCCCTTTTAAACTGCTGATGGTCAACATATCTATTTAAAAGCAGTGATGTATACAGTTTTCTTCCTTCTTCTTTCTCCTTCTTACAAGGATCACCTGACAGCGTAGGGTCAGGTAAGGGAGATGGAAGGGGCACCCTCAGGTCACTCCAGCACACGCAAATATGCTTTCAACTTTTTACAGAAGCACACTTGGTCACCTATTAAGTAAACAAGGTGCCTCCAAATTTTAAGAGTCTGTATTTCCTGCAGAAAACCTCAGACAAATCCTGTCTCTTCCACAGGGAATAACAAACACTAAGGATGGTGTCCACCCTTCTCCACTTTAAACTTGGGATTTGAGTCGCTTGTTCCTCACAACAATTGAGGAAGAAAAGCTTGAGGCAAGAAAGGCCAAGCCAATATAGTCATTGGTCCAAAGTTTCTCAGTCAGTTTCACAGGTAACAGAGATTTAAACCTGAGTTTCTTCAGCATGGACCCAGCATTCCGATGATGGTTTTGAACTTTGGTGTTGGAGAAGATTCCTGAGAATACCACGGGCAGCCAAGAAAAAAAAATGGATCATTGAACAAATTATCGGACACATGATGCAAAGACCTAGCTCTCTGGAGAAGGTATTAATACTGGGAAAGGTGGAAGGAAAGAGAAGAGGAGGACCAGTAGCAAGGTGGATGGGCTCAGTTACAGAAGTGATGGGTACACCATTTGGAGACCTGAAGGACCTGATTGGAGACAGATCATCCTGGAGAAGATCTATCTATGTGGGCACTAAGAGTCAATAGGGTGGAAAGGTGGAAAGGAAACTTGGAGATCATTTAGTTTAAACCCTCACCCAGTGTAGGAACCCAACAGATGGCCATTTAGCCTTTGTTTAAACATCTCCAGCAGAGGAAAGTCCACCTCCTCCTGAGCCAGCCTGTTCCACTCTTGAACAGCTCTTAACAGTTGGAAGTTCTTCCTGATGTTCAACCAAAATCTGCTTCCTTGTTATTTAAAGGCACCATTTCTTGTCATTTTCCAGAACAACACTGAACAAGTCTACCCTTCTTCTACATCAAGGTTTTTCAAACTGCGTCCATGGAAACCTAGGGTAAGGGTGTGAGATCACCTTGAATCCTCCTACTACCCTTTTTAAAAGTTTGCTACCACCCCATCTGCAAATTTGATAATCATGTTTCTGACTCCTCATCCACGTCATTTATGAATATGGTGAACAGTATAGGCCCTAGATAAGATCCTTGCACTATGCCCCTTAATACTTTCTCCAGGTTGATGTAGAGCCATTAATGTGCACTCATTGGGTATGATTGTCAGCCTGCTCTGGTCCATCTAGTGACAGCCTTATCCAGCCCACATATTGTCATCTTCTCTACTAGGATCTCATGAGAGACTTTGCTGAGATACACCACATTCACCTTGTTCTCCTGATTAAATTAAAGGAGGTCCTCCTACCGAAAAAGGAGGTCAGATTGAATCAGCGTGACTTGTTCTTGATAAATCCATGTGGGCTCCTGCCAACAATGCATGCTTTTCTAAATGCTCATAAACCAGATGCTTAATCTGTCCTGGAGTTTTGCCCAGTACTGACCTCAAGATGAGTAAGCTGTAGTTAGCCAGCTCCTCTATTTGCCCATTATGAAGATAGGAACAACACTGCCCTTCCCCGGTCTTCTAGCTCTACCCTTGTCCTCCATGATTTCTTGAAGATCAGAGAAAGAGGCTCCAAGATTACTTCTGCAAGCTCCTTCAAGGCTCTCATTCTGGAGACCTTAACTCATCCATGCTATCCAGGTGCTTCCTAACCATCTCTTTGCTTACCTTGGATTGCCACCCTCCTTTTCTCAATTGTTCTGCCTTTGGCCCATTTGAACGCGGTTCCCATTTGGGAGGAACACCAAAAGAAAGAAGGAGTGAGGAGCTCTGTCCTCTCTGTGTCTCCTGTTACTGTCCTGTCATCAGGTCCAAGCGGTAGACTCACCCCCATCTTTTTGTTCCTTTTATTCAGGTTGTTACATCTCTGAATCTGGATTCGTGTAATACACTGCACGTGGAAGTTGCTCTGAAAAGGTTATGGGCCTTCCCTTGAATGCTGCAGCCAGTAAGTTCACTGAAACTGGTAACAGGGACCAGGAGACTCCTTTGTTGGGATAAATCTGCCACCTGTCAGTCCATTTCCAGGGACAATTCCAACCCTGGGTTATAATCTATCAAGCCCAACGCACCTTGAGCCCAAACTGTTTGAAAATCCCACACTGGGGCATAATACAAATTTGCAGTTAAAGATAATAAGACATCTGTTACAAGCTACAGAAAGGAAGCCCTTTTATTCAGTTTGGGAGATTCCCAAACTACAGACACCTTTAAATAAAAACAAGACAGTTTTATTGCAATTTCTTATCCAGGGGAGAACTGGTTTTAGTTACTTGCTAAGGACTATGTTTAGGCCCAGGTGAGACTCAACCCCTGTACATTTGATCAGGGTTTTACAGAGAGACTAAGACTACGTAACCCATCACCATACAACTGATATTCACAAGACATGATTACCTGTCTTACACATGCAAATCCTGAGATGACAATGTTTGGACAGCCCATTTGCCTTCATTCTTGAATTTTGCAATTTCCCTTTGCCATGAAGGGATCTGGCTTGACTTCCAAGCGAACCTTTAATCCTAAACGACACAAGCAAGATCTCTACCCAATTTTCCCGTGAGTGTTTTCCAGAAAGTTTCCTTCAAGCTACCATGTCCTTCCTGGGTCCTATATATATATGAAAGGAAATTTGTACCTTCAGGTCAGTCTTAATTTCTGGTGGCTACATGGACAAATCCCTGCAGCTTTCTTGGCAAACTTTTTGAAACGGGTTCTGCTTTGTCTTCTTCTGAGGATATTTTCCGAAATGCCATCTCCTGGTTTCCAGACTGGTGCTTTAACCACTACACCACACTGCCTCTCCCTCTACATATAGACAAAAGGACATCCAAAAGGAAATACAAATGTTCCTGTTTATATTCTGGAAATTGAAACTGGGTCGATGGTTTTCTCTTGAAGCCCACCTTCTCACAGGAGTAAATTTGCTTAGGGGCAAAGCAGGGTTATAGAAAATATTGAAAGGAACCAGTCAAAAGTGGGTGCGGGCCTTTTGATAGGAAAAAGATGCTGTGTATATTCATTGCCCTTGCCATGGCCCCAGTTAGATTCTGGCCACAATGCTTTAGAACCAATCCAGACAGGGGTGTCTGCAAGGGGGTCAAAAAAGTCAAGATGGCAGCCTCAGCCATGTGTTCAAAGCCCCGCCCCTTTTTATGCGCCTCATGATATGCATAAAAAAGGCAGGACTTTATTCACAAGATTGTGGCCACCATCCTGAGTTACTTTTTACACCCGCCCCAGGACACCCCTGACTGCCATCTTAATTTTCTTTTTTTTCCTGTTTTACCACGCCCCTCCAGACACTGTTGAACCCAGGCAATCTTTGATGTTGGGAAGGGGGTTTGTAAGAATGGATGGTCCTATGCATTACATCTTCACCAATTTGGCATCTTCCCAATAGTAAATTCTATCCCATATTGCTGTTGATGAATTTAATGACCGGCTGGGGGAAAAAACGGCATCAATGTGCATTTCGATGCTCAGTTCTCCTATGATGCCCATTTTAAGTAAATGTTTCTTGGTCTCCACGCTGTTTAGAAATAAGTTTGCTGTACTGTCGTGTTTGGGGCTATGGCCATCGTCGATTGATTAATCATGCCTGTGATCCCGGATTATGACTTGATTACCTTGGGCTGCCTGTAAATGTTATTTGTCTTGCAGATTCCCAGGATTAGTTGTTCTGCATATTTCAATAAGGCAAGCTGCAAAAAAGCTTGTTCTTGACTTTAGTGCCGTGTTTCTCAATCTTAGCCACTTTAAGATGAGGGGACTTCAACTCCCAGAATTCCCCAGCCAGCCATGCTGGCTGGGGAATTCTGGAAGTTGAAGTCCCCTCATCTTAAAGTGGCCAAGGTTGAGAAAAACTGCTCTGGTGCCTTCGTTGAGAAAGACCTATCATTTTCCATAGGAAGAGACTTCATGCTTTCCATAAATAAATACATTTGCACTTAGAGAATAGCGTTTTGTGCATTGCCAGGGGCAAAATCCAGTTTTTATATCAGATCCAGCTTCTCCTATATAAGTGGCAGGTCCGACCTCAATACATTTTGATGGATCTCGGGGTTAGGGAAGAAGGAAACAGGAGCAGGATGGCAAAATCTGCGTGAATGGGCACGAGTTGTATCTTGGAGGAAAGAATGCATGCCCTTTAATTTATGAGAGACAAAGAGAGACACTCGCTATTGTCAGGAGCGGAAATAATCCTTTTATAATTTATTCAGCTTCAGAGGGTTAAGATCTCCATAATTCTCAGCAGGCAGTGTAATGCTGGCTCTTGATAACACGTTGCATATTTTGTACATTCTGAAGGATACACACACACACACACACACACACACACACACAGACCGTGACAGTGACTTTCTCCCATTTTTATTTTTTCCAAAGTGACTCTGAAAATTTTGTTAGATGTCATGAAGAAATCCAGCTCCCTGGCAATGGACGTGTTTATTCTTCCTGTGTCGAGCGAGAAAGAAGATTTGATGTCTGCCGAAATTTCTAATTTCTCCCATCAACTTTTGATGGTGGCATTGCCAGGTTGAGGCTAGGCACCATCAGGAGTTTGCTGGGAGTGTGGCAGCATCAGAGTAAAAGAAATTAAGTAGATACATTTGGAAGTTTGATTCTCCTGTGTTAAAAACTTGATCTGAGATCTTACCCTTCTCTCTGTCTTTAATCCGAAAGTTGAGTGCTGTAGAGTTATTTTACTTTATTTTATATTTTATATTTTATATTACTTTATATTTTATTTTATTTTATATTTTATATTTGATTGTATTTTATTTTATATTGTATTTTATATTTTATTTTATTGTACTGTATTTTATTTTATATTTTAATTTAATTTAATTGGTTTTATATTTTATTTTTGTTTTATATTTTATTTTATTTTTATTTGTCTTATGTTTTATCTTATTTTTATTTTATTTCACTTTATCATGGTTTTTTGTTTTATTTTGGAAAGTTGGGTGTGTGAATGCGCCCCCTTGCTGCCTGATATAGATTCTTACTGCTGTACCTTGTTAAGGGGCCATCAAGACTATCAAATCTAAATCAGCTCAGGAACCCATCCTCCACCAGATACAGTAACAGTAATCTCAGCTTGAACACATCCAAAGAGATCCCACCAGCTCTCTGGGTCATTGGTTCCACTGTTGAATGGTTCTTCCTGAAAAAACTGAATTTTTTTCTAACATTCAGTTGGAATCTGCCTTCCTTAAATCCATTACTTTGTGTCTACTCTGGAACAAGAGGCAAAAGATCTTCCTCTTCTTCTGTATGACATCCTTTCAAGGACTGGAAGAAGGCTGTGATGTCCTGCCTTAGTCTCCTGTTCTCAGGGCTAATATTCCCAGTTCTTTCCATCTCCCTGCATGAGACTTCGTTTTCAGCCTCCTGATCATCTTTGTTGCCCTTCTCTGAACCTGTTCCAGTCTCTCTGAAATCTTTTTAGTGTGCCAAGGTAGGGTTTGACCACTGCAAAAGGTAAGGGGGAAACTTTTAGTAACGATGCTTCTAAAGATGAAGCCAAAATTGCACATGTCTCTTTACCCCTATATCATAATGTTGATTCATATTGAGATTGTGATCAAGTACAGTTCCAAGATCTTGTTAACCAAGATCTTGGCAAACCATTAACAATTTTGTTTCTCTCTTCTAGAGGGTTAGCCGTCCTATGAACATTTGTGTCATCTGCAGATCTGGTCGATGTTCCTTTCAGTGTCTTCCCAGAGTCATTAATGAAATATTGGAAGAAGACCAGGCCCAGGACTGAAGTCTTAGACCTCCCACTTGATACTTCTTTCCAGTTTGAGGAGCAACCGTGGATTCTCTGAATATGGTTTCAAACCAGTTGTGGATCCACAGAATAGGCATATCATCCAACCAAACTTAATTAGCTTGCTGATCAAACTGTGGGCTACGTCATCCGCTGCTTTGCCAAAGTCAGAATAGATTATGTCCTTGGATTCCTTCAATCGAGACATGTTCTTAATAAATCCATGCTGACTTCTGTTAATCCCTGCACTGTTTTCAAAGTGCCTACTGATCAATCCCGTTATGATCTGCTCTAAATTGTCCCCTGGGTCTACACCTGGCTGAGAGACTTACAGTTCCCTGGATCTCTCTTCCCCCTCTTTTTGCAAATAGTGACATAACTTGCCCTTCTCCAGTCATTTGATACTTCACCCATTTTCTGAGTTCTCTCAGAATAATGGATAGAGGTTTTGCCAGACTATCAGAACATTTTTCAAGTTCCAAAGATGGACTTGGACTTATCTGAACTTATTCAAGGTCAAATGATTGATTGATTATGTGCCATTGAGTCATTTTCAATTCTTGGCAACCACATAGATTTTTTCCATGATGATCTGTCCCTAACCTGGTCTTTTAGATCTTCCAACGGTGCCCCCATTGCCACTGTAACTGAGTCCCTCCACCTGGCTGCTGGTCGTCCTCTTCTTCTCTTTCATTGTACCCTTCCCTGCATTAGAGCCTTTTCCAGAGAGCTGGGTCTTTGCATCATGGGTCCAAAATAGGATAATTTGAGCCTGGTGATTTGCGCCTCAAGGGAGAACTCTATTCAAGATAATAAGGATCCATAATTACTTTTCTACAAAACTAGAAAAGTATGGTTGGAATTCTGTTCCTTCAAGCTGCACTCCACAATGCCCTAGTAGAACATGCATCTCTGAGAAGTCTGAACCAATATAGGAGTTGAGTAGGTTTTTTTAACTGTTTTGTTTTTGTTACCTGATACCTTTTTTGCCAACGTCACTAAGCAGTTGATATATTGATTCTTTTCTTTTCCTTTTATTTTGAATATATTTTTTCTTCATTAACATCAGATTCTGAGTTTTAGCATCCCTGAAGTCATCTCTATAATTTTGTACTCTTCCTTAGTGACCTGTCCTTTTTTCCACCTATCATATACTGTATATCCTTTTTTAATCTTCAGATTTTCACTTTTTGTGTAGCTGCACTGGCTTCATCTGATGTCTTCCATTTCTTTCCTCATTGGAGTTATTTGCAGTTCTGCTTTTGTGTCTTCTTTTCTTTAGGATCTCCTAGGCAACTTGGGAAGTTGTTAGGGATCACCCTCTTGAAATCCACTGCCAAACTGTCATCTGTTTGTCCCCAGGAAACCAGCTACCTGATATTCTTTCTACAGTTTCTGTTTACTCAGCAAGAATAATCAGTCTATCATCCACATTTAGAAGTGCCAATTCTCAAGTCATATCCTTTGCAATGAATAATTATTTAAGAAGTGAACTCTTCACCTATATAGCTGAGGATGCCAATCTTTAAAACGGTCATTCCTTTCTCCTCCTTGTCTCTTCCTCCTATTTAACCCCCCGCCAAAGTCCTGTTTGCTCTCCCTGTTCACTCACTTCATTAGTGCTCTGTCTGGAAACTAGCCACCTTATATTCCTCTGCTTGTGAAGAAATTCTATCAAATCTGAAATTCCACTGTATTCAGAAATAAGATGCCACGGAAAAAGAATTGACATCCATCCAATGTACCACACTGTTTTTGACTTCCTGAACATCATCTGAGCATCTTATTGAGAACCTTCCACATTTCTTTGGTTAAGAACTACAAAAATGTTTCTCTCATTCATAATTTCTCTGTGAATCTAGCTCCCAAGCCTATATCCATTGTCAAGTGTTTTAACAGTATGTTTGACTAATCAATGTTGAACATCATTTCCAAGTCTAATTGTGACACCTCGAGGAGAGCATGAAAGACTGTGTTACCCTCTTTTTTCATTTTTAAATTTAGCTCTCAAATACATCCCATCCTCTGTTTTAATTGATTTTGAAATTCATTTAGGAGGACCATTGTTTTATTTGAATTATTAATAAGTCCTAATGAATGTGTTTACATAATCTGTCAGCTTGGAAATTCATTTGACTGTTACTGTAACCTTTCAAAGGTCAAGAGATGAAAACCATGTGGACTAGTGGTAAAATCATGTACAGTTTAGTTCAGGTAGCCCTAATTTCCCAAAGGGGTAACATTACTTCTTATTCCCCAAATCTAGAAAGATAATTATTGTATATTACACTTCTCTAGCTAGAATGATATATTTGAGGAGAAAATGCATTTTTAAAAAGAAAATACATATTTAGGAAAGTTGCTTCTAAAATGCTACGTTGGCATCTGTCTCGCCCTTTCTCAAAAGCATCCTTTGCCTGTGAAACGCTTCATTCTTCTGCCTGACTCTCAGAGGCTTCAGGATTCCTTTCAAATTTGGTGGAAATTCCCACAATGGAGGAATGGATTGTGAAACTGTCAGAATCTGCAGAAATGTCAAAACTGACCTATTTAGTCAAAGAAGAAACAAGTACATTTTTGAAAGAGTGGAAACCTGATATGGATTTTTTGCTGAAGGAAGAAACACATGAAACGATGATTTACGGATCTGAGGATTGAGATGTAGATTAAATAAAGGGGTTGAAGGTACCATCCAAGAGGGAGGGAGGATAATAAGTTTGTAAATATCGGTTGAAAAGAAGGTCGGAAGTCATTTATTTCTGGTTTTTGTTTCACTTTCTGTCTTTTCCATTTCTGATTCTTGCACTTTCTTTTCCTTTTCTTTTCTCTTTCTCTTCTTTCTTTTTCTTTGGATTTATCTTTTACTTTATGGAAAATTCTTAATAAAAAATTATAAAAACATAGAATTCCTTTCCATTTTCTCTTGGTGGTGTTTTTGAGCTGATTTTACAGTTGGGACTAGCAACGTTGTTGTTTTTTTGCCCCATATCTTTCCTAAAGCCTCTTTGTCCGACTGTGCTTCTCAATCTAAACCAAATCCCCTTGGAGAAGTTGAACTGAATTGAAGCACCATGAGGCAGGATGACCCATTACAGCAGGGTTCCTCAACCTCAGCAACTTTAAGATGGGTGGACTTCAACTCCCAGAATTCCCCAGCCAGCCATACTGGCTGGGGAATTCTGGGAGTGGAAGTCCACCCATCTTAACGTTTGTTGGTCACAAATCATGGTTTTCATCCCAGCCCTTTAACCCAATGAAAGACTGGACTCGAGAAACTCAGTTACTCATTTATTAAGGCACCTTAGTAATTGAGGACTCCTTCCCAAGAAGAGAGCCCCGAAAATAGAAAGCATGAATCTTTTAGACCTTTTCAAAAACAGCATCACAACCAGAGGTTACATGATTGGTCACACAGTTGAGCATGCGTACTTAATAGCTAACATCCCATAATCATAACACCTTTTCAAACCATATGTGTCTGTGTCCATGACAACTGGTGATTTTCTGTATCTGGGACGCTCAGTGGTTTTAGAACATCTTTATTTTAGGCTTTATCGGAATACACCTCCGCGTCTCTGCTCCTGTTCTTCTGCTAGCTAACTTCACACCTGGTCAATATCTTCCTGTTTCAACTCTTTTGCAAACTTAACCACAGAGCTTGTTGGCATGTTCTGTTGAGGGGTGCACGTTTATGACCCCAGTCTGACTCCAACTCTATCAACTAATGCCATTTTTGCTGCCATCAAGTTGCTGAGGTTGAGGAACCCTGCCTTACAGGCCTAGAAGTCACTGCCTAATGGCAACCAGGTACGGATATACATCCCTTCACCATCTTGTAACTCAGCATCCTCCTCCCGTCCAGATGGAATTCCTTCTCCACCACCTTCTCCCTTTACAGCTGGAGCAGAGTCAAAGCCTAGAGACTTTTCAACATGCCACTTTCCATTTACAACTGAAACTGACCTTAAGGAGGCCTGTCAATGTCACTGAGTAAAAGTATGATGCTGGATTGGTGGGTTGAATGGCTGGAAAATGCATAGATTACTCCAAAACAGTGTTGTCCAAACGTGGCCACTTTAAGATGAGTGGACTTCAACTCCCCATGGCTGGCTGGGGAATTCTGGGAGTTGAAGTCCACTCATCTTAAAGTAGCCAAGTTTGGACAACACTGCTCCAAAACGACGACTATGCTTTTTTACAGGACT